>NC_056519.1:28568199-28569347 GCF_014905685.2 Nematolebias whitei
GAAAAACTGGTCATGACTCACATCAAAACAACCATCAACATCAACGAGGACCCTCATCAGTACGCATACCATGAGAACCGATCAACAGAGGATGCAATCTCCTCTCTCTCTCTCTCTCTCACACACACACACACACACACACACACACACATACGCACACACACACACACACACACACACATTGTGTCGCAAAACTCAGTGTCATCAGCTTGAAGCCACAACCTAGCGCAGAAAATTGATTGTCCCTGCACCTTTCACGCTAGGTTTTGTGGGTAGTTGTATTTTGGACGAAACTGGGATAAACCCCCCTTCTTTTATTACCCTAAACGGGGTCAGATCGGAACGGGGCCGATGCTTACGTGTCCGTCAGAGGCCCCGCAACAACATATCCGAAGTTGGCGAGTCTGGACCCAGTAGAAAAAAAAAAGTCCCCCAGAGGCCAAATTTTTCATTTAAAGTGGTCTGTCGGTCTTAGACACCTAGACCATCTTTAGGCTGACTTTTCAGACCAATTTTTTTTCAAAAACTAAATGGGTCCAATCTGACACCAGATTCGTATTTGGGGTCCCCCCAGTAGCCCCAGTTTAAATGTTGGGGTCTCTACACCCAAGAACAGGGGACTTGTGGGTAATTTTTCCAATGGTCAGATGGGATGCTCGTTGAGACCCTAAGGGAGGTCGTTGATGCACCAAACTCACAGATCCTGTTCTCCACGACCTCCTGTGAGTTTTGTGTCCCTCTTGCATTGTCCCTAGGATTTATGGGTAACTGGTTCTTTTGCCAAAATGGGATGTGGTTGACCCACTAAGCAATGTTTTTTGGGCACCAAACTCACAGGTCCTGATCAGCACGACCCCCTGACCGCTTTCTGTGAGTTTTGTATCCTTCCTACTTTGTCCCTAGGATTTATGGGTAATTGGTTCTTCTGCCAAAATGGGGTGTGGTTGACCCACCAAGTAATGTTTTTTGTGCACCAAATTCACAGGTCCTGATCAGCATGACCCCCTGACCGCGTTCTGTGAGTTTTGTGTCCCTCTGACTTTGTCCCAAGGATTTATGGGTAATTGGTACCGAGAAAACACACCGTTCGTGAACTACCTTAGCGAGGTCGTTCGAGCACCAAAGTCACAGGTCCTGATCAGCCCCCC
>NC_056519.1:28569447-28579059 GCF_014905685.2 Nematolebias whitei
CCGACCATGATCTGTGAGTTTGGTGTCCCTCCTGCTTTTTCCCAAGGATTTATGGGTAACTGTTAATCTGGTAAACTGGGGTTTGGTTGACCCACTCGGCAAAGTCGTTGGCGCACAAAACTCACAGATCCTGATCAGCATGACCCCGTGACTAGGTTCTGTGAGTTTTGTGTCCCTCCTGCATTCAGGCTAGGATTTATTGGTAAATGGAAAACTTGATGCCCTTGAACGGGCACAAAGGGTACACGAGAGACATATCCTAGTCATTATGAAGTGGAACGGTCCATGCCCATCTCAAGTTATTTTATGCTCTCACAATAGGCACGAACATTACATGAGGGGCATGGCCTAGTGTTTATTATGAGTAATGGTCGGTGCCCATCTCAAGCTATTTTATGCCCTCGCAATGGGCACGAAAGGTACAAGGGGCACAGCCTAGTCTTGGGTATTTGTCGAGTCTGTGCCCATCTTGTGCCATTTAATACCCCCAACATAGAATTTCACACTCTATAACTCCTGAACGATTTGGCTGATCGACACAAAACTCATAAAGCCTCATACCCTCTTAAGCAGCTTCAAGTGTGCCAAAGCACAACTTAATAGGTGGTTCCCAAGTCTACTTCTGGTTAACAATGTTCCAAGTGTTAGCGGCCAATTGTGTTTCGATAAGTATGTCCAAGAGATGCTCCAGTGCGAGTTTGGTGCAAATCCTTCATTGGTAAGTGCCTCAAAAAGGTCAACAACTCTAAACGTCAATTAGAGGTCACAGGTGTGTCCCCCCACCCCCAAAACATAGCCTCCCCGAATCTGGGACCAATACCCAACATTTTGACAAAAAGTTATTATATTTTATCATTTTTGACACGGTTGGCGGCACTCTAGAGCACCTTCTCATTATCTGTGCCAATTTGGCTGACTCTGGGCCCATTTTTGGAATTTTTATCACTTTTGACAGGTTGGTAGCGCTAGAGTCCAGGTCCACATTGCTGGCAGTAAGTAGAGTTTATTCCTGGTGAGAGTTGGACTCTGCCAAGGTTGCCCTTTGTCACCTATTCTGTTCATAACTTTTATGGACAGAATTTCTAGGCGCAGCCAAAGTGTTGAGGGGATCCGTTATGGTAGCCTTAGGATCACGTCTGTATTTTGCAGATGATGTGGTCCTATTGGCTTCATCAGGTCGTGATCTACAGCTTTTGCTGGAGCGGTTTGTAACAGAGTGTGATGCGACCGGGATGAAGATCAGTTCCTCCAAATCCGAGGCCATGGTCTTGAGCCGGAAAAGGGTAGAGTGCCCTTTCCGGGTCGGGGAGGAGGTCCTGTCCCAAGTGGAAGAGTTTAAGTATCTTGGGGTCTTGTTTATGAATAAGGCAAAAATGGAGCAAGAGATCGATAGGCGGATAGGTGTGGCGTCTGCAGTGAACAGTTGTAGTGAGTCACGTGGGTACGTGTCACTAGTTGTAGTATGACAAATATATGAGATATATGCATACTTTTTCACGAGTTCCTCATCTTTCTGACTGTGTAATGTCGTGCATTGAATTTTAACAGCAATGCGGACGAGAGACGTTATTATCTTTGACCCATCAAATGAATGTGGTCATTTATTTTCAGAATCAAAGTTTAACATCAAACATTTACAGTCTGTCATGGTGAAGATAGAGCTGAACCAAAAGGCGAAGCTCTCAATTTACAGGTCGATCTACGTTCCTACCCCAATTATGGTTAGGATGCCTCCTGGATGCCTCCCTGGTGAGGTGTTCCAGACATGTCCCACCAGGAGGAGACCCAGAGGAAGATCCAGGACACGCTGGAGGGCCTATGTTTCTCGGCTGGCCTGGGAATGCCTCGGGATTCCCCTGGAAGAGCCGCCAAAGTGGCTGGGGAGAGGGAAGTCTGGGCCTCCCTACTTAACCTACTACACCTGTGACCCCCTAGATAAGCGGAAGAAAATGGATGGATGGATGAATAGATGGATGGATTGTTGTTGAATGTGTTCATGCTTTTTGCTTTTACTCCCTGACATTTAACGCAGGGTGATTTAATTTAGTATTTCATTGTTTTGAATATTATTTCGTGTTTTTATGCTTTTATTTCTGATGCTGTAATATTTTGTTATTAATATTTGATGCTGTTAACTTTTTCTTTTTTGTTAAGCACTTTGATAACGGTTATCGTTTTAAATGTGCTATATAAAAAAAATTTGACTTTACTTGACCTTTCATCTAGTTACAGCGGAGGTTGGGGAAGTAGCTCAGAGGAGTGCAGGTTTTAATACAAGAGTCAGGTTCTGCCATGTTAAACCTATGGAACAGTGAGTAATGCAGTTGTTTGTGTTTTGTGTAGTATAGGAAGCATGCACAGAAATGAGGGTGGGCAAGCTGGATTCCCATTACCCAGATCTTTACAACGGTACCATGTGCACCCTGATCCAACCTTCCTACGTGAAACTGTGAGACTAAATGCACTCATCCAACCCCTTAGAGCAAGCGTAAAAAGAGAAGAGAGGCTGAAGTACATAAATATTATAACTTCCTTCAGAAATAAGTCGTCTACTTAAAATTTTGAGGGCATGTAAAGCAAGTATCCAAGAAGGTGTGTGCACAATTTCGTGTTTGTACGTGCACTACAGCGTGTACGGCAGCGTCTGTGAGCCATGCATTTCGCAACATTTTACACCTCCTAGAAAGCATTCATAGAAGTGAGACAGGCCTTGTTGAACTCAGCATGATTAGATCTTTCCATTTGTCATCTTCGTACGACATTCCTACGTGAAGCTGTGAGCCATAATGTACTTGCTTGCTCCAAACATCTATTTTGCCTTAGAGCAGATAGAAAAATTCAGCAATCTAACTTCAAAGCTTTGTAACTTCCTTCAGGATTAAGCCAAGTTCTTAAAATTTACAAGATGTATTAAGCATATAGATATGAAGGAGCCTGCAAAGTTTCAGGCCCGCACATGCACGTCTTCACGTACGGAGGCCGCGTCTATTTGCAATTTTGTGTGTGAGGCCTCCATCCATGCACTCCAGGCTGCTCTGCAGCTGCTAGGAAGCTCGCACAGAGATGAGGGAGGGCTCGTTGGATTCGTATTAACCAGAATTTTATAATGGTACCATGCTCATCTTCCTCAGTTCTTAGTGCAGAAAGCAGGAAGGCCAAAATCACATGACAGGCCTTGAAATTTAAGGCCTTATAGCGTGCACTTGGACAAGGCAAGTTGTTTCAAATTTCCAGGGTGTCATCAGCTGACAGCCCCTCTTTAACACTGAGAATTTTGTGTCCCTAGCTCCTTTCTTCTGGGAATTATGGACCATCCATCACTTGTATTAATAAAGGCTTGACCTTTTGACCTTTTACCATACATACCATTTTATTTATAGAGCACTTTAAACAGCGACAGGGCCAACCAAAGTGCTGTACAAACAGAAACAAAACAGGCAAAGCACACAGAAACGTATAGCATAACATAAAATCAAAATATAGAAACAAAATAATAGCAGATAACAATGACTAATACAGTGTGATGCATACAGGTTCATCACAGATCATACAGTGTTCAAAGTCAGGGAATAGTAGTGTGTTTTTAAGCGGGATTTAAAAACTGTGAGGGAGGGGGCCTGCCTGACAAGCAGAGATGTAACTCATTCCATAGTTGTGGGCCCGCAACAGAAAAGGCCCTGTCACCTCTGCGCTTAAGACGGGTTCCTGGAACTGTGAGAAGCAACTGGTCCACTGACCTCAGAGAACGTGATGGGACATACGGCTGCAGCAGATCAGTGAAATAGAAGGGGGCAGAACTGTTCAGTGATTTAAAGACATACAAGAGTATTTTGAACTGATGTCAGCCAGGCAGTCAAGAAGAGGTTGAATAGAGCATGCCTTAGGGGGAAGTAAATTTGACAATCATTGGCATAATTTGATAAAATTATGCAACAGTCAAATTTCACAAAGATCCACCTTGTAAATGGACAGGGACCGAGCAGGATGGATAGGGGCCTCTGGAGGCTTTGTCGGCTGTGAATGGACTTTGGGAGCATGCTCGGAGCCCAGAAAAAAAAATTTGATAATACGGGGAAATAAACTGTACCACATACTTGAATTTGAGTTTTCCAAGCTTTACTTCGTTTACTGTGATCAAAATTTGCTTCCTTAAGCATTTTTCTGAGCAGGATGTGCCGAGCGGGAACTCTGTTTCCAAGAATGCAATGTGCATTGCCTTTGCAACCAGGTGCTTGAGTCACCATGGCTAGATGCCTAGCAGCATTCTCGGGCAAATTTTTGCAAAATTACGCTGGGGATAGCTGTAAAACTTGCTGGAAGCATTGTTGATTCGCCGAAGAATAAACCGTGACAAGCTGACGCCAATCGGAGCATGCTCAGAGCCACGGCTAGGGCTGAGTACTGAACTTCGGTTCTTTTTTGGTACCGACCAAACTGTTTCGGTCAGTGAAAGTATCAAAACATGCCACGTCTTTCAGTGTCACATTTCGGTGATTGGCTGTAACGTGAAACGTGGCTTCAGCACGCAGGCAGGTAAAGCAGATATACGTGGTTACACCCACAGATGGCGGTCACGTGTGTCTGTGTTGTGTGAACGTATGCAGCGCGTGTGGCAAACCGATTCAATTTACAAGCGGAAAGTTGCTCCGTGTTTGTCTGCAAGAAAAGTGGAGCACAGCCATCCTACTCAGTATTTAAATTAGCCTGTGGCTGCCAGAGAGCCTGAACGACCTGATTTAACATCTCCATGACCGGACTCTGTTTTGCACAGAGGACAACACTGTGTCTGGGATTCAGCTGGTAAGTTTATGTTTGTTAACTGCAGCTTCATTGCTGCAGCTTATTACATGCATCGCACGGTGAGTTAACTATCCATGTAATGCTAACTTTAAGATATTAGTGTGTAGCTTTATTATTTATTTAAAAAAACATTGTACGTAATGGAAAAGGGAATGTCAAGAGAAAATTGGGAGAAGTCAAAGATGTGGCTGTGGTGGGTGGACCACAGGACCAGTGTGGCACAAAGACCATTAAAAAATAAAAGAAAGCTACACACGAATAGAGTGTGGCTGTATTTTATTAAAATAAACAAAAGTTATGTGTAGATTTAGTTTATTTTTAATTTTTTAAATAAAATAAAGCTAAATTTAATATCTTAAATTAAGATGTTATTAGTGTGTAGCTTTATTTTATTTTAATAAAATAAAGACACTAATATATTAAATTAAGATGTTAGTGTGTAGCTTTATTTTATGGCTATCTATATAGCTAGCTAAAGCAAGAGCTAACTAAAGATTGACAGTAACAAAGCTTAGCTTGTAAAAATGTGCTCATCCACCGGGTCAGCTGGTTAAACAGTTAATCTAATTTTCACTATTTATGTTCTCCTCACAGGAACCTTTGACCCTGATGCGAGGACGACAAAAGGACAAAAGAAAAGTGAGATGAGTGCCACAGGACAGTCACAAACTTTGTTGTTAAAAGTTTGTTAGAAGTTCCTTCTTCTAGATGTAGCCACACACCAAAATGGAAGTCGGTATCTCACTGATTTTTCAAGTTATGATGCTCACAACATATTTCCAATTCCCCCTCTTCACTCCACAAAGGTGCCCAATAAGGGAAAGGGAAGATGGATGAGGAGTGACAAGTGTATCAAACAAAATAGTTACACTTACTGTCTGAAGATTCTGAAACTCTGAAGAGTTCAAGATTCGCCTATTGGGAGGAGTTGAGAAAGTATCTGCCTGGGGTGGGGTGGACGTACTTGACCGCCCCCTATTACACGGAGAATGCCTCTCTGGATCAGTTGCTGGCTTCTGGAAACGATAAAGTTGCTATTTGTTTACCTCGTAATCAACAAAGAAAATTACAATTTGTTGCTTTTCTTCAGTTTACACAGCAAGAACTCTTCTCTTCCAGTGCAGCTGTGGATTCCCTGCGGTACAGCGGTGGTGAGGAAAACGTTCTGTCAGTCAACTGAAGAGAGGCCTGCAGGGATGAAAAACAACAACTGTCCAAGTGCCAGTGCATCATCTTACATAGCTTTTAAAACCCATTTATTTTCTTTTACATGATCCAGGTTCTTTGAGGAAAGGTCCAGGTCACTGCCCTGAAGACTCTGATCCCCTTTGGTCAAACAGACTTTAAGCCTGGGAGGCAATGGGGTTGACTGAATGTTGGAAATAAGAATGAAAACAAATATAATTTATCCTAATTTACAATTCAACTATCACAGGAGATCAGGAAAATCTTTCCCTTTGTTCAAGAGAAATACTCACCAAAATACACAAAGTAAAACGTTTGCACACAAAGCAGAACAGAATAACTACAGATATGTATACAAATTGTAAATGTTGGAAAATGTTTTAAATGCAGTCTTACATGCATGGTTTTGGGCACGTCATCCAATGGGCTTCCTGAACCTTCATGGGCTTGTTGGATGCAAGATAACAAAGAAAAAAAACGAAACAATAAAATTTAAGAAAAATAAAGTTTCTGGAAATCAATAAGTGAATAAAAACAGATCAAGTTTCATGAAGACACTGCCACCAGGGTTACCAGTTCCACAAAAGACCAGAACATTGCTCAAAACACTACATGGATGTCCTCAACTGATTTATTTATTCATCTGATGATGAATTAAATATGGCACAAGTAATGTATACAACACAAATATTTTTAATTTATACATATATTTAATCAAATATCTTGATACATGCTCAAAAATCCAGGAAGAAAAATCTAAAAGTTAAGTTGGGTCCTATGGATGGATTCATTCTCAGTTTCTCTGAAACTTCCACAACATACGGAATGACCATTGGTGGTCATTCCTTATGTTGTGAGAGTTTCAGAGAAAATGAGAACATTATTTTATACAAATGACATCCCACTGGCTTTCAAATCCCAAAATACATTACGGCAATGACTGGTCCATCCCAAAGATCCAGTCTCCCGGCACAAACAGGCTAATATTGTGATCAGTCTTACATTGGGGAAACTAAACAGCCACTGGCCAAAAGAATGGCCCAGCACAGAAGAGAAACATCATCAGGCCAGGACTCTGCAGTTTACGCTCATCTTCAGGCCAGTGGTCACACTTTCTGGGATGAAGATGTTCACATCCTTGACAGAGAGGATGTTTGAGAGGAGTGAAGAGGCCATCTTTGTGAAGAGAAACCGTCCATCATTACACGGGGCATAGTCAAGTCACATTTATTTATATAGCACATTTAAAACAGTAACTGTTATCAAAGTGCTTACCAAAAAAGATCACAGCATCAAATATTAAGATATTACAGCAACATAAATAAAAGCAAAAAAGCATGAAATATGAGAAACAATGAAATACGAAATGAGATCACACTGTATTAAATGTCAAGGAGTACAGATGTGTTTTGCGGAGAGATTTAAAAGCAGAGACTGACGTGGCCTGTCGAATGTTGATGGGCTGTTTGTTTTAGAGTTTAGGGCCATGACTGAAAACGCCCGATCTCCTCAGAGCTTCAGCCTGGTTTTTGGTATGGCCAAAAGCAGCTGGTCTGACGATCTCAAGGCCCGACAAGGAGTATAAGGATGAAGGAGGTCGGAGAGGTATGAGAGTGCAAGGCCATTAACACACTTAAATGTCAGTAGAAGAATAAAATTAAAATCAACTCTGACACAGTAGTGGTGTGCCTTAAATGCAGTTTCATGAGGATGGCCAATAGATGGTCCATTGTTTGGACAGGTCCTGGGCGTTCCATCCTTTCGTCTTTTTTTTTGTAGCTGAGACACATAGAAGAGAGCAATCATTGGGTACAGCAGTAAAGCTGTCACGTTACTTTGTTTAACACAGGTTTATTACAGCCTCAATTCAAGTCAGTAATCCCTCTATTTACTGTTCCAATTTTCCATTGCCGTTTTTGACTGACTTTGTAGAGTAGGAGAAGATGGACGGGACAAAGTCAGGACTATCGATGTCTTCAGATGCCACTCCTGTACTAATAAAGCGTATTCCAGTGACTGAAGGTAATTTAATGAAAAAAGCAAATGGTTGGCCAGCGCTAACTGGCATAGAATGTGTTAGCGTACAACTTTACAACTAACACACGATTAGCAACTAAACTCAGTATCACTTAACTAAGATATCTTGGCTTGTAAGCTAGATACACTCGAGTGATCAATTGTTCTTATTTTTGTTTATACTACAGGTCCTTCTCAAAAAATTAGCATATTGTGATAAAGGTCATTATTTTCCATAATGTAATGATAAAAATGAAACTTTCATATATTTCAGATTCATTGCACACCAACTGAAATATTTCAGGTCTTTAATTGTTTTAATACTGATGATTATGGCATACAGCTCATGAAAACCCAAAATGCCTGTCCCAAAAAATTAGCATATTTCATCCCACCAATGAAAGACAAGTGTTTTTAATACAAAAAACGCCAACCTTCAAATAATAATGTTCAGTTATGCATTCAATACTTGGTCGGGAATCCTTTTGCATGAATGACTGCTTCAATGCGGCGTGGCATGGAGGCAATTAGCGTGTGGTACTGCTGAGGTGTTATGGAGGCCCAGGATGCTTTGATAGCGGCCTTAAGCTCATTCAGAGTGTTGGGTCTTGCGTCTCTCAACTTTCTCTTCACAATATCCCACAGGTTCTCTATGGGGTTCAGGTCAGGAGAGTTGGCAGGCCAATTGAGCACAGTAATACCATGGTCAGTAAACCATTTACCAGTGGTTTTGGCACTGTGAGCAGGTGCCAGGTCGTGCTGGAAAATGAAATCTTCATCTCCATAAAACTTTTCAGCAGATGGAAGCATGAAGTGCTCCAAAATCTCCTGATAGCTAGCTGCATTGACCCTGCCCTTGATAAAACACAGTGGACCAACACCAGCAGCTGACATGGCACCCCAGACCATCACTGACTGTGGGTGCTTCACACTGGACTTCTGGCATTTTGGCATTTCCTTCTCCCCAGTCTTCCTACAGACTCTGGTACCTTGATTTCCGAATGACATGCAAAATTTGCTTGCATCCGAAAAAAGTACTTTGGACCACTGAGCAACAGTCTAGTGCTGCTTCTCTGTAGCCCAGGTCAGGCGCTTCTGCCGCTGTTTCTGGTTCAAAAGTGGCTTGACCTGTGGAATGCGGCACCTGTAGCCCATTTCCTGCACACGCCTGTGCACGGTGGCTCTGGATGTTTCTACTCCAGACTCAGTCCACTGCTTCCACAGGTCCCCCAAGGTCTGGAATTGGCCCTTCTCCACAATCCTCCTCAGGGTCCAGTCACCTCTTCTCGTTGTGCAGCGTTTTCTGCCACACTTCTCCCTTCCCACAGACTTCCCACTGAGGTGCCTCGATACAGCACTCTGGGAACAGCCTATTCGTTCAGCAATTTCTTTCTGTGTCTTGCCCTCTTGCTTGAGGGTGTCAATGATGGCCTTTTGGACAGCAGTCAGTTCGGCAGTCTTACCCATGATTGTGGTTTTGAGTAATGAACAAGGCTGGGAGTTTTTAAAAGCCTCAGGAATCTTTTGCAGGTGCTTAGAGTTACGTTGTTGATTCAGATGGTTTGGTTAATAGCTTGTTTAGAGAACCTTTTCATGATATGCTAATTTTTT
>NC_056519.1:28579159-28580230 GCF_014905685.2 Nematolebias whitei
GGTTAATAGCTTGTTTAGAGAACCTTTTCATGATATGCTAATTTTTTGGGACAGGCATTTTGGGTTTTCATGAGCTGTATGACATAATCATCAGCATTAAAATAAAGACCTGAAATATTTCAGTTGGTGTGCAATGAATCTGAAATATATGAAAGTTTCATTTTTATCATTACATTATGGAAAATAATGACCTTTATCACAATATGCTAATTTTTTGAGAAGGACGTGTATAGAATGCAATTACCAGCGATGCATGTTAGCTAGGCAGCCCTTACCTGATATGAAGTGCTAGCTGCAGACTGTTGCATTTTTAATCTGCTCGTTCCAATCACTTTTTCTGATGGCTTGCCATCAAAGATGTCTCCTGTTAGCCTTGAAAGGGGTGCGAGTTGATGGAATTCCATAAAACTTGCGCGTTTTATTGTTTCTATCTAAACAGTTTTTGCAACCTACAGCACAAGACGATCACCGTTTTTCTGCGACTGACATGCGCCGGAAGTGACCCGGACGTGACATTGACTGATAATCCATCTATAAATGTTGATTAAGCAGTACACCAATGTCTCCCATCACTGACAAATTTGAATATTGAATGTTTGTAGTTTTTAAGATGAGCGTTTATCTGGACTGGAAACAAACAAGAAATGCAACTTAACCTTAATGTTTTTGGTGTAAAATATCCAAGTGGGAAGGAGTTACACTGTGTAGAACAGTATCCTGATGCATGCTCAATAATCCAGGTAGAAAAATCTAAAAAAGTTAAATCTGGTCCTCTGGACATTCAAAAAAACAAAACAAAGCAAATCAACAAAAAAATGTAGAAACGTTTCGTCTCTCATCCGAGAGACTTCCTCAGTCTGAGGAGCTGTATTCAGCTCAGTCTCTTAAATAGCACCGTCTCAGGGTGGATCAACCAGTTTTGCTGCTGACAACCAAAACCAGCTGATCACATGCTCAAGAAGGACCATCAGCATAACAATGGATCATTAGCACACTGATGGCTGTTTACTGTTCACAGAGCACACTGATGGCTGTTTACTGTTCACAGAGGGCTGAGTGATACTAGCAATC
>NC_056519.1:28580330-28603367 GCF_014905685.2 Nematolebias whitei
TTATGGTAAATGGTAAATGGAGCTTACTTCTATAGCGCCTTCCAGCCCCCTATGAGGGGCCCCAAGGCGCTTTACAGTACCAGCCATCCACCCATTCACACGCACATTCATACACCGGTGGCGGTAGGCTGCCATGCAAGGCGCCATCCAGTCCCACCGGGAGCAACTCGGGGTTAAGTGTCTTGCCCAGGGACACAACGGCACATGGTGTGGGAAGTCGGGATTCGAACCTCCAACCTTCCGATCAGAGGTCGGCTGCCACTACCACTGCACCACGGCCGCCCCCGCAGTGACAGTTTTAAGTGACAATCAAACCTGGTCTTGTAAACCAAACATATTAAATATTAAAATCAAATATGGTCTGGCAATACATTTTTCCCATGTCTTTTTGGAGAAGTTTACAGTGAGCATTTAGAAGATCCGACTCAACCTTGTTAGATTTATCTACATGGATTATTGAGCATTCATCAGGACAACACTATGTAATCAAAATAGTCCATGCTCAATAATCCAGGTATACAATCCAACAATTTTCGGTCAGGTCTTCTGGACAGTTTGTTTTGCTTAAACGTTTTACCTTCCATCTGGAAGGCTTTATCAGTCAAGGAAACACACAACACAGAAATGATTCTTCCCCCAAACAGCTTACTCAAAAGTGGAACAAACCAGTTATGTTGGTGCCAAGATGGTGCGTTTGACATGACTGTCGATGAGGAAGAGGACCGGCATCCGAGGAAGGGGCGTGAAAAGACACCATCTTAGCACCAACATAACTGGTTTGTTCCACTTTTGAGTAAGCTATTTGGGGGAAGAATCAGTTTTGTGTTGCGCGTTTCCTTGGCTGATGAAGCCTTCCGGATTTATTTATTTTTGTTTGTATTTTGGAAAAGGCTTAGATAAAATTATTAATTTAAGATTTTGTTGTTCTGATCATTCTCTTTTTGCGTTCACCGAGTCATGTGTTGCCATGGAAGCGCACCCATGAGCAGTGCTGACAAGGAACTGGTGTTTTCAATCAGTCATTGGGAAAAGCCACACTGATTGAGATGGGAGATGTTTTGGATTCTGGTTGGGTTTAGGTAGTTTTTTAGCTTTAAATTGTGTAAAATAAATTATTGTTTAAATTATTGTTTTTAAATGTTTGTTTTCTCTAGAGATTTAATTTAGTTAAGTGTGTGTTAATTTCATATAGAAAATGTAAGTGTTTGCTCCACCCCTCTTAATTAGAAATGGTACAGGCTAATATCTTGATGCATGCTCAATAATCCAGGTAGAAAAATCTAAAAAAAAGTTCAATCTGGTCCTCTGGACATTCAACAGGTACAGGCTAACGTTTTAAAAGCTGGGTAGTTTAAAACAGATGGGACTTTTTTTGTGGCAGTTGAGGATAGTGGAAACCAAGTCTTTCTGCTGTGAAGCTTTAAGAACCATGTTTTGGGAAAAAGTAAAGGTATATAAAAAAAATTAAAAATCAGAGCTCTACAACTTTTGGATCCTATGTATTTTTTATTATTATTTTTTTTAAAATCTTTTTGGTGTGTTTTTCTTGCTGCCCGAGCCATTTTTAAGCCTGAACGGTTTTGACTCTGACCTCAAGCCTTACATTTGGTGTCAGAAGTGGGATGTGATGCTGATGTCCAGATAAGCACCATAAGAACTAATGATGGTCCCAAGCAGCAGGCAAAAGGCCTCAAAGTTGTGGAAGCAGTGCCAGTGGAGGATGTGGAGTAGGAGGGGGCTACAGGTTGGCCAACTGTAGCCAGGCAGTCCAGTGAGGAAACTGCATCGTTGGACATGAATTCCATTGTTGCCATACTAGAAAAATGTCTTCAGTTCCAGAGTGACTTTGCGGACAGATGGGACAAAGAAAAGTTTAAGCAGGAAAGGAGATGGTGGCAGATGCAAGTCCAAGTTAATAACCTGAGATGCAGCAGAAAGATCAATCCTTTACTCATCCAGGACCCTCTTCATGAGTAAATGTAGAGCCAGCTCTTCAGCATCAATCTAGTGGTGAGCAAATACAAAGAGCCTGGACTCAATCAGATATTCCAAAGTTTGAGGATGGAGATGACGAACAATATCCGACAACCTTTGAAAGGTTAGCAACAGCATACCAGTGGCCCGAGATGGACTGGGCAGTGAGGCTCATACTTCATCTCATGGGCAAGGCCAGAGCAGCCATTGTGGTCATGGCTGTAGAAGATACTTGTGACTACATTAAAGTAAAAGCAGCCATCTTAAAGTATGAGGTTAATGAGGAAGTGTACCGACAACGATTTAGAGACAGAGGTCCGAGCAAATGAAACCCTTGGAGAGTTCTACAAACCCGATTCCAAAAAAGTTGGGACACTAAACAAATTGTGAATAAAAACTGAATGCAATGATGTGGAGGTGCCAACTTCTAATATTTTATTCAGAATAGAACACAAATCACAGATCAAAAGTTTAAACAGAGAATGTATCATTTTAAGGGAAAAATCTGTTTCCAAATTTCATGGCGTCAACAAATCCCAAAAAAGTTGGGACAAGTCCATTTTTACCACTGTGTGGCATCCCCCTTCTTCACAACACTCAACAGATGTCTGGGAACAGAGGAGACCAGTTTCTCAAGTTTAGAAATAGGAATGCTCTCCCATTCATGTCTAATACAGCCCTTTAACTGTTCAATCGTCTTGGGCCTTCTTTGTCGCACCTTCCTCTTTATGATGCGCCAAATGTTCTCTATAGGTGAAAGATCTGGACAGCAGGCTGGCCATTTCAGTACCCAGATCCTTCTCCTACGTAGCCATGATGTTGTGATTGCTGCAGAATGTGGTCTGGCATTATCATATTTAAAAATGCAGGGTCTTCCTTGAAAGAGATGACGTCTAGATGGGAGCATATGTTCTAGAACCTGAACATAGTTCTCTGCATTAATGGTGTCTTTCCAGACATGCAAGCTGCCCATGCCACAAGCGCTCATGCAACCCCATACCATCAGTGATGCAGGCTTCTGAACGGAGCGTTGATAACAACTTGGGCTATCCTTGTCCTCTCTGGTCTGGATGACATGGCGTCCCAGTGTTCCATAAAGAACTTCAAATCGTGACTCATCTGACCACAGAACAGTTTTCCATTTTGCCACACTCCATTTTAAATGACCCCTGGCCCAGTGCAAATGTCTGAGCTTGTGGAGCTTGCTTAGAAATGGCTTCCTCTTTGCACTGTAGAGTTTCAGCTGGCAACAGCAGATGGCACAGTGGATTGTGTTCACTGACAATGCTTTCTGGAATTATTCCTGAGCCCATTCCGTTATTTCCTTGACAGTGGCATTCCTGTTTGAGGTGTAGTGACGTTTAAGGGCCCGGAGATCACGAGCATCCAGTAGAGTTATGGCCTTGACCCTTACGCACAGCGATTGTTCAAGATTCTCTTAATCTTTTGATGATGTTATGCACGGTTGATAATGATAACTTAAAAATCTTTGATATTTTACACTGGGTAACACCATTCTGGTATTGTTGCACTATCTTTCTGCGCAACAATGGTGGAATTGGTGATCCTCTTACCATCTTGGCTTCTGAGAGACACTGACACTCTGAGAAGCTCTTTTTATACCCAATCATGTTGTCAATTGACCTAATTAGTGTTAATTGGCCTTCCAGCTGTTCGTTATGTGCTCAATTTCCTTTTTCCAGCCACTTATTGCTACTTGTCCCAACTTTTTTGGGATTTGTTAACACTGAAATTTTGAATCAACATATTTGTCCTGTAAAATGTTACATTTACTCAGATTAAACTTTTGATCTGTCATCTATGTTATATTACGAATAAAATATTGACATTTGCCATCTCCACATTATTGCATTCAGTTTTTATTCACAATTTGTTTAGTGTCCCAACTTTTTTGGAATCCAGTTTGTAAATATGCATCCTTAAAGTCCACAAATGACAGCAGAGATAGACATCAAGTCTACCAAGTCGATAAGATATCCAGGTGAGTGTGTGCCAACAGGGCAAATCGGCTCGCCTAAAGCCTGTCTTCTCTTCGAAGAAATGTTATCAATTGTGTTGAGGGACCAACTGATCAAAACAAGTCCATAATTATGGTTTGGAAGATATGCAAGAGAGGGTCAGAAGCAGTTTCACAGACAGACATAGCAGCAAAGGGAGGGAGGGGAAGGGAGATGCGTCCAATCTCGGCAAGAGCAAGTCGTGAAGTGGTCAATTGTTATCTGTCTTGACTGCTATATACCCCTTACCACCACATCTGAAAGCCTGTTGTCTTTAATGCAGCTCTTGTCTAATTTACATTTCAATGAAATAGTTCTGGTAGGTGATTTTAATTTAGAATGCTCTCTCCTGTGTCTGAAGAATTAAAATTTTGTTTATCTTCAAACCTCAATCAGATCATTGATAGTTCCACTCGGCCTAATCCAAAGTGCCCTGCCAAATCATCTCTCCTGGATCTTATCACAAGCATGCCAAATAAATACAGTGTGTTTTGCGTTTTTACAAATGCTATAAGTCAGGGGTGTCGAACTCACAAAAGGGGGACAAAATTAAAAACTTTTTGAAACTAAGGTCCAATTTCAGAATCTACATAAACTCAAATCAGATACCCAACATCTTTTCTTGGTCAGAGGTTCTTCAACAAGTTTGATTGGTCTCAATGGATGTCCTCTGTTGTACTTTTGGCATCACAATCAAAGATTACTGAAAAAATTTGATAGAAACATTTTACTTTTCACGTATCTTGGGAGCTAGATAAGATGTCAATGAGGGCCAAATGTGGCCCCCGGGCCTCGAGTTTGACACATGATCTAATTGACCATTGTATAATTGCTGCCATTAGAAATGCAAAAATGCCTTGTTTTAAACCTAGAACGATTCTAAAACGAAATGTGAAACATTTTTGTGAACAAGCCTTTCTTTGAGATCTATACCACTTTGACTAGGATTGCATATCAATAATTTACCATGTGGACCTTGCTTGGAACGATTTTCATAGTTTTATTCATTTCGTAAATAAACACACTCCACTTCCCCATTTCAGAATAAAGGGTAGGATAGCCCCTGGTTTACTTCTGAATTAGCTGATCTCTTGTACAAGAGGGACCAGCTTTGGGCAACAGCAAGACACACTGGTTTGAACACCCATTGGTTGCAATTTCATCCATTACAGATTCGTCGTACGGCTTCCATTAAAGCGGCAAAACTAAACTATTTCAAATGACCAAAAATCAACATTAGCTTAAGAGCTTTTGGAAAACTATTAAATCTCTTGATGGCAGCACTCACTCAGACCTGCCACCACAATTATTTGTCAACTCTACACTTGCGTCAGAAAAGCCTGATATGCTAAATTGTTTCAACAAACATAATGTTGCCTCCAGTTCCTTGTTTAATACAGTTTTTAAAAGGTAAATCACCTACTCCACCACCAGGTCAAACCACAGTGAACCATACATTCTTTTTTTGGAATGAAGTTTGTTTAGCGGTGGGGGAGGTGGTTGGACATGGGTCCATCAGGTCCGCGTCCCGCATGAACGGGGCTGTGGTCATTTTTGTTGATAAGGTGGAGAAGGCTCAACAACTGGTCGAGGCTGACATCTCAGTGGGTGACTTGTTTTTACAGGCGTCACCACTGGCGCTGCCAGTCACTAAGATAACCAGTCTAACATCCCCCCGTTTATCAGCGACGAGTTTTTGATAAAGGAGTTGTCCAGACATGGGAAGGTGGTGTCACCAATTAAAAAAGTTTTGACGGGGTGTAAATTACCACTTTTAAAACATTTTGTCTCCCACAGGAGAACACTGTACATGGTTTTGAACAAGCGGGGGAGGAGTTTAATGTTCAATTTCATGTTAAACTTGATGACTTTGAATACCTTTTATTCGCTACTTCCTCCAACATGAAATGTTTTGGATGTGGCCAGGAGGGACACGTGATAAAAATGTGCCCAAACAGGGCCGGACCGGCCCCGCCTGCTGCTGCCGAGTAGGAGGGGGACCAGTCCGGCAAGGACCGGGCGCAGGAGATGCCCGCTGTTTATGTCTCAGGCTGACAGCAGTGAACCCCGGTACCCTGTAGAAACCTTCCTTTCCTTCCTCAAGCAAACCAAAGGGCTGAGAGGAGTTAAAGTTGAGTTATTTTCCTAACCTGAGAACGTTTTATTTCTCAGCCAGACATCACATCAGACACAAAGAAGAGTCAGGTTTTACCGATCAAGAAATTTTTAGACTTAAGAAAATAATGAGCAAAGTTAGGAAACAATTCTGAACAAATGATGAACACTTGCATTTTTACATTTTTATAGTCTTTTTGTACACACTTCTTAACCTCTCACTCACCATGGATGCTTTAAAAATGGCATCAATAAACCTCAACGGGGCCAGAGAGGCTGTGAAACATTAACTGGTTTCCCAAACCATAAAATATTTTTAAAAATTGAAATTCTATTTTTACAAGACACACACAGTGATCTATCCAGTGAGACAGAGTGGCGCAGGGAGTGGAAATGGGAGGCCATTTTTAGCCATGGCACCTCCCAGAGTACGGGAGTGGGACTCCTTTTTTCTAAAGCTTTCACTCCCAGCCACATAGAGGTGCAACACATTGTTTAGAGAAGGTGTCTCTTAGTCAAAGCTGGGTTTGAAGATTTTAATGTAATTTTTATTAATATTTATACTCCCACTGCCAATGCAGAGAAAAAGTTTTTTAGAAAAAATTGGGGAAAGGTTGGGAGATTGTGAGTCTGAGGATTGTTTTTATAGGTGGGGATTTTAATTGCACTGAAAACGAGTTTTTAGACCACAATCATGCAGAGCCAAGCCAGATCAGGAGGAAGGCTGTGGAGTTTTACTCCTCGTTATTCAGAAGTGAATACATGAGGAACGACGAGCTGTTCAGGGAGTTCTGCAGTGGACTACCCCAGGTCTCTGAGGAGACCAACGCCGACCTGGAGCGCCCCCTGGGGCTTCAGGAGCTCCACACAGCCCTCTAGAGCATGCAAGGCCAGAAAGCTCCCGGCGTCGACGGACTCACTATGGAGTTCTATAAGGCCTACTGGGACATATTGGCAGAGGACCTTCTACATGTCTTCAGTGAAAGCCTGACCACTGGTTTGCTCCCGCTGTCGTGCCGCAGGGCGGTCATCACTCTCCTGCCCAAAAAAGGGAACCTGCAGGAGATAAAGAATTGGCGCCCGGTGTCCCTCTTTGCACCAACTACAAAATCCTCTCCAAGGTCCTGGCAACCAGGAAGAGAGAAGCAATGGAACAGGTCATCCATCGAGACCAGACTTATTGCATCCCCAGCAGGTCCATGGTAGATAATATCTAACCGATTCGTGATGTTTTGGAAATCTCCAGTTCATTGGGTCTGAACACAGCGTTCGTCTCACTTGACCAAGAAAAGGCTTTTGACTGCGTTGAGCACAGCTTCCTCTGGGAAACTATGGAGGGGTTCGGGTTCAGTGCTGGTTTTATAGCCAAGATCCAGGTGCTGTATAGTAACATTGAAAGTGTGCTGAAGGTCAACAGTAGCCTGTGTGCTCCTTTTAGGGTGTATACGTGTTCGGCAGGGCTGTGCGCTCTCTGGAATGCTCTATGCGCTCTCCCTGGAACCCCTCCTTAAAAAGATCCATTCAAGTGTTCGTGGTTTAGGTTTACCTGGTTTTAATAGTAACAATTTTATCCACCTACGCTGATGACGTTTTTATAGAAAAAAAAAAACAAGATGCCGACACTAAGTGAGGTCACCGAGAGGGCTAGATGCTGCTCTGTTTCTAACCAATGTTAGCCTTTTAAAGTTAAAGGGATTACCCCAGTTTTATCAGTGTTTTTAATTTTCCTTTTTTAACCCAAACAGATCAAGAATGTGCAAGTCTCTGCATTGACTTTTAGAGGAACCACTAATCTGTGGTGCAAGACTAGACGTTTATGATAGCACGGTACCAGGTCTGTCAGGGGTGCTGTGCGGGTCTGGGATGGTGACTCTGAGGCGGCTGGTGGAGACGGCCGGACCGGACTTCTCCAGTGTCCGGGAGGTGCTTTCGTTGCTTGGAATCTGGTCTGCCAGGCTGGTGCGGCGCTTCCTGGACCTGGTGAAGGAGAGGATTACAGCAGGGGAGGAACATCTCCTGCAGTTGTGGTCCACGGGAGATCACATACCTGACCCAACAGACCCCTTCTCGGACATCAACCTAGATCCCGACTTCGCAGACAGTAGTGGACCTCTGCTATGCAACACGGACCTACAAATAGACTTGTGCAGAACGGGTCCAAAAGTACTCTATAAGACCTGTGTTAAAAGTCCTAAACAAGAAAACTCTGCACAACAGAGCTGTCAGTGTGTGGGACAACAAGCTTTGAGGACAGAAGCCCCAGTGGAGGACACTTTACAAACCTCAGACAAAAAAACGGACTGGTGATCTCCAATGGAGGATACTTCACGGCGCCATTGCAATGAAGTCTTTTCTATCAATCATCAGTCCTGAGGTTTTAAACGAGTGTCCTTTTTGCAGTTTTTCAGAGAGTGTTTTTCATGTTTTTATGGATTGTGTATGACTGACTGCTCTTTTAAATCTAATGACAAGGATTTTTAGCTTTTTTGATACTGCTTTTACCAAATCTGTTTTTATTAATTGTGTATATTACAGCAAAGCCACTAAGTATACATCCATAATTTTAAACTTTTTAGTTGCTGAAGCAAAAATGGCAATCTATCTCGCAGGGACAGATTACAGGCTGGACTCAACTTGACGCTGTGGCTCTGTGGAAGTGCAACGTCAAGGCCAGACTGGCGGAGTTTTGCTTCCACAGAGACACTGGAGACTGAGACAACTTTGTGGAACTGTGGGGCATTAAAAAGGTTTTATGTACCGTTTCTGACACAGGAGAACTAAAATACAACAAACTCCTCATGTGAACCATGTTTAAAAAAAAAAAGAACATGATCATGTTTTTAACATTGTTTTATTAATTTATTGTGCAAATAACGTTTTGTAAAAATCAAAAAATCTCTGAGTGGAAGAGCAGAGGAGCAGAAAGAGTGTGCGCATTCGTTCGTTTTTTTCTGTTCCTTTTCTACTTTTTTTCCACTGGGTGTTTATGTTTATGTTAGTTATTTAATTGTGGGGTTTGGTGTTTTATTAGTTTAAAAAGTTTGTTTGACAGGGTGTGGCTGTCAGGTGCACCTGGCTGGACGACTCCATGATGGCAGGATGCCTGGGAGGATTCGCCACGCTGACACGGCTCTGCGTGCAGCGTGGAGGAAGTTTGTTTGGCGGTGGGGGAGGTGGTTGGACACGAGTCCATCAAGTCCGCATGAACAGGGCTGTGGTTCTTTTTATTGATAGCGTGGAGAAAGCTCGGCAGCTGGTCGAGACTGGCATCTCAGTGGATGACTCGTTTTTGCAGGTGTCACCACTGATGCTGCCAGCCACGAAGATAACTCTGTCTAATGTCCCCCCGTTTATTAGTGACGAGCTCTTAATCAAGGAATTGTCCAGACACAGGAAGGTGGTGTCCCCGATTTAAAAAAAACTTGACTGGGTGTAAATCATCACTTCTGAAACATGTCTCACACAGGAGACAACTGTTTATGGTCCTAAACAAGCGGGGGGGGGGAGAGTTTAATGTTAGGTTTCACGTTAAACTTAATTTTGAATATCTTTTATTCGCTACTTCTGCGAATATGAAATGATTTGGATGTGGCCAGGAGGGGCACGTAGTCAAAATGTGCCCAAACGGGGCCGGACCGGCTCCGCCTGCTGCTGCGGGAGACCCCCCCGGCTGCCACGGCCGCGGGTCCCCCTCCCGCCGCTGCCCCAACCCAGGTGAAGAAACGAGGGGAAAGAAAAAATGTTGAAGTTGCTACATGGGCCAGCAAAATGTGTGCAGAGATGAGGGAGGGAGTGGACAGCAGTGATGGTGAGGGCTGGTGCTCTGATTTCAGTGAAGTCTGTGTCACAGGCTGACTGCAATGAACCCCGTTATCCTGTGGAGACCTTCCTGTCTTTCCTCAAACAAACAAAAGGGCCGAGAGGAGTTACAATTGAAAGTTACTTTCCGAACCTGAGAACGTTTTATGACTCAACCAGACATTACTTAAGGCACAAAGCAGAATCTGGGTTCACCGAACAAGAAACATTCAGACTAAAGAAAATAATGAGTAAAGTCAGAAAACAATCCTGAATAAATGATGAACACCAGCATTTTAATATTTCTTATTCTTTTAGTACCTGCTTTTAAACCTCTCACTCAACAAGGATTCTTTGAAAATAGCATATTTTAACAGCAACGGAGCTACAGAGGCTGTGAAGCGTGCACTGGTTTACCAAACCATTAACTATAAAAAAAATTGGCGTTCTGGTTTTACAAGAGACGCATAGTGATCCATCCAATGAGACAGAGTGGCGCAGGGAATGGGAAGGGAAGGCTTTTTTTAGCCATGACACCTCCCAGAGTGCAGGAGTGGGACTCCTCTTCTCTAAAGCTTTCACTCCCAGCCACATAGAGGTGCAACACATAGTTCAGGGAAGGTGTCTCTTAGGGTGGCTCATGGCATCGACGGGCTCACAGTAGTTTTTTAAAGCCTACTGGGACATATTGGCAGGGGACCTGCTGGATGTCTTCAATGAAAGTCTGCTCACTGGTTCACTCCCGCCGTCTTGCCGCAGAGCAGTCCTGATCCTCCTGCCAAAAAAAGGGAACCTGCAGGACATTAGGAACTGGCACCCTGTCTCTCTCCTCTGCACAGATTATAAAATCCTCTCCAAGGCTTTGGCAACTAGGCTGAGGGGAGCTATGGAGCAAGTCATCCACCAGGACCAGACCTACTGCGTTCCCAGCAGGTCCATGGCAGACAACATCTACCTAATTCGAGATGCTCTGGAAGTCTCCAGTCCATTGGGTTTAAAAACAGCCTTGATTTTACTAGATCAAGAAAAGGCTTTTGACTGCGTCGAGCACGCCTTCCTCTGGAAAATCATGGAGAGCTTTGGGTTCGGCGCTGGTCTTATTACCAAGATCTAGGTACTGTACAGCAGCACTGAGAGTGTGCTTCAGATCAATGGTAATCTGTGTGCTCCTTTTAGGGTGAGTAGAGGCGTTTGACAGGGCTGTGCGCTCTCTGGGATGCTCTATGCACTCTCCCTGGAACCCCTCCTTCAGAAAATGCGCGAGTGTTCACGGTCTGGTTTTACCTGGTTTTAATAACAACATAGTTTTATCTGCCTATGCCAATGTTTTTTAAGAGACCAACATGACGTCAACATGTTAACCAAGGTCACTAGAAATCTTTCTACCTTGTCTGATGCGAGAGTGAACTGGGAAAAGAGTGAAGGCCTCGTTGTAGGGGAATGACCTGCTGGGCTCCCAGTTCTCCCTCAAGGTCTTTACTGGAGGAAAGATGGTTTTAAATATCTTGGGGTTTATTTAGGCAACAAAAATGTGGTACAAAATAACTGGGATGATGTAGAAGCAAGAGTCAAAAACAAGTTAGCAAAGTAGAAATGGGTACACTCCCAAATGTCATACAGGGGCAAAGTGCTGGTTTTAAACAATCTTGTTGCATTGCAGCTGTGGCACAAGCTTACCGTCTTAGACCCACCACCAGGTCTGCTAGTAAAAATACAGTCAGAAATGATTGACTTCTTCTGGAACGATAAGCATTGGGTGCCACAGTCTGTCTTGTTTTTACTAAGAGAGGACCCCTCTCTTAAGGCCAGGGCCTTATCCACCTGACCAGCAGAACAGCTACCTTATACAGTATACAGTTCCTGCAGAAGTTTTTGGCAAAACCTCCTGACCTTGTATGGAGGGACATGGCCAGCTGCATTCTCAGGCATGTGAATAACCTGGGGCTGGATGCTGCTTTGTTTTTAACCGATTTTAGCCTTTTAAAGTTAAAAGGGTTGCCTCCGTTTTATCATGGTGTTTTTAAATCATGTGCCCTGTTTAAGCTAAAATCACTCACAGATGTTTAATTCTCTGCATTGGCTTTTAGAAGAGCCTTTAGTCTGTGGGTCGAGGCTAGATGTCTCTTGCAGCGCAGTACCAGGGCTGGCGGAGGTGCTGTGCAGGTCCAAAACGACGTCCATGAAGCAACTGGTGGAGGCAGCTGGACCAGACCTTTCCAACATCCAAGGTGTGGTTTCTCTGCTGGGGATCTGATATGCCAGACTTGCACAGCGCTTCCTGGATCTAGTGAAGGGAAAGCTGTCGGTCAAAGAGAGGAGTCTCCTCCAACTGTTTTATACAGGAAAAAGTCCACCAGAGTCAACAGACCCATTTCCCAGACTTGATCCTGGCTTCACAAAAGACAGTGGTCCTCTGTTATCCAACACGGACCCAAAGTTGAGTTTATGCAGTATGGGCCCAAAGAAACTGTATAAACACTGTGTCAAGATCATTAACAAAAGAACCCTGGAGAACAGAGCCGTCAGTGTGTGGGCCGACAGATTGGGAGGACAAATCCCTCAGTGGAGGACCCTCTACAAGCCTCCTATAAAGAAGCGGACTGGTGATCACCAATGGAGGATACTACATGGTGCCATTGCCACAAACTCGTTTTTATCGATCACTAGTCCAGGGTTTTTAATGATTGTTTTTTCTGTGGTCTTTATGAGAGCGTTTTTCATGTTTTTATTGACTGCAAGAGACTGACATATTTTTACAGCTTATTGATGAGTGTTTTTAGCCTTTTTGGTGTAGTTTTTACTAGTTCCGTTTTCATTTATGGAATGCATTTTAACAAAGCCAACAGATCAAAGTGCCAGATTTTAAATTTCTTAATTGCTGAAGCTAAAATGGCTATTGGTCTCGAAGGGACAGGCTGCAGGCAGGACCTCAGCTCGATGCCATGGCTCCGTGGAAGTGCAACGTCAAGGCCAGACTGAGGCTGGAGTTTTGCTTCCACAGAGCCACTGGGGATGTGAAAGATTTTTTGAAGACATGGGGCTTCAGTGGGGTGTTGTGTGATGCATCTGCTCAGGGAGAAATGCAGTACAATGAGCACCTTATTTAGTTGACGTTCAAGCCTGTCTTGATAAGATATCTACCTTTTAACATTATGTTGTTGTTGTGCACATAATTGTAGTGATAACTGTCTTAACATTTTGTTATCGACACTTGATCATTGTAAATAAACGTTTTTATTATTTTTTTAATCTTTCGGCTTTTCCCTCTTCAGAGGTCGCCACAGCGAGTCATCCTTTTCCACCTCACTCTGTCCTCTGCATCCTCTGTTCTCACTCCAACTACCTGCAAGTCCTCTCTAACTGCATTTTGTAGTGAACTAGACCTCTGACATCAATCTGTCTCTGAAGACCTTCAGGGGACAGGAACTGTCATTTCATTGATTTGAATCCAGAAATACAAATTATCTCATCAAGAGACTATTTAATTGTATCCTGAATTAATCAATTGAAAGAACACTCCTTTTTTATATATTATCATTACTATTTTACAATATCTTGATAATCAAACTGTACATGGATGGATGCTCATTCCACCACGAACAAACCTGCAAATCAGGTGTTGGAGGGATTCTCCTCCAAGACCAAGAAGAGGTCACTTTTAGCTATAAATTAGGCTCTCAGTCTTCTCAGTACGCCGAGATAGCAGGAATCCTAATAACTCTCCAGATGGCAGTAGAACGCTCCATCCAAACGCTAGTCATCTGCACGGACTTTAATTACGCTCGACTTAGTTTCTTGTGTCATCTCGCTCTGTGGAAACAGAACGGCTTTCTCACAAGCAACAAGAAAGTGGTCAAACACAAAGAGCTTTTCATGGCATGTGATCACTTGGTGACATCACATGACCTACAGGTCTACTGGAAAAAGGTTCCAGGACATTCAAGAGTCCTAGGCGATGACAAGCGGTATAATGACCTTGCAGACTTCCTAGCCAAGGACGGAGCTGTGGACGGCCCTCCGTGGTCCTTTGACCCCTCCTGGCTGCTCGCAACTGTAGCAGTACAACCTACAGCCGAGGTAATGGCAGTCACACGTGCACAGGCTGCAGCCAAACCAGCTGACAACACAGTCTCTGTACAACCCGTGCTGACTGACCCAGACATCATCCAACTTCAGAAGTTGGATCCTGCAATAAACTCGATGATACTGTACTTGACTGACCCAGACAAAAACACTCCGTCCGAAGTTGACCTGGATTCCAATCCAGACCTTAAAGTCCTCTTTCGGCTGCGCAAACAGCTAAAACTAATCAAGGGCATCTTAACGTTTGCTCATGGACCAACGTCCTCACCCGTGTTCGTGGTCCCCCATGACCACAGGGGGGTGATGTTGGTTCACGCGCATGACCTCCCGTCCGCAGGACACAAGGGAGATAACGCCACGCTGAAAGCATTAAAACAAGTTGCTTATTGGCCTGGAATGAAAAAGGATGTCAAGGACTACATAAAAAGGTGCCTGGTCTGTGGCCAGTTTCAGCCATCCAGACCACTCCACAGAGCACCACTGTGTAGTGTGTCAAGGACAGCTTTGCTGTACCTTCACTACTAATTACTTAAATATAACGGGTTCTTTCTTTTTCGAGTTAAATTAATGCCATGTGAACGAGGTAACTGAGTATTGTTTAATCAGTGACAAGAGACGTTCTTTTGTTTGACCCATCAGAATAAATGCGGTCATTTATTTAACAGAATCAAAATTTAACATCAAAACATGTACACTTGATTAGCTGATCTGGTTCCTATTAATAAAACTTGGCACGCTTTATTAATAAGTAGGGGTTGAACGAGTATATAATTTTTAAACTCGACATTAACATAATAAAACCCGAGTAGAACTCAAGAATTTGATGACGTCATAGATCTCAAGATACAAAAATAAATAAATAAAACCGCAAAAAAAGGTAATTATTTACAAAAAAAGAGACCAACAAAACATTGGGAGCGTATTTTATGCTCCTACCATTTATCATACTGCAAATAAGTCACAGGAAAAATTAAACTATTAGTTATTATTATTAAACTGCAAACATGAAGAAACGTGCAGCACGTCAAAAACGAAACAGTGTGTGTGTGTGTGGGGGGGGGGGGTCGACCATCCCGCACCACCACCAGCTGTGGTGCGCATTAAGTTTAGTTTTAGAGATCAATATGTTTATAGATTTTTTTTTTTATAGGTTTAGATATGAATATTTTTTGCTTTTTGTTTGTGAAACAAGAGGAAGCTGGTTCTGGTTCGGTGGATTGCACCCGGTGTTACACCATACTTTGTGACCTGAAACAGTGCAACAACGCCCCCTACGGTCATACGGTAGTCACATAATATGACGTCACTACGGTTACTCGACCTTACATTTTTAACCTCGATAGATGTCCTAGCAATTGATGTGTAGATTACTCGAATACTCTGTTAATGCCCTACTAACAAGACACCAAGACATTTCTGAAAGCATCTAGAAAGATTACTAGCAAAATAGAAGAGTTTAAAGAAGAGATGGATGAAGGGAGGTGTATGTTTGGATTGACCAGAATTGGCACGCTTCTTTCAATCACCAGCTCAAACCTCCGGTACACTTAGCGCGTGACGACTCGTTACTTCGCAGGAGATGAATCAGCTCCGGTATCGGGTCCATTTCAACGCTACCTTCCAGCGTCTCCGGTTAGAGCGGCTGGTCATTGTCAGAAGTCGTGTCGATTTACTCCGTTCAACAAACAGGCTCAGCTCCCTTTGAAGTTGGAGGCGTTACACCCGGGTGGATTCACAGCAAGTCGCTGTGACTCCGTCAGAGATCCCACTCAGGAATGGAAGACTCCAGAAGGCTTGAGAAGACTCCATCAAAGACTGAAGAACTCCAAGACTTCAGAAGAACTCAGAAGAACTTAAGACGGAGAAGACTGCGTAGTTCCAGGACGTGCTGACTTTTAAAAGAGTCCTCAGTTCCGGTCACTTAGGACTTCCTGATTGGTTTAAACAACAGACAGGGGGTGGTTCTAGTGATGTCAGAGGGTTATTAAAAGTCAAGCGAGGGTTCAGGAATGTTTAGGAAAGTTTAGTACAGACAGAGAAATGTTATGGCGAAGTGAGACAACGCAGATGCCATTGTTTCTCTTTTTACCGTCTGCTAGATTTAAAAACAATAAAGCCCGTTCTACTAACTTGTTTTCTGACCGTCTCTGACTTTTGACCGACATCACTGACTTCTCATTCAGACAGAAAATCAAAATGCATAATTACTTTGTAAATAGACATTCAACTTGATTTCTAATTTAAATGAGGTTTTAAAAAAATCATTAATACTGTTTCACAGTTGATTTAAAATTAATGGTTCACTTCAACATTAGGAATGATATGAACTAAACACTTTTTGATTATCAAGAAATTGTAAAATAGTGATAATATAAACAGGGGTGTTCTTTCAATTGATTAATTCAGGATACAATTAGACAGTCTCTGGATGAGCTAATTTGTATTTCTGGATTCAAGTCAATGAAATAACAGTTCCTGTCCCATGAAGGTGTTCAGAAACAGGTTTTGGTCGGAGGCCTAATTCACTACAACTGCAAAGTAGAGGCATTGCATTCCCATGGTCCGACCTCCAGATCGACTGGGTTGGACCACTTACTAAGAGCATTAGAGGAAATAAATATTTTCTCACGGTAACTTGCGCATTCACGAAATGGGTAGAATGTCTACCAGCTCCTAACGAGACAGAACAAACAACTGCTATGTTACTAATGAATCATGTATTTTCAAGGTTTGGACTTCCCTTCAGGGTTAACTCAGACCAAGGTACACACTTCACATCTGAAGTGATGAAAGAACTGTGGAAGATGCTAGGCATCAAAGTCAACTTCCATGTAGGCTACCACCCACTCAGGCCAAGTGGAGAGAGCAAACAGAACTGTGGTAAGTATTTTGAAGAAATGCGTAGCTGCAAACCACAAGGACTGGGACGTGAAACTCCCTCTGGTCCTCATGGCTGTAATGAACATATACCTGTTGATAATATTCATAATTTAAACGGATTCTTTCATTTTTCTGGACTGAGTAATATCGTGCCTTGAATGATTAAATGTAACGTGAGACATTAATTTTCTTTGACCCATCAAAATGAACGTGGTCATTTATTAACAGAATCAAAATTTAACATCAAACATTTACATTAATTTGGCAAAATGATTACAATAACACATAGCTTAATTACAACAGACATTTATGAAAATATCTGGATGATTTACTGGCAAGATAGAAGAGTTTTAAAGATGGGAAATGAAGGAGTTTAAATGGAGAGGGAAAGATGGATGAGGGAATATGTGTCGACGACGAACGGCACTCTCCATCCGAACCCAGCTTAACCCACGGTACACTTCGCAGTTGAAGATCGACTTTTTACCTTTCTGAAGATATGTCAGTTCCGGCGTAAAGTTCCACTTCAAGCCACCTTTCAGCGTCTCCGTAAGGATAGCAGAGAACCGTCTGGAGTAGTGACGGTACTTCGTTCAACACACGCTCACCTCCCGGGTGGGCTCACATGAGTTGTGAGTCCGTCAGAGGTCCCACTCAGATGTGGAAGATTCCATAATCCCCACGAGACTCGGAAGAACTTCGGATCATGTCTGGAACTTCCTGTTCTCTCCAGCAACTTTTCTGTTCGGTTCTGCCCTCCGAACTGAACTGCTCTCCCACCGCACTGGTTGGAACTAGGAAGTGTCGACATTTAAAGAGTTCTGTTTCCGGTTCATTTGGGAAGTCCTGATTGGCTGAAAGAGCCAATCAGGGGTGTGTTTTTGTGACGTAAGGGGTCACTAGTAGTCAGAAAAACAGAAAAATGTTTTGGAACAGACAGAAAAATGTTTTTGAAACAGACAAGAGAAATGTTTAGGCGAGATGGGAGGAAACAGGTGCCAGCTTCTCTATTTACGTCTGAGAGGATTTAAAAACATGACAGTTCGTTCCAACAAACTTGTTTGCGTTTGTCTCCGACTTTTGACCAACTTACAACCTGCTCATTTCAGACAGAAGATCAAGAAAATGAATAATTACTCTGTAACAGACATTAACTAGATTTCTACTTTGAATGAGGATTAAAAATCATTAATACTGTTTCACAGTTGATTTAAAATAAGTAGTTCACTTCAACATTTAAAAATGATTGGAACTAAACACACTTTTGATTATCAAGATATTGTAAAATAGTAATGATAATAAAAAAGAGAGTGTTCTTTCAATTGATCAGTGCAGGACACACTTAGAAAGTCTCTGGATGAACTTAATTTTGTGTTTCTGGCCTCAAATCAATGAAATAACAGTTCTTGTCCCAGAAAGGCCCTCAGGGCCAGATTTGACCTGAGGCTTAGTTCACTACATGGCCATAAAGGCCACTCCACACACATCGACTGGCATCTCTCCCTTCGAGATGATGATGGGTCGACAAATGATGTTCCCTCTACACCTTTTGTACCAACCAGGCGATGCCACCATGGCAACAGCCTACACCACACAACAATACATGAATGACTTGGAAAAACACCTTAAAAACTTGTTTGCTTTTGCCCAGAGAAACCTGGAAAAATCCACTGAAGGACGAAAGGCGTACTATGACCAAAAGCCTCTCACGAGGAACTCCAAGTGAGAGATAGGGTCTGGTACTATACGTTCGCCCCACAACCGGGAAAAGAGAGTCCGGGACCGGAACTCTCACCCACAAACTGATGCCCAGGTGGACTGGACCCCACCTGATAACAGACAAACTGTCTCCAGTTGTCTACCAGATCAAAATCAGCAAAGGCCAAAAAGAGCCAATTATTAAATGGGTACATCGAAACCAGGTCAAACTATACAAGGCGTTCAATAACTCCACATGAGACAAAGATCTCACAAACTCAGACCTCGTGGGAAAAAGGGTCGTCCAAGCAGAAAATAAAGAAGTATAAGCTTAATTAAGTGTTAAGTTAACAACTTAGACGCGATAACGTGATCGAATCTGACAATCAGAGTGAGTGACACAGTGAAACGTTTTCTAGTTGCTTAATCACTACTGTTGGCGATGTTGAAACATTGTTTATTTGGTTTTGGTATTGTTTCTGAACACCCCCAGCAAGAATGAATTTTGTGTGTACTTTAGAGACTATGAGGACTTTAACTATGCCAACATGCAGTTCATTTGTTACACTTCAATCTTTGAGGAGTCAATGTAGATTAATGCTACCTTAACCTGCATTGGTCTCACGACTCTTAAGCCGAACCTACTCGAACGAGCCTATTGGGGGGGGGGGGGGGGGTGTATATCTTAGTTTTGTCTCTCCCTTTTCTCCACAAAAATTTAGGGAGAAACCAAAAACCCAAACCTCAAGTCGTTCGTCTAAAAGGACAACAGACAATTGAACCAAACTATATTTTGCCATGTAAATTTAACTTAAACCAAGTTAGGAATGGAAGAATAGTTTGGAATGCCCTTCTATAGGTATAAATCCCAAGATACAATTTTTCAGCATGATCCACCCTTTAACTGGCATCTGTAGCTGATCTAAACCATGATAGCTTACACACCAGGTACATATAGGTTAAGGTCTTATGTAAAATCCCACTCATAAGCCCAACTAAAACCACATAAATGCACGAACACATAGAACCAGAGAATGGCATCCACTGGGAACCACCAGTAGCAACCTTCGCTGAAGGGACCTACAACTCCAACGTGGGTCTCCAAACTCCATCCAGTGGTCGCCTCTTCAGTTCAATCGAGGGAACCCCTCTACATGCTGATCAATCAACACCTCCAATCGTTGTGGATTTACCGTTGTGGATTATATGGCTTTTTCCAATGGATTACAGACTTTGTTTCCAAGGGGTTAAAGTTTTACTGCAATGGCATTACCAACAACATTATGGATTTACCAAAACCATTGTGGGATTACCTTCTTTGACTTTTGTTTTCCTCTTGCTGGATTACATCAAGACCAAGGACATTCGGAGGTGTAAGTTCATGTTGGAATTCATCCCCATGGACAGGCGATGATTTCCAAAGGGGGGACTGTAGTGAACTAGACCTCCGACATCAATCTGTCTCTTGAAGACCTTCAGGGGAGAGGAACTGTCATTTCATTGATTTGAATCCAGAAATACAAATTATCTCATCAAGAGACTATTTAATTGTATCCTGAATTAATCAATTGAAAGAACACTCTTCTTTTTTATATTATCATTACTATTTTACAATATCTTGATAATCAAGTGTGTTTAGTTCATACTATTTCTAATGTTGAAAGTAAACCACTCATTTAAAAACTGTGAAACAGTATTAATGATTTTTAAACCTCAGACTTTGATCATACAAGTTAAATGTCTATTTACGAAGTAAGTGTGCATTTACTCTTCTGTCTGTGTGAGGAGTGGACCTGATGTCGGTCAAAAGTCAGAAGACAAGTTATGAGAACGAAGTGCCTTGTTTTTAAAACTCTCAGACAGTAAATAAGAACTGGCTGGTACCTGCTGTCTCTCACTTCTTGAAAATATTTTCCTGTCTGTACTAACCGTTCTTAAAAACATTTCTGCTTTCTGCCGACTCCTAATAACCCTCTGACATCACTAAAACTACACCCCTGCTGGTTGTTTCAACTAATCAGGAAGTACCGAGTGACAGGAAGTGGATACCCTTTAAAAGTCAGCACTTCTTGGAACTATCAAGTCTTCCCAGTCTTCCCAGTCTTCCCAGTCTTCCCGGTCTTCCCAGTCTTCTTGGAACTTTCAGCCTTACTGGAAGACTCAGTCTTATTGGAGTCTTCCAGCTGAACTAAGTAGCTGATGGATTGGACCATGTGCCAAGGATCTGTCCATTCCAATGTAGTCACAGCATGCCTCGCTGTGAACTCAATCCGAGCATTAAATGCTCTCAACTTCGAAGGAAGCTTATTCTTTTAATGGAGAACCTTGTCACGACTTCTGACGATTCTCAGCCACCCTGACCGGAGACGCTAAAAAGGTAGCGTGCCAATGGACCTCTGTTCCGGAGCTGATGTATCCTCTGCTAAGGTAACAAGTCGTCAAACGCTAAGTGTACCAGAGGGCTGAGCTGGGGTCGGAGGAAGGGTGCCATTTTCTGATCCTTACATCTTCCTTCATCCATCTAAACCTCCTCTTTAAATCTTTTAACTTCTATTCTCCTTCTCTTTAAACTTCTATTTGCCAGTAAATCAAGCTAGATGCCTTTAGAGATAATCATTCTCCATCAGTAATCTTCTTTTGTCTTGTTTAGTAAATCTTGCTAAGTTTATTACTCAGAAACAGATCAGTCAATGAATGTGTACATGTTTGATGTTGTAGTAGAACATATGCATGAGATATATTCATACTGTTAAAACGGATTCTTTCATTTTTCTGGACTGTATTATGACGTGCATCTGAATTTCATAAAATGTGGACGGAAACGTTAATTATCTTTGACTCACCAAGATAGTGGGTCATTTATTAACATAATCAAGTTTAACACATCACACATTTACATTAATTGGCAAGAATTGAAAATAACGACAGCTTATTAATCAGTTTAGCAAGGAGTAAACAACACGGCGATTGTTTTCTCCCAAGACAGTGGGACCGCAAACGTCAACCACACGGCGGTGATTGAAAAACTTTGCTTCAGACATTTCTAAAAATATCTGTAATGATTTTTAGCAGATAGAAGAATTTTAAAGATGGAAAGATGAAGTTTATCTACAGAGAGATTTGTTAGGGAATTTGTCTGTTTTAACCAGAACATGCACGCTCCTTTGGAAATCAGCTTGCCCCAACTGTACACTTTTGGTTGAAGATCGACTTTTACCTTTCTGAAGATATCTCAGTTCCGGCGTAAAGTTCCACTTCGAGCCACTTTTCAGCGTCTCCGTAAGAACAGCTAACCCTCTGGAGTCGTGAGGTCATCCAAAACAGAAGTTTCATAATTCCCAGATCTTCTCTGGATTCAGTTTGATTTCTTTTCTCTCATCAGCATCCTGAATTCCAGCCTTCATGAACTCTGGAACTGCTGAGTTTCAGAACTGCAGAACTTCCTGCAACAACTGGAAACTTCCTTGAACTAGGAAGTGCCAACATTTAAAGAAAGCTCACTTCCGGTTCATTTGAGAGTTTCTGATTGGTCGATGGACCAAAACAGAGGTGTGTTTTGTGATGTAAGGTGTTATGAAAAGTCAAGGAAAAGATTAAGATTGTTTAAGGACAGACAAAAGATATCATGAGAAACTTCAGACTTCGTGGAGTCAATTCTCTAGTATCTTGCTGTAAAAGTTAAACATGACATTTCTTTTCAGTAAACTTGCAGTTGACCGAAACTTGAACTTTGAACAACTTACACCACCTCGCTCATTGAAGACAGAAAATCAGACAATGCATCATTAACCTGATTTCTTCTTTGAGGATTAAGAATCATTATTACTGTTTCACAATTAATAAAAATGAGTAGTTCACTTCAACATTCAAACATTGTTTGAACTAACACAATTTGATTATCAAACATTTGTAAAATAGTAATGATAATAGAGAATAGTCTTCTTTTACTTGATTGATTTAAGAAAGAAAGTCTCAGGATGGGTCAACCTGTATTTCTGGATGCAAATCAATGAAATAACAAGTTCTGTCCCATATGATCCTTAGGTCAAGGTTTTGACCTTCAGGCCTAGTTCACTACAGTCCCCCCTTTGGAAATCATCGCCTGTCCATGGGGATGAATTCCAAACATGAACTTACGCCTTCGAATGTCCTTGAGCTTGATGTATTCCAGCAAGGAAACAAGAGTCAAGAGTAATCCAGCAAGGAAAACAAAAGTCAAAAGTAATCCAGTAAGGAAATATACATATTATAATATTTAATATTATAATATACATATACACATATATATACACATATATATATACACATACACATATACATACACATACACACATATATATACACATATACACACATATATACACACATATACACACATATACACATATACACACATATACACACATATATATATATACATATACACACATATATATATATACACATACACATATACACATATATATATATA
>NC_056519.1:28603858-28606114 GCF_014905685.2 Nematolebias whitei
TATATATATATATATATATATATATATATATATGTGTGTGTGTGTGTATATATATATACGTGGGGGATTGCTTATTGCAGGGTGTTGTTGTGTATGGGTGTTGTGTTAGGTTTAACTTTGCTTATTGTAGGTAGATCCGTTGACTGCAAAGGCTTGGAAGGAGGAAGACGGTACTACAGTACACAGGTATCCTTGGAGAAGTCCAGTATGTACCTCATTTCAGTTTCAAGTGTATAGATGAATGTAAGAATAGCATTTTATTTCAGTTTTACAAGCTCTGTTTTATTATAACCACTACAGTATAAGAGTACACACTAGCAGTAGCAATAATGACTATCAGGGTGTCCAATAATTAAGAAACAGGTTTTACTCACTAGGAAGTAACCACAGTCATTTTTTCCAGGCCCACAAATGGGTCATGGATCCCACAGATAAAACAATTAAAAGGCCATACAGGGTGTTTTAACAATTCGCAAGCTTTGGTGTCCAGCTTTTCTCATCAGGACGGAGAATCTCTGACCGAGGAGACTTAAGTACGGACCACCACACCGGACTGGGTCCTGCTAAAAAGAGGGACAGGACGCCACCAGGTGGTGGACAGAACATCACACGCCATCGTTCTCCAGAAGGAGAGTGACACCTGTTACGACCACAACCAGTGCGCCCCTGCAGAGGAGCTGAATCGATCGCTGGACCAGATTGAGGCTGATCTGCTGGAGCATCAGGAGTACAGCTCCCCACTACACCTGGAAGAGGTGACAGGAACTTCGTGGGAGCTCACTCTTTGCCCCTTTGTCCTGGTAGAAAAAGGCAGTAGCAAACGTGGAGAAAGAAGTCTCCGCTCTGCCTAAGTCTGTCAGTCAGGTGGAACGGGGAAGGATGGAAGGAAGATTCCCCAGCCCTGACCGTGAAGAACAGAAGACGCGTCAAACTGATTTTAGTTTTGTCCCAATGCGCACACACGTCATTTAGAATGTCTGATCAGACTGATAAAGGTTCTGAGGACTTGACATGAAGATATCTCCGCGGGCCGAATCCCACCAAGTACCAAAAGGACCCTTGTGGACGAACAAGGCCTCCCACCGCAAGCTCAAGAACCGAAGACCTGCTAGATAGTTTTGTTTAAATTGAGTGTTTTGTCTTTTCTTGTTTAACATGAGTGTCTTGTCTTTCCTTTCAGTCATTCTGAAAAACAACCAGAGAAGGGTCGTGGATTCAATTGGAAACTCATAACTGTTCAAAATTTTACTTCATTCAATTGGGCATTTCATCATTCTAAAAATACCACGAGGTATTTTAAAGGTGGTTTAACAGGAGGTCAATTTTGGTATTAGGGTAGAGTTTTACTTATTTTAGTGTGTTGGGTATTTATCTTTTACTAGGAGTGTTGAAGTTTTTTTGTATTTTTTTAAAGGTTTATGCATTTGATATTTTTTACAGGTTTTGAAGGGTTTGAACCAGGGGTCTGGTCCAGGACCCCTGGAGGGTTGCAGTAAGTTTGGGTCACTTCCATCTGGATAAATCCAAAAGGGTGTGATCTCCCATGAATATGGGGAAATCAAAAGAGGGATTGTTGGATTTCATATTTTTATACCTTTTTATATTAACTATTTTACCTTTACATATAATCTTATATCAGCTAATGATAATTTTACAAGTTCACATTTGATATATTCCAAGCAATCAAATCATGCCAGATAGACTGATTAACATAAATAAAGCTAGAACACATTTCTTTAATTTAAACAATATAGATTGACTAAATAAAAACCCTCAGGCTCTCTATAAGTCAGAGGGATCAATTAAGAACACCTAAACATGAGTTAGTTAATTAATAGTTATTAATTATTCCTAGAAAGAAAATAACTAACTCAAGATCATCTGGTATCACTAAGGTATAGTCAAGTTAAACTGAAACAGAGCTAAAACAAAGAACCGATTTCAGTGTGCCATAAACTTCTTATCTGTAGAATGTAGACTAACGTCCTTCAGGGGGCGGGCTAGATCAGTAACCATGGCAACCGAAGGGCTTAACATATCAGAAGAGCTAGCCTTCTCAAACTTTGATAAAAGGCCAGAAATGACACACGCCCAGTGAGCATTTCCGGGGAAGACCAGACCGAGACGGTTCGTTCTTTTAATGCTCCATATATATGCACGCACACATACATACATGCACGCACACATACATACATACATACATATACACACACGCACGCACACACACATACATACATATACACACACACACACACA
>NC_056519.1:28606214-28613338 GCF_014905685.2 Nematolebias whitei
CCTTTGACAACATCGACCATGAGATCCTCATTGCTAGGTTGGAGCAGTGGGTGGGTGTCACAGGATCAGCCCTCAGTTGGTTCAGATCTTACCTCGCTGACAGATCCTTTTGTGTCTCCATCAAGGATTTTAGTTCTGCAGAGGCAGAGCTTAAATGGGGGGTTCCACAGGGGTCCATCCTGGGTCCCCTCCTATTCTCTTTATGCCTGCTGCCGCTTGGTGCTATTTTCCGGAAACACAACATGCCCTTCCACTTCTATGCCGATGACTGTCAAATTTACTTCCCCCTAAGACACAATGGTACATGCTCTATTCATTTGCTGCTCGACTGCCTGGCTGACATCAGGGACTGGATGGCTTTAAACTTCTTGAGTTTCAATGATAAGAAGTCTGAAGTCATGTAGTTCCCCCCCAACGACACGATCACAAACCACTGCATCGACCATTACGCTCTAACCCTGTCAGAAAAACAAAGAGTCACTAATCTGGGTGTGATAATGGACCCTTCCCTGAAGCTTAACAATCATGTAAACATGATTGTAAAATCATGCTTCTTCCAACTGAGGCGGCTGTCTAAACTGAAGCCCATATTGTCCAAAAATAACCTGGAGACAGTAGACATGCATTCATTACATCTAGGCTTGATTACTGCAATTCACTCCTGTTTGGTATCAGTCAGACCTCCATTGCACGACTACAACTGGTCCAGAATGCAACAGCCCGATTTTTAACCAGTACAGGCAAAAGAGAGCACATTACACCAGTTTTGGCCTCACTGCACTGGTTACCGGTTCACTTTCGAATCCAGTTCAAAATACTCATGTACATCTACAAATCACTGAACAGTGTCGCCCCCCCCATCTCTCATTTGCTACAACCGTATGTCCCACCACGCTCCCTGAGGTCAGCGGACCAGTTGCTCCTCACAGTTCCAGGAACTCATCTTAAGCGCAGAGGTGACAGGGCCTTCTCTATAGCAGGACCAAGAATCTGGAACAAGTTACCTCTGCTTGTCAGACAGGCCCCCTCCCTCTCGGTTTTCAAGTCCCGTTTAAAAACTCACTACTATTCAATAGCTTTCAACACAAGATGATCTGGATCCTTTATGCTACTCACTGGTTTGTCGTCATTATCAGCATCATTTTTTGTCTATATTCTGATTTACTTCATTTTGTATTTTGCTTTGTGTGTTACCCGTTGTTTTGTCTGTACAGCACTTTGGTTGGCCTTGTAGTGGTTTTAAGTGCTTTATAAATAAAGTGGTATGGTAAATGATGGTCACTGACATGAGGCCTCTGTCGATGGTTGAAGATGAAGGCTTCAATACAATGATCCACACTTTTAATCCAGGTTACAATAATCCACACTTTTAACCCAGGTTACACTCTTCCCTGAAGGACACATTTTACAAAGTAGCTACATACTGTGCAAGTATAAAGCATACATTCGTATGCATTTGTGTACATTTATTTTTTTAAGCTTTTTGACCAACTTATTTTTTTATTATTCAATATTTTACTAACAGAATAGTCAAATAGCAACCAGTTTTTTGTGCGAATTGCAATGTCAGTCAAATGTTCAATTTTGGAATAAAGGGGTGGAAATTATAATTTTTTTTTCCGACATCCATTAATCGAAAAAAATAATCGGCCGATGAATCGACTATTGAAATAATGGTTAGTTGCAGCCCTAGCAATGACCCAAACCCCGGGCCTGTGATTGGGGACTTCACTGAATGGTGTGTCTTCCTTTTTAAAGCTAAATGTTTCTAAGACAAAGGAGATGGTCATTGATTTCAGAAAAAAAAATTCTTCAGTTGCAGTTCCTTGGTCTTTAACGGTGAAGCTGTTGATGTGGTAAATAGTAAATGGACTGTACTCATATAGCGCCTTTCTATCTTAATGAGATACTCAAAGCGCTTTACGCTACAATCTTTTGTCTTTATTTACCCATTCATACAGCACTCTACTAGATCTCTACAAAGCTAATTGAACAAATTAATCTAAAGAGACTAATCAGATCTTATCACATTCATACACCTATGGGACACATCCAAGGCAATGAGGGGTTCAGTGTCCTGCCCATGGACACATTGCCATTTGACTGCTGGTGGCTTCGAACCTCCAGCTCTTGCATTGGAGGACTGCTCTAACCACTCAGCCACAGCCGCCCCAAAAAACTTAACTTTTGTCTCAATAATCTATTCTTAGTTTTTTGTGATGCATTTCTGAAAAAAAAAAAAAAAGTCATGATTTATTTAAATGGGTTCTTAGCGCCTAAAGAAACATATCTTGTGTTCACCACTAGTCGACTAGTTCAAGTCAGAGCACTGGAAGTTCTTTATTGAGATAGGATTTACAAAACACTAAAATAAAACAATGATTCAAATTTTTTTAAAGTACAAAAAGCTTACCCATGACAAGTAACCATCTTAAAAACCAGGTCACACTTCCTCACTTTATTACAGGACATTAAAAACTTATCTGGTCAGGTTGTTGCATGCGGTTGTTCCTGTTAGGAAATGACCTCCGTTTGGTTGTTTGAAGTTTATTAACTTAAACTCAACACACACACACACACAAAAACATTTATAAAAAGCTTAAGTACGTGCTTGGACCACTTGAACATGAGTAAAAAAAAAAAGTTCTGGGAAAGCTCAGCTTGCTCATGGTGCATCAATATAAATATCTAGGACCTGTTCTTTATGACAAACTGACCTTTGACCCCACGTGAACTCACTTTGTAAAAAGGCCCACCAGAGAATGTATTTATTGGAAGCTCTGTGGTTTTAATGTTGATTCAACTTTTATGAGAATGTTTTATTCATGTTTTATTCAGTCAACTTTCACCTTCATCTGTTGGTTTGGACTTTTGACATGTTAACAGGAACAAACTCTCGGGCATTGTCAGGATGTGCAACAAAACTGCTGGCATAGCCCTACAGAACCTCACTGACATACACAAGGTGAGGTCAGTTAACAAGGCCAGGCAGATTCTGGAAGATACGGATCACACACTCCACGGTGAGTTTAAGGGGCTGTTTAAACGGCGCGTATTTTGAGTGCATCCGCAGGTTTTTCTCTGCAGTTCTGTTGATAATTTACATTACACCAGTGGCCCCCCTCTTTGAATCCAGAGGTTTCTGAACCCACCTTCCAGAGTTGAGGTTTTTCACTGACCCCCCGCTGATAATGTAAACATCTCCTGCTGAGGCTTTGTTTTAAACCACATGTGCACACGCACGCGCGGACAGACGGTATATTTCTATCAACATGGCGGCGGACACACTGCTTTCTGAACTACGACTGATGGAATAAATTTTTAATCTCGTACTTAATCTACGTCAGATTCCAGGTGCTGTGGCCGACATTTGTGTTGGAAGAGACAATCTGATCCAGTTCTAATGTCGCCGTTTATAGAACGAGGTACGCGCACATGTCCCACTACACTATAATAATAATAATAATAATAATGTCATCACAATGTCAGCACTGTATGTTTCCATACAATGGCGAAATTAGTCTCTGCATTTAACCCATCCACCACCAGGTGGTGCAGTGGGCAGCTATTGAAAGCGCCCGGGAGGCATTTTGGGGATGAGGTGTGCTGCCCAAAGACACCACGTGATGTGCAGTGACTGGGGATCGAACCTGGGACTTTTGGGTCCCAAGCCGGCTGCCCTGCCTCTACACCATCTCGGCCCCCATATAACATCTAAATGTGCTAAATAATAACGGTTTAATAATAACAGTATTTATGTTAGTGTGAAATATAATGAAGCTCTGAGCTAAATGAAGCCATCTGGACATTATTTAATTCAAATTTAAAATGATGCTAAACATATAGCGTGAACACTAAAGTTGAAAATGAACACATCAGGTTTAATTTTTATTTATTCAATACCACAAACTGTATGTCACACAAACACTGATAATTAAACCGAACACTATTAAAACACGTCAACTGAACTTGAATGGATTGAATAAAAGAACTCAGGGGAATTTTAAACAAATAGTTCATCAACGGCTCTCTTCGATGTCCTCTTGCAGTTCATCTGGGCCTTGTTCAGAACCGGTCCGCCTGGTGGAAGGACAGCTTCTTTCAGGAAAAATAAAAACTCAGTTGGTTGTTTTGGAACCGAAGTAAACACAAACTAACATTATTAAGAACATATGATTTACCTGCTGTAAAACAGCTACTGATTATCACGGAGTAAAGTCCAACAGTCTCGGTTCTGGTCCACTCAGCAACCGGTGTGGAGCCGTTAGACGAAGCGGTCCCGCTTTGCATCAAATCCGTCGACTCTCATCAAAAGTCCACTTTTAACTTGTTACGTTGTTGTTGTTGTTAGCTGATTAGCCCAGAGGAAAACAACGTGCCGAGGCAGCACGCATGCGCATTAAGTGAAGGTACAAAATTCACAGCGCCATTTAATGACCTGGCATGGTAACTACAGCGGATTCGGGAGGGCGGGGGGGGAATCCTCCGGATGCATGTAAACCCAAAATGCGACCGTGTCAACGCAAATCTTTTCCTCCGATTAACATACGAAAAAAACCTACATTTCCCCCCACCGTGTCCGTGTAAATAAGGCCTAAGTTGCTTCAGGCATCTGTAGTCCAGATGTAGAACAAACGGACTGAAAAACTCCATCTTGTAGTGATAAGGCTTCTAATTGAGCACTGATGATTTCCGTATTATTATTTTAATCTCTTAATGTCTTGTGTAGTATGGATGTTTTATGCCTACTGACTGTGAAACTAATTGCCCCTCGGGGATAATAAAGATACTTGAACTTGAACTATAGAGGAACGATAGTTTGAGAGAGACTTTGTTAACAGAAACCGTCCATCATTAAACAGGGGCGGAGGTCTCAGTGTTCAATTGTCCCCCTCTTAGAATGCTGTTATTGCTAGCATTAATCAGTACCCTGTGAATAGCATCAGCCATCAGAGTGCTAACGATCCATTGTTAGGCTGATGGCCCTCCTTGATCATGTGAACAGCTAGTTTTGAATGTCAACAAAATGGTTGCTCCACTATGAGAAGGTGCTATTTATAAGACAAAGTTTGTTGCAGCTCCTCAGACTGAAGAAGTTTTTCAGATGAAATATGAAACGTTTGTACAATTTTTTTGTTTTTTGAATCCATCCAGAGGACCCGACATAACTTTTTTAGGTTTCTTTTGACACTTAATATTTTTGCTATTGTTGTATGTAACTGGGTCCCTGTGTACACAATCTTATTCCACCTCATGTACATGTGATGCAAATGACAAAGAACCTTGACTTCTTTGTTTACAAGTCCATTGCACCCGATTAATAAATACTCAAATCACTAAAAGTCCACTCCAGGTTTTCCTGTTTTCTTTTGAACCCTTCTTAGTCTGCGTGTCCCTTCTGGACCCGTTGCCTCCACAAACTGACCATAAGTAAGTGGCAGGGGTGAAAAATGGAATAGAAAAAGAAGTAGTGACCAAAAAAACCTAGGAAATTTAAAGAACTTTTTGTGTTCAATATTACCTAGAGGAGAGGGAATTCCAGATGATCGTCTCTTCAGACTGGGTGTGCCAGTGGTCATGGAGTTCTCACCATCTAAAAGAGAGTCCTGAAAAAATATTGTTTAGATAGTTTTAAAAAAAAAACTGTCACTGCTGACCTAGAAGACTTCAAAAAAATTAATAAACTTGTCAATTTTGATTCCGTAAGCCTCCTACTTTGACGGCAAGCAATTTAACAGATTTTTTTACAGACGAAAACCAAGTGTTCATAATGAATAGGCTGAATAAAGAACCATTTCTCTCAAACACTGCCAGTCGTTGCAAGGCCCTTTCATTGGCGTATAAAGCGAGTTCTGCAGGTTGCAGGACAAATATAATTTCATACAAATATAATCAAAAAAACATTTAAATTTCCTTTTTATTTGAGCAATTCATTCAACCTTTATTTAGACAGGTAAATCCCATTGAGCCTCGAGGACTCATTCACAAGTGACCCGATTTCAACAAAGAATGATGACAATAATGGACAACAGCAACAACAATAAACGGTTCTAAAAAGTCATACAATTGTTTTTTTGTTTTTTTAAACAAATAGGATGGCTAAAAAACGGTAAAAAAACAGCTAGATTCCAAGGCGAATGTAGAAAACTAAAAACAGGAACATGTCTGCATTGGTCCCTGCCAGAAGTCCAATAGATTCTTGAAGCCACTTAAGAGAGGTCAAGGTCGAGAGCTTCAATGTTTTTGTAAGGTATTCCAGGAAACAGGAGTGGAGTAGGAGAAGGCCCTTTTGCCTAGTTCAGTCCTCATTGAGGGAACACTGCAGGTGATAATGTCCTGAGAGCGCACGCCATAGCTACACTCACGCAGAGACATGTAGGAGGAGATATACGAAGGCAGCAGACCAAGAAGTGATTTAAAGATGAAAATGTACCAGTGAGAGAGTCTGCGTAAAGTTAATGAGGTCCAGTTAACCAGTGACTACAGGGTGCAGTGGTGGGTACGATAATCACAGCCAGTTATGAATCTTAGTGCACCATGATTGACAGCATTTAACAACTGCTGGGTTCTTGTAGGAGCGTTCATGTAAATAATGTCACCGGAATCAATGGAGGGAAGGAAAAACAGATACAAGGCATTTCCTAGCATTTAGGGTTAGACACAGGATCTGTTTCTGAAAAAGAAACCCAGTTTAACTTTTAGTTTCTTTACCAAGTTTTCCACGTGAAGCTTAAAAGAGAGATGAGTCGACCAAGATACCCAAATATTTCTAGGAATCAACAAACTCAATGGGGACACCATTTGAGGATAAAATCAGAGGAAGAACTGCTGGGACCAACTTCTTATTTGAAAAAAGCATGCCTTTGGCTTTGTCGGCATTTAGGACAAGTTTGAGACGGAACAAATCTGTCTGGATGTTGTTAAATGCAGATTTCAAAAGTTAGAAAGCCTCAACAGTTTTAGCTCGACAATAAACAACTGTGTCATCAGCATAGAAATGTATGGATGCATTAGGGATGTGTTTACCTTCATTATGTATGTAGATTGTAAAAAGGGTGGGTCCAAAGACTGAGCCTTGTGGTACACCATTGTTTGTTAAATAACTGGAGGAAGTACCATTATGT
>NC_056519.1:28613438-28617275 GCF_014905685.2 Nematolebias whitei
TTAGTTTCCTCGATGTAAGACTGATCACAGCCCTCCTGACACTGAACAGCATACACAACATTGCTCCGTTTGTGCCGGGGGACTGGATCTTTGGGATGAACCAGTTTTGCCGTAATGTATTTTGGGGTTTAAAAGCCACTGGGACGTTATGTTTAGAAAATAAACGTCTCAGTTTCTCTGATACACCCTCAACATATGGAATGACCACTGGTCTGGGTTCCTCCTTTTCACCTGTTGGCTGACTGGAGTCCTGTTTGGGTTTCTTCTCTGCTTTCAGGAAGGCCCAGTTAGGATATCCACATTGCTCTAGAACCTGTCATGTGTGGGATTTCTCCTTCTGCCTGGCTCCTGAGCTAGTGGGGACGCTGTCTGCTCTGTGATACAGAGTCCTGATGACTCCTAACTTGTGCTCCAAAGGGTGATGGGAGTCAAACTACAAATACTGGTCTGTGTGGGTGGGTTTGCGGTACACCTCAGTTTGCAAATGTCCTCTATCAGAGACTGAGACCTCACAGTCCAAGAAAGCCAACCTGCCATTTTTTACATCTTCTCGTGTGTACTTGATGTATTTATCCACAGAGTTGATGTGGTCAGTAAAATGTTGGACTTCCTGAGATTTTATTTTAAACCAGGTGTCGTCAGATGAGAGAAGAAACGTTTCTACATTTTTTTGTTGATTTGCTTTGTTTTGGGTTTTTTTTTTTTTTGAATGTCCAGAGGACCAGATTTAACTTTTTTAGATTTTTCTACCTGGATTATTGAGCATGCATCAGGATAACCAACGGTGTGTTCTGAGAAACCAATTTCTGAGAGTTTATGACATGTTATGATCCACAGTGTCAAAAGCTTTAGACAGGTCTAAGAAAAGTGCAGCACAATAATCCTTAGCATCCAGTGCTTCAACAACGTCATTAAGAACCTTCAGTGAAGCAGTGGTTGTGCTGTGTTTCCTGAAACCAGATTGATGTGGAGGTAAGATGTTAAATGAGTCCAGGTAATTTTTGATTTGAGAGTTTATCAGTTTTTCTAGAACCTTGGCTAAAATGCAGAGTTTAGAGATTGGTTGATAGTTGTTCAGTGAGGTGGGGTCACCTCCCTTCAGCAAAGGAAGAACAAAGGCTGTTTTCCAAGTGTCTGGGATGGAGTTTTGTCTTATGGAGAGATTGAAGGTGTGGGTCACAGGGACTGTGATGATATGAGCAGCAACCTTAAAAAATAAGGTGGAAGTTCATCTGGACCTGCAGATTTTTTAGGGTCAAGATCTTTTAACAGTTTATTGACCTCACTGACTGAGAATGGAGAAAAAGAGAAGCTGTGATTAACTGAGGATTGACTTGGAGGGATTTGATTTGTAGAAGTTTGGTTATTGAGTGAAGTGGCTGATTTTCCATTAGTAACTGTGTCGAATAAAGAACTAGAAGCAACAAAATGTTTGTTGAAACAGTTCAGGATCTTGTACTTATTTGACACAGGAACAGAGTTAATGAGAAGTTGTGATGGGAGGTCAGATGATTGGGGGGTACCGTAGAGAGATTCGATGGTTTTCCAGAATCTGTTAGGGTCATTTAGATTTTTGGAGGTCTGAGATAATAAATAGTTGCATTTTGCTGCTTTAATGGCAATTGTACATTTATTCTTCATCTGTCGAAAACTCAACCAATCAGTGTCTGGGCTACAGCGAGAAAATCTTGACTCAAAGATGGTCTCTCCTGTGTAGGAAGTCAGCTAGTTCTGGAGTTAACCAGGGGCTGTCTCGTCCCTTTATTCTGAACTGACGAAAAGGAGCATGTTTGTTCACAAAATAAACGAAACTATTATGAAAATAGTTCCAAGCGGAGTTCACGTCATCAGTTAACAGAGTATGATACCAGTCAAAGTGAGACAGATCCCTGAGGAATGACTGTTCACAAAAACATTTCAGATCTTTTTTTTTTATTAATCTGGGCTTATAAAGTGGAAGTTTACTATCTCTCAGATTCGCTGTCACACAGTGATCACTCAAAATATTGGCGAATACACCTGTACCAGGGAACTTACAAGGCATATTTGTTAGAAACAGGTCTAAGATGGAGGACTTTTCAAGACGGTTTTTGTTTAATCTTGTCGGAGAGTTGATCAGTTTGGTTAGATTGAGAGAGAGGCAACATTCCTTGAATTTATCACAGAGGGGGGTCGACTTTCCCCAGTCAATGTTGAAATCTCCTGCCAAAAAGATCTTTGAATTTTAAATTACTAAGGAATTTCATCAGGGAGGACAGAGCCTCAGGTGTTACTGAAGGTGGATTATAACAGACTACAGATAAAATCTGGCCGCCATTCAAAGTGATGTTTACAGCTAAGGCATCAATTTGGTTAAGAATTGTTTTAAAAAAAAAGACTAACAACCAAAGAATCTCAAAAGTAAATAATGACCCCCCCCCCCCCCCCCCCCCTTTTGGATGATCACAGTGGTAGATTTTAAATCCATTGATTACTAGGTCATTATTCATTACAGATTTGTTGAGCCAGGCTTCAGAGATCAAGATTACATCTGCCCCAGAAGAACTGACAAGAATTTTCAAGGTATCAAGTTTTTTCAGAAGGCTACGTGCGTTTACATGCAGAAAATGAAGTCCAGACATGTTTTTAAAGAAAATTGGTGTCATATAAATAGTGGGGGGTCCAGGGTTGGGCTGAATCCCTGAGAGCAGTAACAACATTATTATCAGACATTTTTTGTAGTTTTTCGTGACCGATGTGTAATTACAGGAGTTAACAGTGTGACAATTAGCCCCCATAATCGAACCATGAGAAACATTAATGAAGACGCGATCATTCAGAACCCAAAAACAGTGAAAGTTGCAGTGATGGGCAGATCCAGACGTATTAACAAGATTCAGTGACTCCAGATAATCTGAGATCTGAAAAACATGACAATAATATGAATGGTACAGAAAAGTCTCAGACCATAAAACGTCACAAATCAAATGGGCAAACAAACCCAACGAGGTGACCCAACTGCAGTTTGAGTAGGGCTGAGGGGGGAAACGGCCCCCCTGCGATTACAGATAAATATCATTTCACCAAATTTTATTGTCTGTCCAAACAGGTCTCACTTGTAAATGAGTCTTTGAGGCTTAATGTGACTTATATGTTTAAATGAAGGTTGAATGAATGAATAACTTTGGGTTTTACAATACATCTCAAAATTTAAGTGATTTAAGCAACTTTTATCCAAAATTAGGTTTTAGACGGCGAGTTGGACAGTTGTGAATCATTGATGGCGATTTAATAGTCTTAAGATTAGACTTTATAAATTAACCTATAAAAAATTGTTATCTTCCGAAGTTTTATTGTCCGTGTTCCTGTGATGAAGTGGAGACATGTCCAGGGCGTCCCCCACCTCTCAAACAGTAGTGGCTAGACATAGGCACTAGTGACCACCAAAACCCAGAAATGAAGAAGCACATAAAAAAATGGTGAATACATTTTTATTTCAAATAGGCAAATATGTAATTAAAAGAATTAAACATGGATGGGTAAGTCCAGGGGCAGGCTGGAAAAAAAAAAAATCAAGGCTGGAAATTTGATACCATTCCAGGCCACCGACATATATACAGGTACTTTTCAAAAAATTAGCATATTGTGATTAAGGTCATTATTTTCCATAATGTAATGATAAAAATTAAACTTTCATATATTTCAGATTCATTGCACACCAACTGAAATATTTCAGGTCTTTAATTGTTTTAATACTGATGATTATGGCATACAGCTCATGAAAACCCAAAATGTCTGACCCAAAACATTAGCATATTTCATCCCAGGGGCAGGCATTTTGGGTTTTCATGAGCTGTA
>NC_056519.1:28617950-28623928 GCF_014905685.2 Nematolebias whitei
CGACGCCTCCGCCGTTTTGAACACGACGTGGTATTCTATCCACAACAAAATGGTGACCCCGGACGTGCGGCGAGGCGATGCGGCCTAGACTGAATTGGATCGAGGTGGCTTGCGGTGCACACACAGAGAGAGGAACTGGGCCCATTACTTTCAGGTAAGCTGGTTAACTGTTTGGACCTTATGGTCCGGAGTTTCTGGCTATTCGGCCGTAAACCAAATTGAAACTAAATTCAAATTCCTCTGTTGGTGTGCATGCGGCCATCTCCGGAAAATAAAGATGGTTTTATTTAAGCTAACTTCCGGTGATTCGTGTTAATTCTGACGAGGTGGGTTACGATATTCAGACAGTTTGAGCGCCGAACGCTTTCTTTGACGTTTAGGTAGTGTTTAGTTAGTTTCACAAGTTTCACTTGTGGCCGGAGGAAGGCGAGACGGCCTGCCGGGAGTTCACGTCGGACGTGAGCGACACGTTTTCCCTCTTTTCAGCGGTAGTGGCGCACAAAACGGTCCTCTGACGAGGGGGCCGGAGACCGGGTCGGGGACCCGCAGCTACGTCCGCGTCTGCGTTGTGGGTGTTGACTGTCCACTAAAGAGACGCCATTCATAATTTAGTTCGAGGGGGAACGTGAATAGTCGGGGACTTAGTTAGTTTTACCAAATTTCATGTGATCAGGGATCGCATTAGTTTTAAGACGTTGTAATAACTTTGTTTGAGCCGTGTTTTGTATGTCGTGTGAACGCTTCAAGGGGGACGCGTTGGGAGAGACGTAACAAAAAAAGAGAGGGGGGAGTGAGCTGTGTGTGGGCGGAAGCTCAGGGTTGCTTTTCTCTTTTTTCTGTGTGTCGGAGAAAGTCTGCTTGGAGCCTGTGTGTGTGGTAAAGCACTCGTGAGGGGGAAGGGAGCGTTTCTTTGTTCCACACGCGAGGTGAAGGTGTACGCGTGTTTTGTTTTGTCTTCGTTTCTGCGTCAGAGGTGTCTTGTGTGATCGGTGCTTCCGTATCCTGACCGGAAGGGGGCGCTGCTGCTGAGGCAAGGACGGGTCTGGCTGCTGGGTTGTTCCGTACCAGACTTGTGTTTGTTTTATTACGGCTGCAGCCAGGAGTGAATGACAATAACATATTTGAATGCCTGGGTGTGTGAATGTTGTTATTAGGTGTGGAACTCATGAATGTGGTGCAGGTGAAGCCTGTGGAAAATCTATAGGATCATATCAGAGGCAAATTGCATGACTTTTAGGGAGTATCAAAATGAACAGGAGGTAATTAGTTTGAGATCAGGGGGCCACTAGCACAAACAAGCGGAAATGAGCTTTATGTACCAAAATTAAGGGGGTAGAGCTTGATTTTTAATGATTTAGGCTGTACAAGTTGGAATAATTTAAAAATATAGCTGATTGGCGTGTCACAGCTAAATGGTATCTGATATGGGAACAGGGATAGCTGAAGATCTTTCAAATATTTACTGATAGCCGTCGGAGGCCAGACAGAAACGGAGATGGGAGCAGACACAAGGTTAAACGAAACAATTTTCTGTAAGATAGGAAGGAGGCAGTGAACTCTGAAACAGAGAATGGTTTGAATCTCAAGGCGAGAGGGGACATCACGTGTACGAGCTGTAATTAACCAGGAGATGGTTGAGATGTCAAAACGAACGAGCGGAAGAGTAATATTGTAGAGGTGGTCTTGGTGGTCCTGAACAAATTAGATTAACTTTCTTCTTGGAATTGACAATAAACTCAGGTTTTAAACTCAACTGCGACACAACAGATTAAAATGAGTAAGGAACAAAATCCTTGACACTTGTAAAAGATAGAATTTTATTCTGGTCAAACAATACCTTGCCGGACTCAAATTGGAAAAGTTAAATACGTTAGGAAACTAAACTCAAATTGAAAAAATAGATTAAATTATACAGCCATAACTAAACTCAAATTGTAAATACTTGGGTTAAATAAATCAATCTTAATTGTACTCGAATTGAAAAACTTCAGTTTAAGAAATCAGTCCACATGAGTTGATCACGGATTGGTAATGTTTAGTATTTAGGAGCTGTTTCCTTCTGAGAGCTGCAGGGACTAGGTTATTTAGGGGACGACGACAATTCTAGTGGGTCCATGAATTTAACTTTATTGTTTGAGACTTCACACAGGTCCTGGGAGTGCAAAAGGACAACAGAGAGGTGTACATGGTGAGTTTAAGAAGTTGTACTTTGTGGACAAAGGGCATGTACACGTTTTTGTGCAGTGATAATGGACTTTGTGATGTCTTGAAGGGTATAAATAGTCTTAATTGATTTGTATTAAAAGTATCTTGTTTGTGATACAGTGGGAAAGCTTAGTTATGACAAGAGATGATTTGCAGATTGGTTATATAACAATAAGTGATTACACATTAACATGCTGCCTAAATTTACAAGGTCTGGACGATAATGTGGCCCTGGGAGTGGACTTCACTGTCAGGTGATGTGTCAACACACATACTCTCCAAGATGGAGGACATTGTTTGGAGGGGAATATTTTATGCAGTAGGCGTTAAGAATTGGCTTGTGCAGTGTTTAATTAAAGCTTTCACTCTTGTGTACTTGAGCGATTAAAACATCTATTGTACAATCCAGAACACCAGAATGACTCCGTTGGGGTAAACGCTGTGGTCCCAGAGTAAAACTTGCTAACTAACGATTAATGTGGATAACAGATGAATGTTGAATCTGGTTTTAATAATTTGATTGTCTCTTTTCTTCTCTGCAGCTAGAGATGACAGAACTTTGGAGTGGGAAGATGAGTCTACTTAGGCCCACAAAACATGGAAGGTAGCATTTAACTGCATACAGCATCCATCTGAGTTTTGATCAGGACTCTCGAGTGCCGGGGGCCGGATCGGATACAGATGTGTTCAGGTGGGCGCTGACGTTGGGGTCTGTGAAACTGACCAATGGGACGGTTCAAATAAGTTGTCAGTCGAGCACATCTGACAAAACAACGAAGGACTTTTCAGCCAAGTAACGTGACTATTCAAAGATCTGACAGTCCAAGAGCAAACTGAACTAACTGTCCAGAGGGGGTGATGGAGTTTGTACACAGCAAGAACATCCAGTCAAGACTTGCTGTATGCTGAGATATGAACTGCTGCACAAAGCTGAGCTGGTCTCCAAACAGACGGGAGACGAATCTGGGGACATAAAGGCTGAACGAAGAACTGGTGGTCACTCTGCCCGAGGTCACTAACATCAACTGCAGCCGGACGGAGGTGTCAACCCCACATTTTGGTCTGTGATGGTCTTCTAGGCACTTTGGGGGTCGTGATCAAAAACTGCAGCTGGCTTTGATAATAATCACTCACATAGACTCATTTTAAAACAGGTGACACAACAGGACACGGACGTACAGAGGTGGGAGTGCTAGACGAATCGACCTGCTCCGACTGCTCTGAGATGGAAATTGTTTTATTACCTCATATGCTCCACACCCCTGAACAAAATATTGATTTTAACTTTCCGTTTATACAGGTCAGGAAGTCTCATTCAGGAGAAACCTGAGGCCTGATTTGGATGGAGTTCACTAATGTTTTCTAAAATAACACTGGATGATTGTCTTTGCCTTGAAGGGGCTAATTTTGGTGGGTCTGGTTTGATACAAGAGGAGAAATTTATTTGATGATTAACTTTTGCTAATTTATAGGAGAGCTTGGGTTGTAGTTGGGTAATTGTTTGCATAACCTGGGTTGAATAACAGTAGTGGGAAGTTTAAAACTACACCATATTTTTAGTTCTGTAACTAATACTCAATCTGAGTGTTAATGGATTGCAGACGGTAATGCTTCAGATTTGAAACAATGCCGTTTCCAAAAGGGGGGAGGTGTGTAGGCAGCTCTGAGCAGGAACAGTTCATAGATCATTACAAATTGTACAAAATTAACTTCTTCTGAGGCGATTAAAAGATCATATCATGTAGGGTAATCAAATTGACAGTGGGAAATGAATAAATCAGAAACCTACATAACAGGTTGCACTTGTATATATGTGTATCGGTTTAACAGAAGTATCTTTTTCTCTTTGTTGTAATGTGTACAGATTCCAGAAAGGGGGACGCCCCTAGCCTGAGGTGGATTTGAGCAAATGTTAAAGGGAAATGGGGTGGTTTGATAATTTTAAACACAACTGACTTGACTGGACTGGACTGGACTTATATAGTTTAATTGGGCGAATAAGAAAAGGTTTCATGAACAAAGGCTTTTAACCATTTTTTCCTCCTTCTCTTTCTCTTTTATTTTTTCCCTTTCTCTCTGTTTCTTCCTTGCTATTTCTTCCCTTCTCTAGCACAGACCGGTACCTGGATGGAAGATTAAATATTTTTTCCTCTCACAATGTTGTATGTCAGTTGGTTAAACTTTTAAGTTTATATTGTATTTTGATTGATGCTGTTGGCGCAAGCGATTTAATGAAGTTTCTTCCACAGGCTCCAGGAAGAGGGGCCGGCGTGGATGATTATTATTGTTATTGTTGTATTGTGTATGTTTAATTTTAATTGTAGGTAGACCGGTTGACGACGAAGGCTTGTAAGGGTGACAGATGGGATGAGAGCACACAGGTATACCTGGAGAAGTCCAGTATGTAACACAATTCAGCTTCAAGTGAACAGATGCATGTAAGAATAGCATTCTATTTTAGTTTTACTAATTCTGTTTTAGGATAACATTACAGTTTAATAATACACCTATCAATAGCAATAACAACCATTAGGGTGCCCAATAATTCAGAAAATAGGTTTTATTCACTACAGAAGCAACCACAGTCAGTTTTTCCAGGCCCAGGTCAGGGATCCCACAAATAGAATAATCAAAAGGCCATGCAGGGTTTATAACGATTCGCGAGCTTTCGTGTCCAGCTTTTCTCATCAGGAGGGAGGAACTCTGACCGAGGAGACAAACTCACATCAGACTGAGTCCTGCTGAAAAGAGGGACAGGACGAGACCCCACCAGGTGGTGGACAGAACATCATATGTCATCGGTCCCCAGAAGGAGAGTGGTACCCGTACGACCCCACCAGGGCATCCCTGCAGAGGAGAGGAATCGATCGCTGGTCCACATGGAGGATGATCTGAAGACAGCTCCCCACTACACCTGGAGGAGGTGACAGGACCTTCGTGGGAGCTCATTCTTTGCCCCTTTGTTCTGGTTGGAAAAAGGCAGTAGCAAACATCGGAGAAGAAGTCTCCGCTCTGCCTGAAGTCGGTCGGGTGGATCGGGTAAGGACGGAAGATTACCAGCCCTGACCGTGAAGAACAGAAGACGCGTCAAACTGATTTTAGTTTTATCCCAATACACACACGTCATTTAGAATGTTTAATCAAATTGATACGGTTCTGAGGACTTTACATGAAGATAACTCCGCGGGCCGAATCCCGCCGAGCACCAAAGGACCCTTGTGGACGAACAAGGCCTCCCACCGTAAGCTCAAGAACCGAAGACCTGCTAGATAGAAATGTTTAAATTGAGGGTGTTGGCTTTTCCTGTTTAATATGAGTGTTTTGTCTTACCTTTCAGTCATTCTGAAAAACAACCAGAGAAGGGTCGGGGATTCAATTGGAAACTTAACTATACATTTAACTTGACTAGAAACTTAACTTGACTATTAACTTAAATATTCAAATATTTTACTCCATTCAATTAGGCATTTGATCATTCTAAAATACCTTGAGGTATTTTAAAGGGTTTAAAATAGTTTCACTTATTTATCTTTCTCTAGGAGGTGTGTTGCTGCTTTTTTGTATTTTTTATAAAGGTTTATGTGTGTGGTACTTTTCACAGGTGTTGGATCAGGGGTCTGGTCCAGGACCCCTGGGGAGTGCAGTAAGTTTGGGTCACATCCATATTGATAAATAAATCCATAAAGAGGGTGAACTCCCATGAATATGGGAGTTCAAAAGAGGGAATGTTGGATTTAATATTTTATACCTTTTTATAATTCCTATCAAGCACT
>NC_056519.1:28624028-28632063 GCF_014905685.2 Nematolebias whitei
GGATTTCTACTTGAGAGAAGAATTTAAAGATTGAAATGAAGTTTAAAGGGAGTAAAAGATGGTATGTGAGGGGAAGTGTTCACCAGAACCGACACTCTCCATCAGAACCCAGCTTTCCTCGGTACGCTTTGGTAGGAAACTTGACTCATTACCTTTCTGAAGATTAATCAGCAGATATGGAGGTCCAGTTAACGCTACCTGTCCAGCGTCTCCATAGGATGGCTGTGACTCGTCCGAAGTAGTGACGAGATTCCGTCCGACACCAGCTCACATCAGCAATAGACTTCACATGAGTGGGGTCCTTCAGAAGTTCCACTCAGAGGTGGAGGATATTATAATCCAACTCGGAGGAGCCTTATCATGCTGGACTTCCGTTCTCCCAAACGACTTCTCAGCGCCTCACCGAACTCCTCAGAAGCTTCACCGAACTGAGAGAACTAGGAAGTACCGGCATTTTAAAGAGCTCTATTTCCGGTATATTTGATCGTCCCTGATTGGTCAATAACAACCAGACAGGGGTGTGGTTTGTGACGTAAGAGGTTACTAGAAGTCAGAAAACAGCAAGAATTGTTATGGAACAGATTAAACTGTTCTCAGAGACAGAGAGAGTTTTGTTTTGGTGAGTTTTAGAAACAGGTGCCACCTCCTCCGTTGACGTCTGAGAGGATGTAAACAAGACAGTTGTTCCAACACATGTCTGCTTCGACTCCTGACCTTGGAAAACGCACACTTGCTCATTCAAAGGCAGAAATCAGAAAATGCATAAAAATCTGTAACAGACCTTAACATGAATTCTAACTCTGCATAAGCAATCAAAATCATTACACTGTTTCACAGTTAATAAAATTGATTAGTTCACTGCAACATCTAAAATGGTTTGAACTAAGACACTTTGATTATCAACATTTGTAAAATAATAATGATAATAAAAAGAGAGTGTTCTTTCACTTGATTTTCAAGAAAGAGTCTCAGGATGGGTGAACCTGTATTTCTGGATTCAAATCAATGAAATGACAGTTCCTGTCCCACAAGGTTCTTAAGGTCAAGGGTTTTGACCTTAGGCTTAGTTTTGACATCAGGTTAAGTTCACTACATGAAGATATCTGGATTAATTACTACAGGCTTAGCTTATCTTTTACTGGCAAGATGGAAGAGATGGAGTAAAGTTTAAGGAGGGAAAGTGGATACTTAGGGTTAACTAAGATAATAAAGAAAAGATGGGGAGTCATCTTGTTTGAAACCAGATAGCACGTTTCCCAGTGATTTCGGCTAGATGTACCCGAGCGTCGACCCTTTACCTTGGTGGGGTTTCAGAGAGGTCTTCTCCTGGCGTCCAGCAAGGCTGAGTCGTTTTATCTCCAGGGATTTATCTGCTTCTCATCAACTTGGGACCACGAGGCTAACTGGCCCAGCTTCCAAAATAAACTTCCCCGAAAGATAGGATTAAGTTAAGTGGAATTTCAGCAAACATGCTGAACTCCTCCTCAGCAGAACTCTCTGTTCTCCATGGAACTTCTGTTCATCCTCCAGAACTTCGGATCACTTCTGCTCTCAGAACTCTGGATCATCTCCCAGAACTGACTGGAACTAGGAAGTGTCGACATTTAAAGAGTTCTGTTTCCGGTCCCTTTTGGGAAGTCCTGATTGGTTGAAAGAACCAACAGGGGTGTGGTTTTAGTGACGTAAGAGGGTTACTACAAGTCAGAAAAACAGCGGAGATGTTTTAGGAACAGACAGAGAAATGTTTGGGAGCAGACAGAGAAATGTTTTGGCAAAATGACAGACCCCAGGTGCCAGCTTCTCTTGTTTCTGTCTGAGAGGTTTAAAAACACGACAGTTCATTCCAATAAACTTGTTTGCGACTGTCTCCGACTTTTGACCGACATCACTCCTTCTCATTTCAGACAGAAGATCAAAAAAATGCATAATTACTTTGTAACAGACATCTAACTTGATTTCTACTTTGAGGATTAAAAATCATTAATACTGTTTCACAGTTGATTTAAAATGAGTGGTTCACTTCAACATTTAAAATGGTTTGAACTAAACACTTGTGATTATCAAGACATTTGTAAAAATAGTAATGATAATATAAAGAGTGTTCTTTCAATTGATTAGTTCAGGATACAAATTAGAAAGTCTCTGGATGAGCTTAATTTGTATTTCTGGATTCAAATCAATGAAATAACAGTTTCTGTCCCATGAAGGTCTTCAGGGTCAGGTTTTGACCTGAGGCTTAGTTCACTACACTACCATGCAGCCCAACTGAGACCTTTAGTCTGTCTGTCTGTTCACCAACATACACTGCAGCTTGGAAGGAAATAGAAGGTACAACAATAAAAGGAGTCCCAATAACAGCCCTACTCAGTGATCATAAATTACAAGAAGAGCAGCAGATCCCAGAAGACCACATAACTGGTAGCTTTTTGAAGTCTTGGCAGGATGCAATTAAAAATTGCAGATTAGGAGATGCAGCTAAAATTTTGAGATGGTGTGCCTATGACTCGGACTTCACACCAAGTAGAACAGACAATAGATTAAGTTATGGATTTCAAAAGGATTAACTACCTTTTATTCATATGTCCACAAAGGGACATTTCCGAGTTTTGAAACTTAACAGAAGGATCACGGACTGAGAAAAGATGATTTCTTCAGGTACCTACAGGTGAGACATTATTTTAAAAAAATTTTTAAAGGGACGTTGGAAAAAGGCGAGTCAAAGTTCATGGAGGTATTTCTATCATTAAGTCCAGAGCAGATAACAAAATTGTTTCTAAACTGTACAATGCCATTCAAATATCTAAACAAGGTAATACAGAATACATAAAGAAGAAATGGGAAAATGAAATGAAAGTAATGATCACACAGGAGAATTGGGAGAAAATATGTCAACTGCAATGGGTCTCGACCGGATCAAACGCATGGCGAGAATTCTGCTGGAAAAATATTGCAAGATTATTTTTGTCACACCCATTCAAAAATGACACCAGGGCAAGGGGGATGCTTGTTGGAGACTTTGTGGGACTAAGGGAGCCAACCACTTCCACATTTTCTGGGAGTGCCAGGTAATAAGACCCTACTGGGAAGAGATCCACAAACGTATTGAAAATGTATTTAATGTAAACATTCCATTCAACTGGGAAACTTTATACTTGGGTAACTTAATGCTTGAAACATGGACCAACAAGGACAAAAAACTGTAGACTATACTGTTGGCAGCCAGTAAAAAATCTGTCACAAGGAAATGGTTAAAGGCAGAACCACCCACAATTGATGAATTGATTGAAATTGCCTACCAGATATGTGTTATGGAAAAAATATATTTTTCCCTCCAAGTCAAAAAAGAAAAATTTTACCAGATCTGGACCAAATGGACAGAGTATGTAAAACCAACTAGATCTGACTTTACTTGATTGTACTTGTGAATTATGTGATCCTGTCCTTTGTTATTACTGTTTTTACGGTTTGATGTGGTGCACCCCCCAGCTTTGTTCAACTTTTTATTTTAAACATTCTATATATATGTAGATGAACATATTCTGTGATATATTCATAAATTAAACGGATTCATTCATTTTTCTGGACTGAATAATATCGTGCATTGAATTTAATAAAATGTAACGTGAGACGTTAATTTTCTTTGACCCATCAAATGAATCGGTCATTTATTAACAGAATCAAAAGTTTAACATCAAACATTTACATTAATTTGGCACAATTGAAAATAACAACATCATGGCTTAATTAGCGAGTTTACAATTAGAAAACCATACGGCGATGGTTTTCTCACTTCAAGCTTCACAACAGACATTTCTGAAAATATCTGGAATGATTTGCTAGAAAGATATAAGAGTTTTAAAGATGGAAAATGAAGTTTATCTTGAGAGAGATGGGTGAGGGAATTTGTCTGTTATAACCAGAACAACACGCTCCTTCTGGACCCAGCTTAACCAAAGGTACACTTTGCGGTTGAAGATCGACTCTTTACCTTGGCAGAGATAATTCCGACTTCGGTGTAGAGTTGCCTTCAAACGCTCTCCAGCGTCTCCGTAAGGATAGTAGGGAACCGTTCGGAGTCGTGAGATCATCCCAGAATAGACATTTCATAATTCCTCTGAACTTCTCTCGTTCAGCTTAGTTGCTTTTCCTCCAGCATTCTGAATTCCAGCATTCTGAACTCTGCTGCTCTCGGAACTAACTCACAGCATTCTCTCAGCGTTCTTCTGAACTCTCTCCCGCACTCCCCTTCGCACTCTCTACGTGAACTAGGAAGTGTTAAACCTTTTAAAGAGGTCACTTCCGGTTCATTTGAGAACTTCCTGATTGGTCGGTTGACCAAACAAAGGTGTGTTTTTGTGATGTAAGAGGTTATTAAAAGTCAAGGAAAAAGATTAAGTTTGTTTAAGAACAGACAGAAAATGTTTTTGAAGATTCCAGACTTCGTGGAGTCAACTCTCTCATATCTGCCTGAAAAAGTTAAACATGACATTTCTTTTTCAGTAAACTTGCAGTTGACCGAAACTTGACCTTTGACCAACTTCACAATTTGCTCATTGAAGACAGAAGATCAAGAAATTGAATCATTACTCTGTAACACATTCTAACTTGATTTCCACTTTGAATGAGGATTAAAAATCACTAATACTGTTTCACAGCGGATTTAAAAATGAGTAGTTCACTTCAACATTTGAAAATGGTTTGAACTAAACACAATTTGATTATCAAAACATTTGTAAAATAGTAATGATAATAGAAAAAGTGTTCTTTCAATTGATCAGTGCAGGACACTTAGAAAGTCTCTGGATGAACTTAATCTTGTGTTTCTGGACTCAAATCAATGAAATAACAGTTCTTGTCCCAGAAAGGCCCCCAAGGCCAGGATTTGACCTCAGGCCTAGTTCACTACATATAAAAAAAAAAACATTAGAAAGGCAACATGTACAAAATTCATTTGGACTTTTTTGCCCACATTCTTATATATAACCTTAAATGACTAAAGCTGTAATTATGAATGTGATGGAAAATTACCTTTCTAAATAAAAAACAAAAAAAACCTCACGTCCGATAATTACATTCGCGAAAATCACATATTGTACTGTAACGTCTTACTGCCTCAATTCACTAAACTGTGAGTACAGGACCGAAAACAGAGCAGCCTGTCAGTCCTTAAGGGACACGCAGAAATTCGATTTAACAGGTTTCCTGCTTACCTCCATGTGATAATAGCCGGCTCATACAGTCTGATTAGACTCAGTCACTTGCTGCTGTGTCACTATTAAACAGTAAATGTGCTACCACTTCTAAAGACGGGAGACAAATATCGAGCCTAGACTCCTCCTTCGCAGAAGGAGAGCACAGCCTATGGCGTGGATGAGGGAGAGGGTCTAAGTGTGGTCTCATCGGACCTTATCTGGTTTAACGTGTACGGAAAAATGATGCCGAAAAAGCCTTTCTACTTTATAAGCGAGCCAATAATGAAAAATAAAACTATTCCTTGACGGATATGGAATCCCTGGGAGACTCTGTTTAGAGTTGCTGGCCCCGTTTAAACCAGTCAGAACCGGGTCATAATTTTATTATACTCCCGTCTCTAAGTAGATCAAAAACCCAGGGTCAGTCTAGAGAAAAACACTATCAACCTTTTATCTAATCTAACTTTCATCTCAATAATTCTAGAGAAAATAGTTGCATGTCAGTTGCATGAACATCTTCAAAGAAATAATCTGTTTTGAAGAGTTTCAGTCAGGTTTTAGAGCTCACCACAGTACTGTATCTGCACTGGTAAAAGTTACTAATGGTATTCTCATGGCCTCTGATAATGGACAGGTGTCTACACTGGTCCTGTTAGACCTCAGCGCTGCATTTGATACAGTTGATCACAATATTCTACTACAGAGACTTGAATAGGATATTGGAATTACAGGAGCGGCTCTAAATTGGTTTAAATAATTTATGTGATAAATTCCAATTTGTAAATGTAAATGATGAATGTTTATCATGCACCAAAGTGTGTCATGGAGTTCCTCAAGGCTCAGTGCTTGGACCAATACTCTTGACTATGTATATACTTCAGTTAGGTAAAGTTATTACACAGCATGGGTTAAATTTTCATTGTTATGCTCATAGTTATATTTGTCAATGAAACCCACTGAATCCAATCAGCTACTTAGACTACATGACTTAAGGACATAAAAACCTGGCTGACCCTAAATTTTCTGCTTTTGAATACAGACAAGACTGAGGTTTTAGTTTTTGGACCTGAGCATCTTGGGAATTAATTTTTCAGTCTTTCGCCCTCATTAGATGGCATTAATCTGACCTCCAGCTCTAGTGTTAAAAATTTTGGTGTTATTTTTGGTCAGGACATGTCTTTTATACCCCACATTAAAAACGTTACTAGAACTGCCTTTTTCCACCTGCGGAACATGGATAAAATTAGAAACCTCATCTAAAAATAATGCAGAAAAACTGGTTCATGCATTTGCCATGTCTAGACTAGACCTTTGCAGTGGTTTATCTGGATGTCCAAATACTTTTTAAATTGTCTTAAGTTAATCTAAAATGCTGCTGCCAGAGTCTTAACTAGAGTTGGTAGGAGAGACCATATCTGTCCAGTTTGAGCTTCTCTCCATTGGCTCCCTGTCAAGTCCAGAATTGAATTCAAAATCTTACTTCTAACCTACAAAACTCTCAACAGCCTGGCTTCATCTTATTGTTCCATATTTTCCTAATGGAGCACTTCGCTCTCAGACCGTAGGATTACTTGCGGTTCCTAGCTTTCCAAAAGCAGAATGGGAGGAAGATCTTTCAGTTATCAGGCTCCTCGTATGGAACCAACTTCCATTTTATGTCCGTAAGGCTAACACATTGTCTAGTTTTAATACTGGGCTGAAAAATTATCTTTTTGATAAATCCTATAATTAGGGTTGGCTTGTTATGCTGCCCTAAGCTTAACTACTAGAGGACAAATTGACCTTATTTTGTTAAATGATTGGCTAAAATTTAATATTTTCATTTGAGACTATTTCTATCTTAACATGTGATTCTTGACCTGCCATTGTGTATCTGTTCCTACCAAACCCAGCCCGGTCGAAGCAGATGGCTGCTTGTCCTGAGCCTGGTTCTGCTAAAGGTTTCTTCCTCATGAGGGAGTTTTTCCTTTCCACTGTTGCCTTCATGCTTGTTCAAGATGAGTTCTGTGATTAAGTTAAACTCAAAGCAGTCTGCTCCTCAGATAAATGTTAAATTATTATTTTTAAATATGAATGTTTGTTCAGTTCCCTGAGATGACGACTTTGTGACTTGGTGCTATAATTGAATTGAATATATGCGTTGATACATAGTTTATCTCTACACAGTTCTTCCATCTCTTGACTGTAGCTCAGTGCTACATTATTTTCTGTTACACCCCCCCCCCCCCCACAGGAAGATGTAAAAATTTTACTCATTCCCCAACTCTCCGCCGCATCTGTAAATGGTATAATTTGTCTACAAAATTCTTTAAGTTTTTCATTCATTCAACCTTTATTTAGCATACAGGTCCTTCTAAAAAAATTAGCATATTGTGATAAAGGTCATTATTTTCCATAATGTAATGATAAAAATGAAACTTTCATATATTTCAGATTCATTGCACACAAACTGAAATATTTCAGGTCTTTGTTTTAATACTGATGATTATGGCATACAGCTCATGAAAATCCAAAATGCCTGTCCCAAAAAATTAGCATATTTCATCCCACCAATGAAAGACAAGTGTTTTTAATACAAAAAACACCAACCTTCAAATAATCATGTTCAGTTATGCACTCAATACTTGGTCGGGAATCCTTTTGCATGAATGACTGCTTCAATGCGGCTTGGCATGGAGGCAATCAGCCTGTGGCACTGCTGAGGTGTTATGGAGGCCCAGGATGCTTCGATAGCGGACTTAAGCTCATCCAGAGTGTTGGGTCTTGCGTCTCTCAACTTTCTCTTCACAATATCCCACAGGTTCTCTATGGGGTTCAGGTCAGGAGAGTTGGCAGGCCAATTG
>NC_056519.1:28632163-28634663 GCF_014905685.2 Nematolebias whitei
ATATATATATATATATACACACACACACACACACACACATATATATATATATATATACACACGCATATACATACATACCGGACTGACTTGAATATGGATCGTTTGACTGAACTGGATTGTTGGATTATTTTAAAATATTTGGAGTTGTAACTTTGTATACTGGCCTGACATGCATTTTCTAAATAAATAAACTGAACTGAAAAGTGAGTTGCACTCCTAAAAGGGCTTCACCACCAACATTGTGTTGACATGTTATGTGCAGATGGGTCACTGTTTCTGAACCCTGAAAATGACCTGACAATGACCTGAAAATCTGATTCCATTAGTTAAAAGTACTGTAAATCTAAATTCAGGATTTTGGTCAGTAGCCAAACAATGGTGAATTGATAGTTAAGATGGTTGCAAACATTTAAAAACCACCTGCATGAAACTGAAAGAGCCATGGATCTTCTTCATGATGCCTTCTAAATGCTGCCTCCTCAATATAGGGTCTTTTGGTAAAGCAGATGGAAAGTTGAAGACTTCCATGGGTAGGTTCATTTCAAGTGTCTGTTGAAAACAGGACAGTTGAACCATTAAGATAAGCATATATTTTTACTGCCAACAATTTTTTTTTAACTCACCGAATGTTGTTCCCCTTTGGCTTTCTCCTTTTTTCTCTAGAAAGATAATGTGAATAATCTGAGTTACAGATTTATTATCCAACAAGACTAAAGAACTTGCTTGGTAATTTGAGACAAAATGGCACAAAAACAAAATTTTCCACTTTGGTTCACTGCAACGCAATATACTGTACATATCTGGAAATGGTGGCATTCTTCTGCCACCCCAATTTGACGACTATACTTTGTGAGGAAATTATTAGGTCCGAGCAGCGAAGCGCTGCGAAGGCCTATTGTGTTTGTGCCGTTTATTATTTTTCTTTTTTTAATTATTCTTCTCAGACAAGAAGCACTAATTTGGAGGGGTTAACATATCTGAAAACTTAAACTTTATCCATAGTTGTCCCCCATGTAAAATTTGTTTTTTAATGAAACCAAAAGTGGGCGTGGCTAAACTGCTCAGCAGCGCCCCCTAACGTGAGATGTTGTCTTCAAACTTGGTGGATATACCATTAAGACATTGGAGTAAATGTAATTAAAAAAATTGCGTTTTCATATATGCTAAAGGGGCGTGGCCAGGCCTCAAAGTTGAGCTTCATGCCATAAATTTCTAAACTTTATAACTTTCACAATGAAAGACCAAAATGCACCAAACTTGGCATAAGCCATCCCTGTCCGATTTCCGACGATCCTCTGTGGTCATATTCTGACGTCATCAAAGCCCCGCCCCCTCAGAACAGGAAGTTATTTTTTTTGCTTGGAATGCTCCCTCTCTGACATCCTTGACCTAAACAGGATGATCCTGTGTTAGAAGACATAGAACAAGATGGTCTGACTTGCTTTAAAGCGCAAACCGTTTTCGCTGGACAATGTGGGCGTGGTGGCGTGGCCAAGTCAGAAGTGACGCCATTGCAATATGTGTGGCTCTAAATTCCACAGATTTGAGTCGAGGTTCACCAAAATTACTATTATCGACCATTATCCACCCCTTGATCAAGAATGCATGATAATTGGCCAATAGCCTTAATAGCGCCCCTAGAATATTTTAAAACCTCAGCCCCAAACCATTTTTAGACCGATAATTCTTAAACTCTGCGAACATCGGTATTATCTCAGGACCTATGAAAAAGTCTCTTGGAGCCCTGGTCCAAAATCAACAGGAAGTTGGCCATTTTGGGTTAAAGGGTCATTTTTGGGCGTTTTTAATGGCAAATTTTAACGAACTCCTCCTAGGGATTTTGAAGGATTGCCTTGAAACCTGGTTAATATGCCCTTAAAGCAATGGAGAGAAAAACAGTTATCAAAAGCTTTCGGTTGTTTTGTTAAAGGGGCGGGGCCAGGCCTCAAAGTTGAGCGTCACGCCATGAATTTAAAAACGTTATAACTTTCACATTGAAAGACCGAAAAGCACCAAACTTGGCATGACTCATCCCTGTTGGATGCCCGATGATCCACTGTTGTCATATATTGACGTCATCAAAGCCCCGCCCCCTCGGAACAGGAAGTCTTTTTTTTTAACTTGGAATGCTCTCTCTTTGACACCATTGACCTAATCATGATGATCCTGTGTTAGAATACAGATAAGATAGTCTGACTTCATTTAAAGTGCAAACCGTTTTTGCTGGAGGATGTGGGCGTGGCGAATCAAGAAGTGACGCCATTGCAATACGTTTGGCTCTAAATTGCACAGATTTAAGGCGAGGTGTACCAAAATCACTATGATCGATCTTTATCCACACCTTTAACAGGCATCATGATAAGTGGCCAATAGCCTCAATAGCGCCACCTACATTTTTCCTAGAGTTATTTCTCAGTGATACAACATCCGATCTGAACCAGACTTTTGGTTCATCATTAGTGAGCACTTATGAATACATTGTTTTTTTTACTTTTGACTC
>NC_056519.1:28635905-28637695 GCF_014905685.2 Nematolebias whitei
AAAAACTCCCAGCCTTGTTCATTACTCAAAACCGCAATCATGGGTAAGACTGCCGACCTGACTGCTGTCCAGAAGGCCATCATTGACACCCTCAAGCAAGAGGGTAAGACACAGAAAGAGATTGCTGAACAAAAAGGCTGTTCCCAGAGTGCTGTATCAAGGCACCTCAGTGGGAAGTCTGTGGGAAGGGAAAAGTGTGGCAGAAAACGCTGCACAACAAAAAGAGGTGACCGGACCCTGAGGAGGATTGTGGAGAAGGGCCAATTCCAGTCCTTGGGGGACGTGCGGAAGCAGTGGACTGAGTCTGGAGTAGAAACATCCAGAGCCACCATGCACAGACGTGTGCAGGAAATAGGCTACAGGTGCCGCATTCCCCAGGTCAAGCCACTTTTGAACCAGAAACAGCGGCAGAAGCATCTCGCCTGGGACTGCTGCTGAGTGGTCCAAAGTTATGTTCTCTGATTACAGTAAATTTTGCATTTCCTTTGGAAATCAAGGTCCCAGAGTCTGGAGGAAGAGAGGAGACACAGAATTCGCATTGCTTGAGGCCCAGTGTCAAGTTTCCACAGTCACTGGGGTGTCATGTCTCTGCTGGTGTTGGTCCACTGTGTTTTATCAAGCACAGGGTCAATGCAGCTAGCCATCAGGAGATTTTTGAGCACTTCATGCTTCCATCTGCTGAAAAGCGTTATGGAGATGAAGATTTCATTTTTCAGCATGACCTGGCACCTGCTCACAGTGCCAAAACCGCTGGTAAATGGTTTACTGACCATGGTATTACTGTGCTCACTTGGCCTGCCAACTCTCCTGACCTGAACCCCATAGAGAACCTGTGGGATATTGTGAAGAGAAAGTTGAGAGAAGCAAGACCCAACACTCTGGATGAGCTTAAGGCCGCTATCGAAGCATCCTGGGCCAGGGTAGACAGTTTGTGAAATGGGACCCATTACTCTTTCAGACCATGGACCCATCTACATCACAGTCCATCTGAATAATAAGAGAAGGTCCACTCTATGGAGACTGAACTCAAGCATTCTGAATAACCTAGGTATCAGAGATAAATTGAAAAGTGAAATTAAATTGTATCTAGAAAATAATGACAATGAAGAAGTGACTCCACCTATACTCTAGGATGCATTAAAAGCAGTGATGAGGGGGAAAAGTATAGCTATATCCTCATATGAGAAGAAAACTAGAGAACAAAAACTTGTAAAATTAGAAGAGGATCTGAAAAGACTACAGAGAGAACAAGCAAAGTCCCCCAGGGATGACACCAGCAAACAAGAGATTGTTAAACTTAAAAAAGAAATTGATGAAATGAATACGCTGGAAATCCAAAAAAAGCTCCTTTTTTCAAAGCAACAATACTACGAGGTAGGTGGAGAATCATTGAAACTGCTCTCATATAGGCTAAGAAAACAAGCGGAAAGAGCCATATATAAAATAAGAAACAATGCGACAAATGAAATAGAAATTAATCCGGAGACAATTAAGAACTGCTTTCAAAAATACTACAAAACATTACATTCCCAAACACAGACAAGCAGCGACAACCAGATCGATGTCTTTCTGGATCAGATTGATCTTCCGATTACTGACCAACAAAATGAGAAAATAATATCTAAAATAACAAAAGAAATTCAATCAGCAATAAGGAGAACAAAAAGTGGGAAGTCTCCAGGGACCGATGGCTTTACTACAGAATGGTATAAAATTATGCAAGACCAACTAATTCCAACATGAATGAAAACGTTCAACTGGGTTCTGGAAAACAAAAACATCCCCCCCCC
>NC_056519.1:28637795-28657489 GCF_014905685.2 Nematolebias whitei
AGGAATCTTTTGCAGGTGTTTAGAGTTACGTCGTTGATTCAGATGGTTAGGTTAATAGCTTGTTTAGAGAACCTTTTCATGATATGCTAATTTTTTGGGACAGGCATTTTGGGTTTTCATGAGCTGTATGCCATAATCATCAGTATTAAAACAAAGACCTGAAATATTTCAGTTGTTGTGCAATGAATCTGAAATATATGAAAGTTTCATTTTTATCATTACATTATGAAAAATACTGACCTTTATCACAATATGCTATTCTTTTTGCCAAGATTTGCTTTGTGAATTTTTCAATAAGTCCTGCAATTACTGCTGTTATAGAATTACAGCACTCCTCTACATGATCTGGATGCATATGTTCCCAGTTTATCGAGTCCACCATGGACTTTGTGGATAAGGTGAGGGATGTCATCATGGAGACTGATGAAACAATGGTCTCTTTTGATGTCATCACTTTACGTGCATTCATGTTGATGATGCAGTAGAGGTGGTCAGTTTAAGATTAAAATCAGACACCACTCTGAGCAGCAGGACAAAGCTTTACACAGAAAAACCGTGTCAACTCTTGAAACTCTGCCTGCAGTCAACCTACTTCACATATGGGGGCCATTATTATAGGCAGAAACATTGGTGTGTGATAGGGTCTCCAGTATCTTTTATTGTTGCCATCCTGTACATGGAGATAGAAAAGAGCCTTGACATCTTTTTCAGGGATACCATCAAATCATTGGTTCAGGTATGTTGACGACACCTGGGTTAAAATTAAATCTCAGGAAGTCCAACATTTTACTGACCACATCAACTCTGTGGATAAATGCATCAAGTTCACATGAGAAGATGTAAAAAAATGGCAGGTTGGCTTTCTTGGACTGTGAGGTCTCAGTCTCTGATAGAGGACATTTGCAAACCGAGGTGTACCGCAAACCCACCCACACAGACCAGTATTTGCAGTTTGACTCCCATCACCCTTTGGAGCACAAATTAGGAGTCATCAGGACTCTGTATCACAGAGCAGACAGCGTCCCCACTAGCTCAGGAGCCAGGCAGAAGGAGAAATCCCACACAAGACAGGCTCTAGAGCAATGTGGATATCCTAACTGGGCCTTCCTGAAAGCAGAGAAGAAACCCAAACAGGACTCCAGCCAGCCTTCAGGTGAAACGGAGGAACCCAGACCAGTGGTCATTCCATATGTTGCGGGAGTATCAGAGAAACGGACGTTTATTTTCTAAACATAACGTCCCAGTGGCTTTTAAACCCAAAAATACATTATGGCCAAGACTGGTTCATCTCTAAGATCCAGTCCCCCAGCACAAACAGAGTAATCTTGTATATGCCGTTTAGTGTCAGGAGGGCTGTGATCAGTCTTACATCGGGGAAACTAAGGGTGCATTCACACCAGCTCTGTTTAGTCCGCTTTAATCAAACTCTAGCTCGTTTTCCTAGGAAGTCCGGTTCGTTTGGGGAGGTGTGAACGCACCATCGAACTCTGTCACGGAACAAAAAGGCAAACTCTGGCCCAGGCTAAAACCTAGGTCTCGGTCCAGTAGAAGAGAACTCCAGCGTGGTTCGAGTACAGTGTTAATGTAAACAAACCGGGCACCGCTCCACAAGCAAGAAGTGGAGTACAACGCAGGGCAAAGAAACGTTCATTTCTCTTACCTTATATGGAGCCGTCAGCTGCCTTGTGTGAAAAACAACATTCTCTATGGTCTTCTGCCTCATCTTCTGTTCATCCAGAGTCCATTTTTGAAAAATGACAAAATTGAACTCCTAAAACTGCTAAAACTTGATGCCACTTTGTTTATGTTTTTATTTCCAGAAGAAGAAGAAGTGTCTTCAGAGGTTTTTGTGTCGTTTCTTTCAGTAGTTCTTGGTGCAGCGCCCCCACAGGCAAGCGGGGGAATAGGTTGGTTCAACAGGTTGGCTCGACTGCACAGTGCAGTGTGAATGCAAACGCACCAGCTCAAATGTAAACAAAATGTCATGAATATTGGTCCCTAACCAAACAGTCTACCAGACTATCAGGTGTGAATGCACCCTAAAACAGCCACTGGCAAAAAGGATGACCCAGCACAGAAGATCAACATCAGGGCAGGACTCTGCGGTCTACACTCATGTTCAGGCCAGCGGTCACCCTTTCAGGGATGAAGACGTTCACAACCTTGATAGAGGAACGATGGTTGAAAGAAACCGTCCATCATTAAAAAGGGGTAGAGGCCTCCGTGTTCAACTGTCCCCCTTTTACAATGCTGTTATTGCTAGTATCACTCAGCCCTTTGTGAATAGCAAACAGCCATCAGGGTGCTAACGATCCATCGTTAGGCTGATGGTCCTCCTTTAACATGTGAGCAGCTGGTTTTGGCAGTCAACAGCAAACTGGTTGATCCACTACAAGAAGGTGTTATTTATAAGACTGAGCTGAATACATCTCCTCAGACAGAGTCTTTCAGATGCAACGCGAAACGTAGCGAAAAAAATTGTTTTGTTCTTTGAATGTCCAGAGGACCAGACTCAACTTTTTAGATTTTTCTACCTGGATTATTGAGCATGTATCAGGATACTTAGAGATCCCTTTCAAATTGCACAGTTTTTGATTTAGGAATGATACATTTTATTCTTTCATTGTTAGGTTTATCAAAATACTTCTAGCAGTCAGTCATGTTATGGTCTGAAAGTCCTTGTTATACATTCTGGTTTTACCAGGTCAATGAGGGTTTAAGTCTGCTTAGTTGGTCGGTCCTTTAATCATTTGTCGATAATTAAATGTCATAATTGCTTTTAGTGTTTGTTTGCAGTGTTTGTCAGACCAATTTATATTAAAATCCCCATACCATATTGTCTCACTTTGAGAATCGAGTCAACTACAACGCTCAGTTCATCCTAAAACGTAGCATTATAAAAGAGGTGGATTATAAAGAACAACAATGTTAAAATGTGTAGTAGGTGAAGGCATTACATTTAAGGCAAGGCATTCCAGAGGGGTGTTCAAATCAACCAACTGCCATTTAAATTCGTCCATCCACCATCCATCCATTTTCTTCCGCTTATCAGGGGTCGGGTCGCGGGGGTAGCAGCCTAAGTAGTGTAGTGTTCTAAGGGGCTAGGTTATATCTGCTCTTGACTACAATATAATTTAATTAACAAGTTCTCTCTTTTTCGAGCTAAATTATAGCCATTTGACCGAGGTAAGTGCATAGGTTGTTTAATCAGTGACATGAGACGTTAATTTTCTTTGACCCATCAGAATAAATGTGGTCATTTATTTAGCAGAATCAAAATTTAACATCAAACATTGTACACTTGATTAGCTGATCTGGTTCTGATTAATAAAACTTGGCACGTTTTACTTAATAAAAACGACATTTCTGAAGGCCTCTAGATCAATTACTGGCAAAATAGAAGAGTTTAAAGATGGGAAATGGAGGAGTTTAAAGGGAGAAGTTTGAAGAAAGATGTATGTCTGTGGACCAGAAACAGCACGCTCCTTTTAAACGCAGCTCACCCTCGGTCCACTTAGTGCGTGAAGCTCGTGACGACTCTATACCTTGGCAGCGGATGGGTCCGCTACGGTCAAGAGGTCCCTGGCACGCTACCTTTCAGCGTCTCCTCAGGGCGGCTGCGACTCGGCAGAAGTCGTGAGATACTCCGTTCAACAGAACAAACTTCCTCAGAAGTTGTAGGGCGTTCGCCGGGTGAAGTCACAGCGAGGCGCAGTGACTCCATCAGACTGGAAAACTGAGTCCGAAGTTCCACTCAGCAGTGGAAAACTCCAGCGGATTCCAGGAAGACTTCAGACAACCCAGACTCAGTTGACCTCGTAGACCTGACTGATCTCCATAACCCCAATAACCTGAGAAGTTCTAGGAAGTGTGGACTCAGTTCTCACTTCCGGTCACCTCAGGACTTCCTGATTGGTTGAAGCAACCAACAGGGGGTGGTTCTAGTGATGTCAGAGGGTCATTACAAGTCAAGAAAACAGCAGGAATGTTTTAGAAACGTCCCGTACAGGCAGAAGACGTTACGTCAAAGTGGGAGGAAGACAGGCCAGTAGCCTCTTGTTTACAGTCTGCTAGGTTTAAAAACACGACACTTCGTTCCAATAACTTCCGTCTGACTTTCCAACGACATCACTACTTCTCATTTAGATAGATCAAAAATGCATAATTACTTTGTAAAATAGACATTTTAACTTGATTTCTAATTTAAATGAGCATTAAAAAATCATTAATACCGTTTCACAGTTGATTTAAAATGAGTGGTTCACAAGGGGCTGGGCGCTTGGGCGTGTGTCAGCTCGGCCTGGTGTCTGCCTGGTGGGGCTCAGGTCCTCTGGCCCTGTTGGGCCTTGGCCTGGGTGGTGTGAGTCCTCGGTGCCCGGGCCTCGGTGCCCGGGACTGGACCTACATCGGTGCGACGGGTTCAGACGGAGGCCTATTAGTTTGTCGCTGTTGGCCCCGGGGGGTCACTGTATGTGGTCGCTGGTGGGGATCTTCCGGTTCTCCCCTGTGGTCCGATCTGGGGGGTGGGTGAGTGGTTCGTCCTGTGTGGGTGGCCCTGGGGGCTCCGCAGTTGGGGTCCCTCCTGGGGTCTTGGGCTCTGGTCCCCCCTTTTTCGTCTGCCTCTGGTCTTGGGGGTCGGGTCTCTGCTACTTCACAGTTACTATTAAATGTTCTATTAGAGAAGCCTTATACACTTATGCATGCTCACAACCACGCACAAATAGATGCAGGGATGCTTATGTAGGCTTTATATGTAGATATAGATATGTATATGAATGTATATTCATGTGTATGTATGTAGCATGCATGTATATAGGCGTGGGTATGGGTATATATATTTATGGAAACTTACTGCAAAGCCATGAATATTTTAAGTTCTTTATACATATGCATTTTGTTGCTGTGTTTTGTCATGTTCTTTGCAGGTGAACAGACAGTGGCCGGGTGTTTTGCCGTGTGCTCTCTTTGTGTATATTTCTTATATTTTGGAGTCTTAGTCTTTTCCTTCTTTCTATCCCATTATAAAAAAATAAGACAAAAAAAACCTACACTAGATAATCACTAAAATAAATATTTCATAATAATGGTGTGGAGAGGATGGCTGTAAGGGGAGAAGGGAGGCCTTTTTAAGAAAGAAAAAAAAAGAGTGGTTCACTTCAACATTTAGAAATGGTATGAACTAAACACACTTGATTTATTAAGATATTGTAAAATAGTGATAATAGAAAATAAGAGTGTTCTTTCAATTGATTACTTCAGGATACAATTAGACAGTCTCTTGATGAGCTCATTTGTATTTCTGGATTCAAATCAATGAAATAACAGTTCCTGTCCCATGAAGGTCCTCAGAGGCAGGTTTTGGTCGGAGGCCGAGTTCACTACAGTCCCCCCTTTGGAAATCATCGCCTGTCCATGGGGATGAATTCCAACATGAACTTACGCCTCCGAATGTCCTTGAGCTTGATGTAATCCAGCAAGAGGAAAACAAAAGTCAAAGGTAATCCCACAACGGTTTAGGTAATTCCACAAGGTTGTTGGTAATTCCATAATGTTGTTAGTAATTCCATTGTAGCAATGCTTTAACCCCTTGGAAACATAGTCTGTAATCCATTGGAAAGAGTCATATAATCCACAACGATTGGAGGTGTTGATTGATCAGCATGCAGAGGGGTTCCCTCAATTGAACTGCAGAGGCGACCACCGAATGGAGATTGGAGACCCACGTTGGAGTTGTAGGTCCCTTCAGCGAAGGTTGCTGCTGGTGGTTCCCAGTGGGTGCCATTCTGGTTCCATGTGTTATGCATTTATGTGGTTTTAGTTGGGCTTATGAGTGGGATTTTACATAAGACCTTAGCCTATATGCACCTGGTGTGTAAGCTATCATGGTTTAGATCAGCTACAGATGCCAGTTAAAGGGTGGATCATGCTGAAAAATTATATCTTGGGATTTATACCTATAGAAGAAGGGCATTCCAAACTATTTTTCCATTCCTAACTTGGTTTAAGTTAGATTTACATGGCAAAATATAGTTTGGGTCAATTGTCTGTTGTACTTTTAGACAAACGACTTGAGGTTTGGGTTTTTGGTTTTCCCTTAAATGTTTTTGGAGTCTATGGTGAGACTCAACTGAAGGATTAGCTAGCCTATTTTAACACTTAATTAAGCTTAAGCTTATTTCTTTTCTGCTTGGACGACCTTTTTCCCACTAGGTCTGAGTTAGTGAGATCTTTGTCTCTTGTGGAGTTATTGAACGCCTTGTGTAGTTTAACCTTGTTTCGATGTACCCATTTAACCATTGGCTCCTTCTGGATTTGCTGATTTTGATCTGATAGACAACTGGAGACAGTTTGTCCGTTATCAGGTGGGGTCCAGTCCACCTGGGCATCAGTTTGCGGGCGAGAGTTCCGGTCCCGGACTCTTTTCCCAGTTGTGGGGGCAAACGTGTAGTACCAGACCCCATCTCCCACTTGGAGTTCCTCGTGAGAGGCCTTTTGGTCATAGTATGCCTTCCGTCCTTCAGTGGATTTTTCCAGATTTTTCTGGGCAAACACAAAGGTGTTCTTAAGGTGTCCCTCCAAATCATTCATGTAATTTTGTGTGGTGTAGGCTGTTGCCATGGTGGCATCGCCTGGTTGGTACAACAGGTGTAGAGGGAGAGTCATTTGTCGACCCGTCATCATCTCGAAGGGAGAGATGCCAGTCGATGTGTAGGAGTGGCCCTTATGGCCAAGAGGACTAGAGTGAGTTTCACGTCCCAGTCCTTGTGGTTAGCGGCTACACATTTCTTCAAAATACTCACCACAGTTCTGCTTGCTCTCTCTACTTGGCCTGAGGCCTGTGGGTGGTAGCCAACATGGAAGTTGACTTTGATGCCTAGCATCTTGTACAGTTCTTTCATCACTTCAGCTGTGAAGTGCGTACCTTGGTCTAAGTTCACCCTGAGGAGAAGTCCAAACCTTGAAAATACAAGATTCATTAGTAACATAGCAGTTGTTTGTGCTGTGTCATTAGGAGCTGGTAGGCATTCTACCCATTTGGTAAATGCGCATGTTACCGTGAGAATATATTTATTTCCTCTAGTGCTCTTAGTAAGTGGTCCAACCCAGTCGATCTGGAGGTCGGACCATGGGAATGCAATGCCTCTACTTTGCAGTGGTGCTCTGTGGAGTGGTCTGGATGGCTGAAATAGACCACAGACCAGGTACTCTTTAATATAGTTCTTGACATCCTTTTTCATTCCAGGCCAATAAGCAACTTGTTTTAATGCTTTCAGCTTGTCGTTATCTCCCTTGTGTCCTGCGGACGGGAGGTCATGCACATGAACTAACATCACCCCCCTGTGGTCATGGGGGACCACGAACACGGGTGAGGACGTTGGTCCATGAGCAAAAGTTAGGATGCCCTTGATTAGTTTTAGTAGATTGCGCAACTGAAAGAGGACTTTAAGGTCTGGATCGGAATCCAGGTCTGCTACGGACGGAGTGCTTTTCTCTGGGTCAGTCAAGTACAGCATCATCGAGTTTATAGCACAATCCGACTTCTGAAGTTGGATGATGTCTGGGGTCAGTCAGCACGGGTTGTACAGAGACTGTGCTGTCAGCCGGCTTGGCTGCAGCTTGTGCACGTGTGACTGCCATTACCTCGGCTGTAGGTTGTACTGACAGAGTTGCGAGCAGCCAGGAGGGGTCGAAGGACCACAGAGGGCCGACCATGGCTCCGTCCTTCGCTAGGAAGTCTGCAAGGTCATTATATCGCTCGTCATCACCTAGGACTCTTGAATGTCCTGGAACCTTTTTCCAGTAGACCTGTAGGTCATGTGATGTCACCAAGTGATCACATGCCATGAAAAGCTCTTTGTGTTTGACCACTTTCTTGTTGCTTGTGAGAAAGCCGTTCTTTTTCCACAGAGCAAGATGACAAGAAACTAAGTTGAGTGTAATTTGAGTCCGTGCAGATGACTAGCGTTTGGATGGAGCGTTCTACTGCCATCTGGAGAGCTATTAGGATTCCTGCCATCTCAGCGTACTGAGAAGTCTGAGTGCCTAATTTATAGCTAAAAGTGACCTCTTCTTGGTCTTGGAGGAGGACCCCTCCAACACCTGATTTGCAGGTTTGGTGGTGGTGGAATGAGCATCCATCCACGTACAGTGTTGTCATATCTTTGCAGATATTGCTATCAAAGTAGTGGTGATTCGGGTCATCACTTACTGAGAGTTTAACCACAGCTGGCGGATGGGTGGCAGGTACATCTTGTGTACATTCCTGGCAGAGTGCCAGGTCGGTGCCCAAATGTGACTTCTTGTTTTGTCCGTAGCGGATGTCAAGGTCAAAACTTTGAAGCGCCATGAGCCATGTGGCTACCCGTGAGTTTGTCACCACACCATCTCTGATGCGTTGGCTATTCAGGAAAGTCACTGGCTGGTGTTGTGTTTTAACAATGATCTTTTGTCCACCGATGTAACTGGAGAAGTGTTTAACTGCCCACAGTGGTCAGTAGGGCTTTCTCACAGTCTGAGAACTTTAATTCGGGGCCTGCCACTGTCTTACTGGCGTAGGCCACCACACGCTCGTCTTTGTCGTGCATCTGGTACAGACCTGCACTCCTACAGTGAGCTGAAAAGACCACTTCCAAGTGAAACTCTTTGTTGTAGTCTGGATAGACTAGACATGGGGCTGACTTGAGTCTGTCCCTGAGAGCGTTCATTGCCTGCTGTTGGTCATCAGTCCAGACAAATGGGACGTCTTTTTTTCCAGAGTTCAGACAGTGGTTTCGCAAGGTCTGCATAGTTCTCTATGAATAGGCCTGAGTAGTTACACACGCCCAGAAAACTTTGTAGTTCCGAGATTGGTGGGGACTTTGAGATTGTCTAGGCCTTGGGTGCGAGTCAATTGTGGTTGTACGCCGTCTGGACCCATTGGTAGGCCAACGTAGTCCACCTTGGTCCTGCACCACTGGCATTTTGACAGTGAGATTTTAGCACCAGCAGTAGTCAGTTGATTCAGAACGTGGTCGATCTCAGCCAAGGGTAAGTCCAGTGTTGGCTGCCTCAAAAGGACATCATCCACGTACATCAGTGTCCCACGGTCGTGGGCGTCTGGACATGCTGTGTTCAAAAAGATGTTGAACTCAGCTGGTTAGTTAGCATAGCCAAAGGGACACCTGGTGAAGGTGAATTGTCGGCTACCAAAAGTTAAAGCTAGTTTGTGTTTGTCCTCGGCGCACACAGGAATGGTCCAAAAACCAGAGGCGACGTCGAGGGTGGAAAAGTACTTACCATCGGTGACCTTGGGCAGTTCCTGTTGGATCTGGGTCATTGGCCACCTAGATAAAGTAACTCGTTTGTTTAGCTTTCTGTAGTCTATGGTAAGTCTCCACTTATCATTCGGTTTCAAAACTGGCCATAAAGGCACAGAGTAGGTGCTATTGCAATGTCTAATTATGTCCATCTAAAAGGTCATCAATGATTTCCTTGACAGGTTGATGTGCTGCCAGGGAAATCTTGTATTTTCTGACAAATGTAGGTGGTGAGTCTGGTGGAGTTGGGATGCTCACTGTGTGAAGCGAGGTCAACCGACAATCCAGCGAGTCAGTCGAGAATGACTTCTCATATTTCATGAGAACTTGGGAGGATTTTATCCCTTTCTTCATCAGTCGTCAGGGCGTCTGCTTGGGCGACCACCTGTTCAATCTGTGAAGAGATTGCTAAGGGTTCTATATGTTTGGAGAGCTCCAGTGAGTCCCTTTCTGTGTCTTTAGACCTGTCCATAGGTAAGACACTATAGGTTTGAGGTCCTAAATCAACATCATTGGTTGATGAGAGCTATGGCCTGTGTTGGTTTCGTGAACCAAACTGGACCAGTCTCTTGACTCGATACCAGGTTGTCTGGGAGTCCTCCCAGAAATGGAATGCCAAGTTCAAAATCATGAAAATCTGTGGATATCAACCATCCAAGCCTTGTGTTTCTCGGGATCAGTACCTCCTCTGTGCCTGTGTTGCACACAGCAACAGATGTGGTTCTGGAGTCGAGGCTCACCTGGCTTGCGGCCTCAATGGACAGTTTTAGTTTGAAAAACATAAGAGATGGTTGAAAGTACGCCTGTTTAAGGCTAATAGCTTGTCCCGCCACAATGTGGACCCGTTTCATTAGGTTTGTTACCTGAGGTGGTACTAAGGTTTTATGGTTGTTAGCAACCTGGCAGACCTCTGGAATAGTCTGTCCAACCGCAAGGTTTGCCGTCTAGCACAGGAGGATCCTTTTTGGTTGGTTTCAGTGACCACAGTACATTGTGGCTGGTGTCTACTCGGACACCTAATCTTACCAAGATGTCCGAGACTATGTAGGTTGCATGTGGTAAGTCTCGGACCACGAGGAATGGGTGTACCAGTTTCCATTGGTTCCAGATCAGTTTCAGGTTAATGACTCCTTTCGCAGTCATACTTGAACTGTGGGGATTTGGTGGAAAGCGGAAAGCTTTCTTGATCAGAACTGGACCCAAATGTTTTTTAACCAATGTTTCGTAGAAAGCTTGGTTAAGAGCTGATTTATCCGTCCACAGAAACAGTACAGCATCTTCAGTGTGGGATCTTTGGATGTCTACACCTTTAACTACCAACGGTAGGTAGTATCCGGTGAGCTCCGACTGTCCCAGCTCGCAGAGGAAGCTTTCTTGTTCAGTCAGATTTGGGTCCACCGGTTGAGTCTTTACGGTCTCACATGCTTTTGAAGGCATACTTACTGGGACTACATTCTCTGCCGAGAGGTCCTCGGTGCCTTCAGTGGTGCCTGCTGTTGGGCAGCCTGTGACTGTCTCAGGAGGCATGGGTATTGGCAAGGGTTTGCTCACTCTAGCCCACATTGTCTTTTTACCATAATCTATAATCGCGTCAAAGCGCTTTATAAAATCCTGGCCTACCAAAAATGGGAATGAGTCAACCATAGACACATATACCGGGTGGTATAGTGTCATCTCGCCAACCTACATGTGAACCATAGATATAGCTGTTAGGGTTGTACTTGTCTCTGCGAGGCCCTGCAACCCTATAGCACATTCTATGAAAGGTATGTCCCAGTGAACACTATTAGCGGCAGTCCTGAGCTCCTCGAACAGTTTGGCTGACATAATGGTCATGTCGGCCACACCATCCAGTAGGGCTTCATGTGTAACAACTTCTTCAAGTGTGATCGACAGGTAAGCTTTCTTAGTGACCCCTTTTCTGATCAGGTTACACAGGAACCTTGTAGGTTCTGGCCGACGTTTCTTCTTACGTTACCTTTACCTGTGTAATCCCGTTTTTTCCGAACCGTTTGTGCAGTTGCTGCTGCTCCTTGGAGTTCGGCTCTTGATGGGCGTCCGTCATTGATGTATGAGATCACCCGCTCACCATGTGTTGAGGGGATCTCATTGTTTGTAACAACAAGGTTCTGATGGCTGTCCATGACAGCGGCAGTGTTGTCGTTTGCGTCACCCTGGTTTGACCGAACCGTTAGCACAGCTATTGCCGTTTCTGAGGTTTTAGTTTGTGACGGGTCACCGTCGGTGACGCGTGATTGTACCACCCCTATCTCAGGTGAGGGCGTGTCAGAGTTTACAACAATAGCGTCATGGTGACTGTCTGTGACAGCAGTAACGGTGTTGTCTGTGTGCTCTGACTTATCAGCAACGATATTGCCAAACAAAGCGTTAGGTTGTTTGTCCGTGGCAACACCTTCCAACAAGTCGAACAACCGACGCACCCCGTCCGTCTCGTCCGAGCTCAGAGGACTGCGGTTCTCTTTCTGGACCTGCTGCAGTTTCTTTTCATGTCAGGCTGTTCAGCCCAACGTGGTGGGGAAACAGTCCCCCCCCCCCGGGGTTCCCAGTGGGATCCCCATTTGTATGGGCCACTCTTGGTGCCATACTTTACCCTTAGGGCATTAGCCCCCCTTCTGGTACGTTCGTTCATCCTCCGGTTTCTTGGGAAACCGTTTAGGATCTCGTCTGGACCAGGGGGCACTCAGCTGTTGTGGTTTGGCTGCTGGGAAACCTCGTTTCCTCTCGCCTTTCTTGGGAGGGGGAGTCGAAGCTCTCGTCCCTTCCAATTCTAATGATTGGGCAGGAATCCTCTCACCTGGGTACACCTCAAAGGGTGTTTCGGCCTGTGAACATACTTCAAAAACATTCACAGCACAACTTTTTATCTCACTGATGGATTTCTCTTTGAAATTAGCCATCATTTGCAATGACATTCTTATGTCAGGGTGGAGATTTTTGCTGAACACGTACTTAAACGGTTCCTCTTCTTCCATGCTGGCCTCATTCCTGTAACCAAAATAAGCCTGCAAAATCCTGGAATAATACGCCCTGGGGTGCTCATTCTTACCTTGCATGATCTTGTCGGCGGCTGGATAACCGCCAGGTCCCTCACAAGTGGAATACTCTTTCATAAGAGCAGCACATAACAGGCGGTAATCCTTTGTTGTGGCATCAGGTTGACGTTCTATGAAGGAAAACACCGTCCTGGATAAAGTGAGCCTGATCAAACCTACTTTATCCTCAACTGTAGCGTTGGGATAGCTTCTTAATTGGAAGTCAAGGTTGTTCAGATAGGCCTTAGTGTCAGTTGAACCCAACGGCCCTGGCTCAAAGCAATTGACGTATTTTGCCATTTTGTGCAAATCCGAAATCGAGAGCAAAGGCTGTATTATCGGTATCGTAGGAACCAAAATGGCACGTGGAGGTGTGTCGGTAGACTCATGTGGAGGTGAAAGAAGGGGATTAAGAGCAGGAGGTACAGCAAAATCCTTCCGAGGTGGTGGTGGGTGACCTGGACTCTGACCTTGTTCATCTTTGAGTTCCAGACAACCTTGCCCCACGTCAGAAATCTCATTTGTTGCAGCGGCTAGTTTCGCCTCACAGGCTTTTAAGCGTTCCTGTGATGTATGACATTCACTTTGTAAACGCACGCCTTGTTGGACTAACGCCACCTTTTCCTATCCGCACTCGTCCAGCTCTTTTGATGCGATCTGCAACTTTCGTTGTAGAACATCATTATCTGAAAACAGTGCCTGGTACTTAATCTGTCCCTCCCTCAGCTTCTCCTCATATGAGTGAGCTTGTGATGACAGCTGAGCTTGTGAGAGCTCTCTCACACGTTTTAATTCATTTGCCCAGGTCTCCTGATCAAATTTAGACTGTGCCTCGAGTTTGAGGTACTCCTCTGTTCTGCTGTTTAACCTTATTGCAAAGTCGTCAGCTCTGTTGGCTTCCCTATAAAATGTTGCTTTCAATAAGAGTGCCAATTTAGCCAGCTGGTCATAGCTTGACTTTGTTATGGCTGTAGAGGTCACACTCTCTGCAACATCCTTCAGCTCGTCCAATAACTCTTTTGAATTCATGCTGTCCACCTGTTCACCATATGGATTTAAGGACTCTGTTAGCAGCGTTAACGCCCTCTCCAACCAGTCCATGCCCTCACATGGATCAATATTTTTTCCTGTCAAATCTGCCATGGTTATTCACTGTTCAGCACTTATCTGGTTAAACAGTTGCCAACTTTAGAGTTTTTTAACAGGTAAATACTTTATTTAAATGAGCAATGAGATTCACACACTATTTAGCTCTGGGTTTAATCAACAGTACTGTTATAAGCCAACTTTTTCAAATGAATAGGCACCTATTCGTAGGTTTCACTCCAATGCATGAATAATCTAAGTAAATGCCTCCGTCTGGCAGTGTCAGTTAGCGAGCTTAAATCTAACAGATACAATGAACCAGGCCTGTTCGGCTTTAATTCACTTAAATGCACTTAACATTAATAAACATGCAATTTTTCTAAGAAGTCTTACAGCAACGTTCAGTCTTAAAAGCTCTCAAGCAGTTTAAATTTACCAGAATTCGCCATTTAAACAGTACACAGAAACCAGGCTGGAATAACAAAAAATATATATATATATATTTTAAATGAAAGGCAGTGATCAGCCTTCTTTCAGGAAAACCGTTAGTCCTTTTTCAACAGCAGGTGGCGGTATAAGCTTATTTTTACCAGCAGAAGTCTATGACAACTTCCTGTGAACCGTCCTGTTGACATCTTAGCCATTAGCTAGATGTAGCACACAGTCGAACATGGTTCTGCAACCTCTTTATGGACGGATTAATGTGGCTATTAACGTGGCTGTCTGATATAGGTGTAGTACAAACGTACGGACGGGCCACCAGATGTAGTATGTACATATACTGATATATATTCATACTGTTAAAACGAATTCTTTCATTTTTCTGGACTGTATAATGACGTGCATCTGAATTAATAAAATGTGGACGGAAACGTTAATTATCTTTGACTCACCAAGACAGTGGGTCATTTATTAACAGAATCAAGTTTAACACATCACACATTTACATTAATTGGCAAAAATTGAAAATAACGACAGCTTATTAATCAGTTTACAGGAAGTGAACAATGCGGCGATTGTTCTCACTTCCAATAATACAGCAGACGTCAACCACTCGGAGGTGATTGGAAAACTTTGCTTCAGACATTTCTAAAAATATCTGTAATGATTTTTAGCAGATAGAAGAATTTTAAAGATGGAAAGATAAAGTTTATCTTGAGAGAGATGTTTGAGGGAATTTGTCTGTTTTAACCAGAACATGCACGCTCCTTTGGATCAGTTTATCCCAACGGTACACTTTTGGTTGAAGATCGACTTTTACCTTTCTGAAGATATCTCAGTTCCGGCGTAAAGTTCCACTTCGAGCCACTTTTCAGCGTCTCCGTAAGAACAGCTAAAACCTCGGGAGTCATGAGGTCATCCAGGACAGACTTTAATAATTCCCAGATCTTCTCTGGTTCAGCTTGATTTTCTTTCTCCCATCAGCATCCTGAATTCCAGCCTTCATGAACTCTGGAACTGCTGAGTTTCAGAACTGCAGAACTTCCTGCAACAACTGGAAACTTCCTTGAACTAGGAAGTGCCAACATTTAAAGAAAGCTCACTTCCGGTTCATTTGAGAGTTTCTGATTGGTCGATGGACCAAAACAGAGGTGTGTTTTGTGATGTAAGGTGTTATGAAAAGTCAAGGAAAAGATTAAGATTGTTTAAGGACAGACAAAAGATATCATGAGAAACTTCAGACTTCGTGGAGTCAATTCTCTAGTATCTTGCTGTAAAAGTTAAGCATGACATTTCTTTTCAGTAAACTTGCAGTTGACCGAAACTTGAACTTTGACCAACTTCCATCACTTGCTCACTTCAAACAGACGATCAAGAAAATGAATCATTACTCTGTAACGTATTCCAACTTGATTTCACTTTGAATGAGGATTAAGAATCATTATTACTGTTTCACAATTAATAAAAATGAGTAGTTCACTTCAACATTCAAACATTGTTTGAACTAACACAATTTGATTATCAAACATTTGTAAAATAGTAATGATAATAGAGAATAGTCTTCTTTCACTTGATTAACTTAAGAAAGAAAGTCTCAGGATGGGTCAACCTGTATTTCTGGATGCAAATCAATGAAATGACAAGTTCTGTCCCATATGGTCCTTAGGTCAAGGTTTTGACCTTCAGGCCTAGTTCACTACAGTCCCCCCTTTGGAAATCATCGCCTGTCCATGGGGATGAATTCCAACATGAACTTACGCCTTCGAATGTCCTTGAGCTTGATGTAATCCAGCAAGGAAAACAAAAGTCAAGGTAATTCCACAATGTTCTTGGTAATTCCATTGTGTTGATAATAATTCCATAACGCTGTTGGTAATTCCATTGTAGCAATGCTTTAACCCCTTGGAAAAAAGAGTCTATAATCCATTGGAAAAAGTCATATAATCTACAACGGTAAATCCACAACGATTGGAAGTGTTGATTGATCAGCATACAGAGGGGTTCCCTTGGATTGAACCGAAGATGCGGCCACTGGATGAAGAGTGGAGACCAACGTCAGGATTGCAGGTCTCCTCCAGCGAAGGTCGTCGCTGAGTGGATGTCCAGTCTGTGCCGTTCTGGTTCAATGTGACATGCAATTATGTGGTTTAAGGTGGGCTTATGAAGGGGATTTTACATAAGGCCTTAAACTATATGCGCCTGGTATGTAAGCTATTATGGTCGGGAACAGCTACAACTACCAGTTAAGGGGTGGAACATGCTGAAAAGGGTAACTATAGGGGTTTATACCTATAGAAGAGTGTTCCAAACTATTTTCCATTCCTAACTTGGTTTAAGTTAGCTTTACATGGTAAAATATAGTTTGGTTCAATTGTCTGTTGTCTATTAGACGAACGACTTGAGATTGGGTGTTTGGTTTCCCCATAAATGTTTTGGAAGTCTATGGCGAGACTCATCAAAAAGAATTAGCTATCCCCCCGAATAGAATTGTTCGAGTAGGTTCGGCTGAAGCGTTGAGACCAATGTAGATTATGGTACTTAAGGTAGCAATAATATACATTGACTCTGCAAAGATTGCAATTTAACGAATTAACTGCATGTTGGCATGGTTAAAGGCCTCTTAGTCTCTAACTTAACTACACAACAAAATTCATTCTTGCTTGGGGTGTTCAGAAACAATACCAAAAACCAATTAAACGATGTCTCAACATCGACAAAAACAGTGACTAAGCAACCAGTAAAACAACGTTTCAACATTGACAAAAGCAGTGATCAAGCAACTAGAAAACGACGTTTCGGTGCGTCACTCACTCTGAATGTCAGATTTGCTCACGTTATCGCGTCTGGTAGCATTATCCTAACTGGCGTCACCCCCCTTCGGTCATGGGAGACCGCGAACACGGGTGAGGACGTCGCTCCATGAGCTAAAGTTAGGTTGTCCTTGAGTAGTTTTAACTGTTTGCGCAGCTGAAAGAGGACTTTAGGGTCTGGATTGGAATCCAGTTTACCTTTCGATGGGGTGTATTTGTCTGGGTCAGTCAGATACAGTATCATCGATTCAATTGTAGGATCATCCAACTTCTGAAGTTGGATGATGTCTGGGTCAGGTGAAAATGACTTTTCATATTTTAAAAAACTTGGCGAATTTTGTCTCTTTCTTCATCAGATGTCAGAGCGTCGGCTTGAGCGACCACCTGTTCAATCTGTGATGAGACTGATGAGGGTTCTTGCTCCTTGGGGAGCTCCAACGAATCCTTTTCTGAGTCGTCGGACCTGTCTATGGGTAAGACACCATAGGTTTGTGGTCCTTGGTCGACGTCATTGTTTGAGAAAAGAGCTGTGGCCTGTGTTGGTTTTGTGCAACATACTGGCCCAGTTTCTTGACTCGGTACCAGGTTATCTGGGAGTCCTCCCAGAACTGGAATGCCTAGTTCAAAATCATGAAAGTCAGGTTCTGAGTTTTCAGTTTGCGATGACTCATCATCGTTTGAGTGTGAGTTTACCCCTCTTTCGTCCGATGAGGGGTTGATGGAGGCAACAACAGCAATGTCTTGGTGTGTTTCACCGACATCTGTAATGTTGTCATTCGCGCCTTCAGATTTAGTAGCGATCACATCACTACATTGTGCTTCAGGTTGGTTTCCCATTTCAGCGTTTTTCAAAGTTTCTAAAAACCTTTGTAGTTTCTCTGTCTCTTCCGAGCTCAGAGGTGTAGGGCATTGTATCTGGAACTTTTGTGATTTTATCGCCTCAGTTCGTTTCGTCCGAGGTGGGGGAGGGTTAGGTACGTCTTTTGGGGGTTCCTCTTCGGACTTCCCCTGATAACATGGGTCCTCTTGGATCCCATATCTTTGCGTCCTACGCATATCCCATTTACGATAATCACGTTCATCCTCTGAAAGAGGAGCTTTTCTGTCCCAGCGTGCACCTTCATTACGTGGTTTGTTAGTTTGAAAATACTGCTTTTTCTCGCCTTTTTTAGGAGGTGGGGTCAATGCACGCCGTCCTTCCATTTCTAGGGAGTGGGGTTTAACCTTTATACCAGGAAACACCTCTATGGGCGTCTTAGCATGAGAACATGCCTCGAACACATTCACAGCACACTGTTTAATCTCATTGATGGATTTTTCTCTGAAATTTGCCATAATTTGTACTGACATGCGTATGTCAGTGTGGAGATGTTTGCTGAAAACATATTTAAAACTTTCTTCTTCCTCCATTCCGGTTTCATTTCTGTAACCAAAGTAAGCTTGGAAGATTCTTTTGTAATAGATCTTTGGATGTTCATTCTTGCCCTGCGTGACCTTGTCTGCGGCTGGGAAACCAGCAGGTCCCGTGCAGGGGTCGTACTCTCTGATCAAGGCTTCACACAGAAGGTTGTAATCCTTTCTCGTTGCATCAGGTAGACGCTCGATGAAGGCGAACACCTCTCTGTCTGAAGTGAGCCTTATCAGACTGATCTTATCCTCAACCGTAGCATTAGGATAACCTTTCAATCTGAATTAGAGATCTTTCAGGTACGCTTTTGTTCCAGTTGAACCCATCGGTCCAGGTACAAAGCGTTGTACATATTTTGAGAGTTTTAGCAGAACATCCATTGAAAGAGGAAGTTTCCATGCACTCTGTTACATGTTTGGTGGAGGAGACCTGTTCAGGTCTGTTCCTACCACTTTAGGTGAGGGTGGATTAAGAGCAGGAGGTGCAACAACGTCTTTCTGAGGTGGTTGTGGGTGACCTGGACTCTGTCCACGGTCTTCTCCGAGTTCCAGACAAACTCGCCCCACGTCAGAACTTTTATTTGTTGCTGTGGCCAGTTTCTTCTCACATGCTTTTAAGCGTTCCTGTGATGTTTGACATTCACTTCGTAAACGCATATATTCTTCCAGTAATATCTCTCTATCCACTTTGTTTTTGTGCAGATCTTTTTTAAGCACATCTATTTCACCTTTACAGCGGGAAACTTGTGACACTGTCACGACGTGATCCCGTCTTAATGCAAAGTATGATTCTTTCAGCAACATTGCCATTTTAGCCAGCTTTTCATAGCTTGACATTGTAATTTCTGTAGAGGTCACACTCTCTGCAACCTCCATCTGATTGTCCACTAACTCTTTTGGGTTCATGCTGTTCGCCTGTTTGCCATATGGATGTAGGGATCCTGTTAGCAGTGCTAACGCATACTCTAAACAGTCCATCTCATAAGGATCAAAATCTTTTCCTACCACACCTGTCATGTTTTCACTGTGTAGCAATTTATCTGTTTAAAACAGTTGCCAGCTTCAGATTATTTTACAGGTAAATATTTGTATTCAAATGTCATTGAGTTTCACACTATTTTAGCTCTGGGTTTACACAAAAGTACTGTTATAAGTCAACTTATTCAGAGGAACGGGCACCTGTTTCTTAGGTTTTACCCCAATTCATGAATATTTAAGTAAATGCTTGTCTGCAGTGTTACTTTTTATGTGCTTATTTCTCAACAGATACTAGATTACCAAGCTTCTCAGTGTTTCTTACTCTAAAGCACTGAATTTTTATAAACCTGCAATTTTTCTAAAAAGTCTCACAGCACATCAGTTTAAAAACGCTTTTTAAACCGTTTACTTCAGAATTCGCTATTTTAACAGCTACTTATTAAACCAGGTGGTGAACAGAAAAAGAAAATTGATGAGGAATAATCAGTCTTTCTTCAGAAAAACTGTTATACTCCTGTCCTCCTGCCAATATCTTCTATTTAAAAATAAATAAGATGTAATTGTTTAGGTGGTAACTGTTGGATTTAATATTTTATACCTTTTTATAATTCCTATCAAGCACT
>NC_056519.1:28657499-28693285 GCF_014905685.2 Nematolebias whitei
CGACGCCTCCGCCGTTTTGAACACGACGTGGTATTCTATCCACAACATAACTTAAACAGAAAAGTTTATTTTTTCTGATAAGTTTACTCTTATTTAGTGATTTAGCAATTAAACGTGTATTATCTTTCCAGCAAATGAGTAAACTTTATCTACCCTGTGAATATCTGTATCTGTATCTTTTAAAAAGTTTCTAATTTTTTATTTTGCACCTCTTTCTTGAGGAATTACCAGTGAATAAAAATGTGTTGGTAAATGCCTTTCTGCATAAATACCTTAATCACTTTTTAAATCTAAGATAACAGTAAAAATTCAGCTTGAAAAACGTTTATTAACTCATCAAATGCGTCTAAGCACGTCTAATTTCATCAAAAATAACCTAAAACGGAGTGAAACTGTGATATCAAGTTTCCCAGGAGGGGGCAGTGTTTAGCTTTATACCAGCAGGAGCCTATGACGACGTCCTGTCGACGTTCTGTTGACATCCTGTCGTTAGCCGCTTAGCTTAAAATTAGCTTCGGCTAAACTCTGTTAAAATCAACATTTCTGAACGGATTTAAAGCTTAAACGTGGCGTTGTTTCAACAAGCACGACTTTTTTGCATGAACATGAGTTTTTAGGGACTTGTGGCAGCTTCATTTAGTGATTTTAAGCACAGCAAAGGCTTCGGTGCAACCAAGCTTTACAATCTGACTTCAGAGGAAGTGACGCGACACGTCACTCATCCGGTCGTTAGCTGTTAGCTTAAAATTAGCATCGGCTAGCGTGGTCCAAAAACACCATTTAATGACTGATTTCAAACTGAAACGTGGCATTATTTCAGCGATTAGGCTTCAAAGAAACGCAACAGCGGATCAGAATGCAACTTTAAAGCGTTTTTCGACTTTAAAAAGCAGATTAAAATTCCCTATGAAAACGAGTTTTCATTTCCGGGTCACGTGACTGAATCTACCAATGACAGAGCAACAACGGGGTGGGCTTTACGACCTGACACGTCAGAGGAAGTGACGCAGCCACGTCACTCACTTCTCAGCGAATCACAGCGTCCCAACTCAGCCGTTTTTCAACCAATCACGGATCGTTTTTCCAGCTAGCATGTTAGCCTTAGCCTGAACTAGTCCGTCAACTTTTCGTCTTTTAAACTGTCAAAATGCACTATTTTCTGTTAAAAACGTAACGAATCAGCTCTCAAAGCTTCACTGAGACTTCTCAGTCCTTAAAACGTTTCTCCATCTATTTAAAACAACTCGTTCGAATTTCTCAGAACCGAAACCGGACCAAAACCGGGTCGGCAATAGAACCTCCGTCCTTTTAAACAGAATAAACGTTTTCCACAGCTCATCAGCTTAGTTACACACAACAGACGTACAATTTCAGCTTTCATAAAGACTCAATGACTCACAATTTCAGCTTTCAAAGCATCAGTAGCTGCTAACATGCTGTATTTTCTCCAAGCATCGCAGCTGCACTGCGTTTCACAGCAAAATCTGCACTTTTTCCTTCATGCCAACATGATAATTCACTTGTTACACGAATACAGTCCATTTTATGAATTTAAACGGGCCACCAGATGTAGTTGAACATATGCTGTCATATATTCATACTGTTAAAACGGATTCTTTCATTTTTCTGGACTGTATAATAACGTGCATCTGAATTAATAAAATGTGGACGGAAACGTTAATTATCTTTGACTCACCAAGACAGTGGGTCATTTATTAACAGAATCAAGTTTAACACATCACACGTTTACATTAATTGGCAAAAATTGAAAATAACGACAGCTTATTAATCAGTTTACAGGAAGTGAACAATGCGGCGATTGTTCTCACTTCCAATAATACAGCAGACGTCAACCACTCGGAGGTGATTGGAAAACTTTGCTTCAGACATTTCTAAAAATATCTGTAATGATTTTTAGCAGATAGAAGAATTTTAAAGATGGAAAGATTAAGTTTATCTTGAGAGAGATGTGTGAGGGAATTAGTCTGTTTTAACCAGAACATGCACGCTCCTTTGGATCAGTTTATCCCAACGGTACACTTTTGGTTGAAGATCAACTTTTACCTTTCTGAAGATATCTCAGTTCCGGCGTAAAGTTCCACTTCGAGCCACTTTTCAGCGTCTCCGTAAGAACAGCTAAAACCTCGGGAGTCGTGAGGTCATCCAGGACAGACTTTAATAATTCCCAGATCTTCTCTGGTTCAGCTTGATTTTCTTTCTCCCATCAGCATCCTGAATTCCAGCCTTCATGAACTCTGGAACTGCTGAGTTTCAGAACTGCAGAACTACCCCAACTCCAACTGGAGGTGGAACCTCTTGCAGAACTCTCCATCAGATTTACTGCTTCAAAGCTCGGTTGAACTAGAAAGTGCCAACATTTAAAGAAAGCTCACTTCCGGTTCATTTGAGAGTTTCTGATTGGTCGATGGACCAAAACAGAGGTGTGTTTTGTGATGTAAGGTGTTATGAAAAGTCAAGGAAAAGATTAAGATTGTTTAAGGACAGACAAAAGATATCATGAGAAACTTCAGACTTTGTGGAGTCAATTCTCTAGTATCTTGCTGTAAAAGTTAAACATGACATTTCTTTTCAGTAAACTTGCAGTTGACCGAAACTTGAACTTTCACCAACTTCCATCACTTGCTCACTTCAAACAGACGATCAAGAAATTGAATCATTACTCTGTAACGTATTCCAACTTGATTTCACTTTGAATGAGGATTAAGAATCATTATTACTGTTTCACAATTAATAAAAATGAGTAGTTCACTTCAACATTCAAACATTGTTTGAACTAACACAATTTGATTATCAAACATTTGTAAAATAGTAATGATAATAGAGAATAGTCTTCTTTCACTTGATTAACTTAAGAAAGAAAGTCTCAGGATGGGTCAACCTGTATTTCTGGATGCAAATCAATGAAATGACAAGTTCTGTCCCATATGGTCCTTAGGTCAAGGTTTTGACCTTCAGGCCTAGTTCACTACATAGGAATGAATATTTTGATGCTTTTATGTCAATTTATACTTATTTAATACTCATTTTATATGCAGCTTATCTGAGCAAGTCAGGCCTGTACTGCAGATGTGTTTTTGAGGAATGAAAATAAGCCTCCGGGGGTGCTCTTGCCGCAAGATCTGGCCCATCTTGCGGTTACAATGACCCGGAGTTTGATGTAGACAGGTCTTTCATCCACCCACAATCTTGGGTTTGAAAGACTTGTTTTTATGAGCCATCGCTCTGCTGTACAAACTGCCTTGATGATGGAAAACATGTTTGCTCTGCCCGCACGTCACCCAGTCAGAGGGGGAGTATAAAAAGTGTAACACCCAGAATTAGAGTCGAAGTCTGCTGTGGATTCTGGATCCGATGCCCAGCTGAATTGATGTCACCTTCTCACTCGGACTGAAAACGGCTTCCTCGGTCTGGTGTCACGGTGAGGGGTTTCTACATCAATGCTTGATTTGTACTGAATGTACGTTGCTTTGCTGTATCTGTGGCGGTTTAATAAAGGACACTTATTATTCTAGCAGAAAACACCGTGAGAATTTCTTTTGATTGTTTTCATTCATTGCTCCGACCTTTCCCCTAACCTGTATCTATCTTGTTAAAGATTATTTCATAGAGCACTGTCGTTCACAAGCACGTTTATCTGCATGAAAACATGAGTTTTTTGGAACAGTGGCAAGCTTTATTTAGCGATTTTAAACAGAGGAGGACTGTTGAACCGAGATTCATTTCCGGGGTCACGTGACTATACAGACACGTGAGCAACGGGGTGGGCTTTACAATTTGACGTCAGAGGGAGTGGACGCACAGAGATACATCACCAGCTTCTCAGTGAATCAGAGCGACCCAAACAGAGGTTTTCAACCAATCACAGCTCGTGTTTACCTGCTCTCAGTTAGCAGTTAGCATGAAAATTCGGGTCAACTATCGCCCATTAAACTTCAAAAATGCACAATTTACTGTTAAAAATGTAACGAATCAGCATATAACAGTGGTCTGAGTCAGCGCCCAGCTTTAAAACAGCTTTTTATCCATTTAAAACACCACTCTGTTAAACGAGTCTAGTAATCAGAACCGCATCAGACAGCAGAAGCTCCCGGTCATGCCACAGTTTCAAACAGAATTAAGCGTCTTTCTCACTGCTACAGCTTAATTACTAACAGAATGACAATTTTCAGCTTTAACAAGAACATTGACGTAATCTTCAGCTTCTGAACACCACAAGCGTGACTTATGTCCCTTCAAGCTCAAAAATACGGACAAACATGCCAACACACAGCGTCCATCTCAATAGCACAGAACTTCATGTCGCATATAATTCATACCTCTTTAGACATCTGTACGGCCACAAAATGTCTAAAGAGGAGAATGGGGCATAAATTCTCTTTTAGAGACCGTACGGGCCACCAGATGTAGTGTTCTAAGGGGCTAGGTTATAGCTGCCCTTGACCACAATATAATTTAATTAACAGGTTCTCTCTTTTTCGAGCTAAATTATAGCCATGTGACCGAGGTAACTGTGCATAGTTTGTTTAATCAGTGACATGAGATGTTAATTTTCTTTGACCCATCAGAATAAATGTGGTCATTTATTTAGCAGAATCAAAATTTAACATCAAACATTGTACACTTGATTAGCTGATCTGGTTCTGATTAATAAAACTTGGCACGTTTTACTTAATAAAAACGACATTTAAGGCCTCTAGATTAATTACTGGCAAAATAGAAGAGTTTAAAGATGGGAAATGGAGGAGTTTAAAGGGAGAGGTTTGAAGGAAGATGCATGTCTGTGGACCAGAAACAGCACGCTCCTTTCAAACGCAGCTTGCCCTCGGTCCACTTAGTGAGTGAAGCTAGTGACGACTCTTTACCTTGGCAGCAGATGGGTCCGCTACGGTCAAGAAGTCCCTGGCACGCTACCTTTCAACGTCTCCTCAGGGCGGCTGCGACTCGGCAGAAGACGTGAGATACTCCGTTCAACAGAACAAACTTCCTCAGAAGTTGTAGGGCGTTCGCCGGGTGAAGTCACAGCGAGGCGCAGTGACTCCATCAGACTGGAAAACTGAGTCCGAAGTTCCACTCAGCAGTGAAAAACTCCAGCGGATTCCAAGAAGACTTCAGACAACCCAGACTCAGTTGACCTCGTAGACCTGACTGATCTCCATAACCCCAATAACCTGAGAAGTTCCAGGAAGTGTGGACTCAGTTCTCACTTCCGGTCACCTCAGGACTTCCTGATTGGTTGAAGCAACCAACAGGGGGTGTTTCTAGTGATGTCAGAGGGTCATTACAAGTCAAGAAAACAGCAGGAATGTTTTAGAAACGTCCCGTATAGGCAGAAGACATGTTACGTCAAAGTGGGAGGAAGACAGGCCAGTAGCCTCTTGTTTACAGTCTGCTAGGTTTAAAAACACGACACTTCGTTCCAATAACTTCCCTTTGACTTTCGACCGACATCACTACTTCTCATTTGGACAGAAGATCAAAAATGCATAATTACTTTGTAAAATAGACATTTTAACTTGATTTCTAATTTAAATGAGCATTAAAAAATCATTAATACCGTTTCACAGTTGATTTAAAATGAGTGGTTCACTTCAACATTTAGAAATGGTATTAACTAAACACACTTTTGATTTATCAAGATATTGTAAAATAGTGATAATAATAGAAAAGAGTGTTCTTTCAATTGATTACTTCAGGATACAATTAGACAGTCTCTGGATGAGCTCATTTGTATTTCTGGATTCAAATCAATGAAATAACAGTTCCTGTCCCATGAAGGTCATCCTTAGAGGCAGGTTTTGGTCAGAGGCCGAGTTCACTACAGTAGGGAGGCCCAGACTACCCTCTCCCCAGCCACTTGGGCTAGCTCCTCCGGGGGAATCCCGAGGCGTTCCCAGGTCAGCCGAGAAACGGTCCCTCCAGCGTGTCCTGGGTCTTCCTCTGGGCTTCCTCCTGGTGGGACGTGTCCGGAACACCTCACCAAGGAGGCGCCCAGGAGGCATCCTCAACAGATGCTCGAGCCACCTCTACTGGCTCCTCTCGACGTGAAGAAGCAGTGGCTCTACTCCGAGTCCCTCCCGGATGATGGAGCTTCTCACCCCATCTCAAAAGGGAGAGCCCAGACACCCTGCGGAGAAAACTAATTTCGGCCGCTTGTATCCAAGATTTCATTCTTTCGGTCACAACCCAAAGCTCATGACCATAGATGAGGGTAGGAACTTAGATCGATCGGTAAATTGAGAGCTTCGCCTTTTGACTGAGCTCTCTCTTCACCACGACAGAGCTGTACAGCGCCTGCTTCACTGCAGATGCTGCACCTATCCGCCTATCGATCTCACACTCCATTGTCCCCCTCATTCGTGAACAAGACCCCAAGATACTTGAACTCCTCCACTTGGGGTAGGACATCCTCCCTGACCCAGAGAGGGCACTCTACACTTTTCCCGGCTCAAGACCATGGCCTCGGAATTGGAGGAACTCCTCTTCATCCCAGCCGTGTCGCACTCCGCTGCGAACCGCTCCAGCGAATGCTGTAGATCACGATCTGATGAAGCCAATAAGACCACATCATCTGCAAAAAGCAGAGACGCAATCCTAAGGCCACCAAAACGGATCCCCTCAACGCCTTGGCTGCACCTAGAAATTCTGTCCATAAAAGTTATGAACAGAATCTGTGACAAAGGGAACCTTGGCAGAGTCCGAATCTCACCGGGAACAAGCCTGACTTACAGCCGGTGATACGGTCCAGGCTCTGACATCAATCATACAGGGACCCAACAGCCCGTATCAAAGGGCCCGGTACCCCATACTCCCAGAGTACCCCCACAGGGTTCTCCGAGGGACGCGGTTGAATACCTTCTCCAAGTCCACAAAGCACATGTAGACTGGTTGGGCAAACTCTCACACACCCTCCAGGACCCTGCTTAGAGTGTAGTGCTGGTCTAGTGTTCCATGGCCAGGACGAAAACCGCACTTCTCCTCCTGAATCCGAGGCTTGATTATCCGACGGACCCTCCTCTCCAGAACCTCCGAATAGACCTTACCAAGGAGGCTTAGAGCGTGATTCCCCTGTAGTTGGAAAACACTCTACGGTCCTTTTTGAATAGGGGGACCACCACCCCGGTCTGCCAATCCAGGGGAACTTCCCGATGTCCACGCAATATTGCAGTGTTGCGCAAGCCAACACAACCCTACAACATCCAGAGCCTTAAGGAACTCCAGGCGAATCTTATCCACCCCTGGGGCCCTGCCACCGAGGAGCTTTTTAACCACCTCGGTGACTTTAGCACCAGAGATTGGAAGGCTCGACCCAGAGTCCCCAGGCTCCGCTTCCTCAGTGGAAGACATGCCAGTGGGATTGAGGATGTCTTTAAAGTACTCTGCCCACCGACCCACGACATCCCGAGTTGAGGTCAGCAGCACACCATTCCCACTATAAACAATGTTGGTGGCGTACTGCTTCGGTACAGCTCTGGTAAGCCGCCTCGACAATAGAGGCACGGAACATGGCCCACTCAGGCTCAATGTCACCCACCTCTCCCGAAACATGTTCGAAGTTCTCCCGGAGATGGGAGTTAAAACTCCGTCTCACAGGAGACTGCCAGACGTTCCCAGCAAACCCTCAATACATTTGGGTCTGCCAGGTCTGACCGGCATCCTCCCCCACCATCAGAGCCAACTCACAATCAGGTAGTGATCAGCAGACAGCTCCACCCTTCTCTTCACCCGAGTGTCCAAGACATGTGGCCGCTGATCAGATGAGACGATGACGAAGTCGATCATCGAACTGCGGCCTAGGGTGTCCTGGTGCCAAGAGCACATATGGACACCCTTATGCTTGAACAAGGTGTTCGTTATTGGACTTCTGTGCTCGTCATGGATTGTCAACAGCAGAACACTCTGGTTCAGATCAAGGGGGCCATTCCTCCTAACCACACCCCTCCAGGTCTCACCGTCATTGCACACATGAGCATTGAAGTCCCCCAGTAGAAAAAGGGAGTCCCCAGGAGGTGCACTTTCCAGTACCCCCTCCAAGGACTCTAAAAAGGGTGGATAATCTTAACTGCCGTTTGGTGCATAAGCACAAATGACAATGAGAACCCGTCCCCCCCACACACACACACACACACACACGTAGGTGGAGGGAGGCCACCCTCTCATTCACCGGGGTGAACCCCAACACACAGGCAACAAGTTGGGGGGCAATAAGTATGCCCACTCCTGCTCGGCGCCTCTCACCAGTGGCAACTCTAGAGTGGAAGAGTGTCCAGCCCCTCTCAAGGAAACTAGTTCCAGAGCCATGCGTAGAGGTGAGTGACTATTTCTAGCTGGAACCTCTCAGCCTCACACACCAACTCAGGCTCCTTCCCCACCTGCGAGGTGACATTCCACGTCCCAATAGCCAGCTTCTGTAGCCGAGGATTAGACCACGAGGGTCCCCGCCCTCTGCCAGCACCCATCCCACATTGCACCCGACCCCTTTGGCCCCTCCCACAGGTGGTGAGCCCATGGGAAGGGGGACCCACGTCTCCTCTTCGGGCTGTGCCCGGCCGAGCTCCATGGGTAAAAGCCCAGCCACCAGGCGATCGCCCATTTGCCCCACCTCCAGGCATTTAAATTAGTCTTTAATGTATATATGAGAACTCCTCCCCTTTGCCTGTTTTTCTGTCCTTTTTAAAGCACCGATACCCAGTGATGCCCATCATATTAATTGGTATGTTGCTGTGCAGCCAGGATTCTGTTAGACAAAGATAGTCCAAGTTTAAGTCCAGAAGAAGTTCAGAAACCTGATCATGTTGGGTATAAGGCTCCGTATGTTTAACTGTCCACTTAAAATTCCCTTTGGTTTGCACTTTACGTCCCAGAGCACACGGGCATGATTAACAAATTTAAAAAAATAAGTGCTGCTTTTGCTTTTGAGCAACACGATGGTCAGCTCCTCCTGGGCGCGTTGGCAGTTTGGTGACCATTTCCCCACGCCCCGCATCATCCAACGCATCGTCCAACGCATCGTCCAACGCATCGTCCCTCGACCAAAAGTCAAAGCCCACACTGGAACCTTCAGCCGCTGAGGACCGACCGATAGTCGCAGTAGCTCCCGGACCAGTACTGGAGTGGGGATCTGTCCGACAGGGCAATCCACTGGTATGGTTCCAAGCAGTTGTACTCGCACATAGCGCCGATGCGTTCTGCCTCTCTCCAGGACGCAGCTCCAGCAGCTCCTGGCTCTGAGCAAACATTCCCTCCAGCTCTGTTGCATAACGCACCAGTATAAATGGAAGCGATGTTACCTGCACTGCTTCACCTGTATCAGGCCCAACCTCCACAGAGCTACCCTGGTGCTGCAGTGTGATAGGACCAGGGTTCAGATGTATGTCACCAGCTAGAAGCCTAGTAGTTCAGACGCATACGCTCTACCTTGGCATGATGATGACGTGTTTGCGCCGTTTTTGGTACTTATGCGCAGATCTTTTGATGCCCAAATAGAATATAGAGTAAGATGTCCATGTCCAAACATAAAGCTTTGTTTGTTCACCGTTGTTCAGATAAACTAGTTTGCCCTCGTGTAGAAAAAAAAAAAAATTGTGGATCCAATCACACCATAACATTAAGAAAAGTTGTAAAATACAGAGGGTATGAGTAGAGCCCAACAAACCACTTCTCCCCTCGGCAGCCATTTTTCAGTTCAGATGTTTTGAGTTCAGCAGCAAGTCAAGAAGACTCAAAGCTGTTGTGTGGCCACAGCATGCACATGGGATTTTGCTCACAGTCGTCCTCGGTGTGCTCAGGGAGCTTGTGCATTTGCCCAGACATGAAAAATTAGAGAGAACATTGGTTATGACTTATGATCATGTTCCAAGGGAAGTTCAGGTCATTCTCAGTCAGGTTAGACTGTCCTTTGTCTCCAATTTTGTTTGTAGTGTTCACAGTAAGGACCTCAAGGTGCAGTTGTGGAGATGGGTGTCTGGTTTGGGAACTACAGGGCCTCATCTCTGCTTTATTATGTGGGTGATGTCGTTCTGCTGGCATCCTCAGGCCAATAATTACAGCATGCACTGGGGCGGTTCACAGCAAAGATTAAAGCAGCTAAAATGAGAGGCTGTTGAGGCCATGGTTGCAGCCGTATGTCCAACCACGTTCTGAGGTCTGCAGACCAGTTGCTTCTCAGTTCCAGGAACCCATCTTAAGCACAGAGGTGACAAGGCCTTCTCTGTTGCATGTCCAAGACTTTGGAACAAGTTACCTTTGCTTATCAGGCAGGCCCCTCCCTCAGTTTTTAAATCCCGTTTAAAAACCTACTACTATTGCCTGGCTTTCAACACTGTAAGTTGTGTTGATCCTGTATGCATCACACTTTAGTCATTATGTTATTATCTGCTATCATTTTGGTTCTGTATTTTGATTTTACCTTATGTTATATGTTGCTGTGTGCTTTGCCTGTTTGTTTCTGTTTGTACAGCACTTTGGTTGGCCCTGTCGCTGTTTAAAGTGCTTTATAAATAAAATGGTATGGAATGGTTCTCAACCAGAAATGGGGGGAACGCACCCTCCGGGTTGGGGTGGAGACTGCCTCGGATAAGTTTTAAGTATATGGGAGTCTGGTTCACAAGTGACTGTAGGATAGAGAAAGATGGGACGATTGGGGCTTTATCCTTGATATTGAGGTACTGCGTTGGTTAGTCAAAGAGTATGAGTCGCAAGGCAATGGTCTTGATGTACTCCTCTGTTCACGTTACAATCCTCTCCTATAGTCATGTAGTTTGGAATATGACTGAAGGAATGACATCCCAGTTACAAGCTGCCAAAATGAGCCTTCTTCACAGAATGATCAGGGTCCCTCAGAATGAGCTGTAAAGGGTCTCTGGCGAGAGGGATGTATGAGTTTCCCTCATGGGACCCGTTGCTGCCGCAACCAGATAAGTCGTAAAAGATGTAGTTCTATTTCATCCCTCCTGACCGCCAGAGGGCGGTGCTGAAAGCACTGAATGTTCCCTTCGCGCATGCGCTGATTCGAGTAATAATACCAACGGAGTCACAGGTGTGACACGGATGACCAATCAGAGGCTATATAGCCCGACGTCATCCGCTGCTCTGCTCCTATTTTCTTCTCGCGCGCGGTTCAATTCAGGGCTTCAGCCCTTTGGACCTTTTCTAAACTTTTTACCGTCGTCGGAAGCCCGACTGCCCGTCTGCAGGAGTAGCGTGTTCGCCCTCCTAGGGCTGCGACGGTTTAACCCTGTTCAAAAGGTATTTCTGCTGTTTCGTTGGGAACTACGGCGGTTTCCGCCTCTCCCAAATTACAGCGTCTGACTACTATGTGTTTGATTCAACACCGGTGAGTAGTTTTCCTTATATTTCGCCGTTGGTTAGCGGTAGCGTGAGCGGTTGGGAGACCTCCAACCGCGTGGTCGGCTGGACTGTGCTCAGACGTTGTTTATGACTCCTATGTGTGTGATGTAACACTGGTGAGTAGTGGTTTTTTTGCTTATATTTTGCTATTGGTTAGCGGTAGCGTTCACTCCGCTCCCGTTTACTGGAGGCCTCCAACCGCGTGGTCGGTTGGACCGTACTCCGAAGTTTGTTTATTACGTAGCCAGCTGAGTTCTAACCTTGTTTTAATTGGTGAAGGCGAGTGTTCTCACCCCCTCTCCCAATTGTCCTCTTTTACCAGTTGAGCTAGTGGTGCTAGCTTCTCTGAGTTCTAACCTTGTTTGTTTTCATTGGTGAAGGCGAGCGTTCGCGCCCCCTCTCCCAATTGTCCTCTTTTACCAGCTGAGCTAGTGGTGCTAGCCTCTCTGAATATCTTGGGCATAGCTGGGTAAGGAGCATGGACGGCTCTCACTGCTGTACAGTCTGTGGAGCCATGCTCCAGATAGATGACGGTCACGACCTGTGTCCTGCCTGCCTTGGACATGACCATCTGGTGGATGCCCTGTCAGAGAACCCCTGCATGAATTGCAGCTTCATGTCGCATGCTGTGAGGGTGGCCCGGCTGGCCCAGTTTCGCCCCAAACTCGGCGATGACCTCCCGCCTTCTGGGCAGGAGGCTCCACCTAGGCGCTCGAAGCGCCGGACTGAGGCCGCAGTCTCTGTGGCCCCTCCTGGGAAGAAGCGAGCCAGGTCTGATAGGGACCTCTCCACAAGGGTGGAGCAGCTCTCCGCTGAATTAGCGGAGATGAAGTCCCTTTTTCAGGTACGCCAACTGGGAACTGAACCAGTGGCAGCAACTGGACTCTCCTCCCCACCCATGCCTGAACTGGCTGTGGAGGAAGATGTACTATCCTTGGCTGCCTCTGCCTCTCACTTTTTAGGTGAGGAGGACGGGCATTCATCTCGAGTCTCAGAGACAGCTTCACTCTCTTCTCAGAGTGCAGTTAGTGGGTCGGGTGACGGCTCGATGCAGGACGTCATGCGTATGGCCCCGAGACAACTGCAGTTGGACGTCCCACAACCAGAGGCGTCCACCCCTGGAAGTGCCTTCTTCAGGCGCGGACTGACCCCTCCTTCCTTTTCTGTCCCTCCATCACAGGAGTTCCTGAGGGAGTCGCATGGTTGTTGGCGGGACCCCAAAGCCTTTGCACGCCTCTCTGCAGATGGCAGAGTGTTGGCGGCCATGCATGAGCCGGCTGCAGCAGGCTTGGATCGCATGCCAGCGATAGAACCTGCTGTTGCCTCTCTCATCGTGTCACCAGAAGAAGCTCTGCGCAGTCATGTTCGGTGCCCACGAGCTCAGTGTCGTGTCACGGATGAATTCCTCTGCAGAGCCTATGCCGCCGGAGCGCGTGCTGGCTGCCTAGGTAATTCCTTGGCACACCTAATGCTTGCCCTCTCCGCGTCCCTTCAAGGGACTAGTGGTGCGACAGCAGCGATGGGCTTTAACGATGCAGTGCTTCAGGCCTTTGCACTAATGACGAGGGAGCTTGGGCGTGTGATGTCCTCCTTGGTCCAAGCTCGCCGACAGGTCTGGTTAGCGCAGTCAGCATTGACTGAGCCATGCCGTAGAGCCCTCCGTAATGTCCCAGTGGTGCCGGGGGAGTTGTTCGGTTCAGCCGCCTTGGAAGCGCTGGAACGGACTGTCCAGGCACGACAGAGAAGGCAGCAATTTTCGAGCCTTAGCAGGCCAATGCCCCCTCCACCTCCTCGGCATCCAAGGCGCCTGTCGGCTGGCTCCAGCATGCAGCCGCCGCCTGGGGGTCATAACCGGCCGGGTGGTCCTTACCCTCATGCGGTTCAGCAAAGGCCCAGCAGGAACTTTCGTGGGTTGGTCCACCGACCAGCTGGGCAGGCTCGGACCAGGGACTCTGGCTGCCGCCCCCCCACGGCCCCTAGGGGCCGTGGAGGGAGACTGTGATGCCATCAGGCCGACCGTCGGATATTTCTCCCACCAGCAGCTCAGCTATTGGGTTGCTCACGCCGTGGACCCATGGGTGGTTGCCACTCTGACCCATGGTTACCGGCTACAGTTCTGACGGCGGCCTCGTATCTCAGGCCGGGTCAAGATGACTGTAATCGCCGACCCGGTGAAAGCTCAAGCACTAGACCAGGAACTTTCCGCCCTCTTGGCCAAGGACGCAATAGAGGCAGTGGACCCTCTGCAACAACCCAGGGGCTATTACTCGACTTACTTCCTTGTGCAAAAGAGGACGGGCGGGTTTCGTCCCATTTTAGACCTGATGGGACTCAACCAGTACCTAAAGGAGCTGCCCTTCCACATGCTCACAACAGCAGAAGTCCTTCAAGCTGTCACGAGGGAAGAATGGTTCACGTCTGTAGACCTGAAGGATGCATAATTTCATGTGCCTATTGCGGCAGAACATCGCCGCTTTCTCAGGTTTGCCTATCGGGGTCACCACTGGCAGTTCCGGGTACTCCCATTCGGGCTCTCTCTCTCCCCAAGGGTGTTCACTCGGTGCGTGAAGGCAGCCCTCTCTCCTCTGCAGGCCTGCAGAGTGAAGATTCTGCCGTACTTAGACGATTGGCTTCTCTGCGCCCCGTCTCAGGCCTGTGCCTTTCACGACACAAACCGCCTGCTCGCTCATATGTCCCAGTTGGGCCTCAATGTCAACCTGGAGAAGAGCTGCCTGATCCCTTCCCAGACGACCACCTTTCTTGGGGTGATTCTGGATTCATCTTCCATGAGAGCTCGCCCATCCGCTCAAAGGGTGGCCGACATACTCCAGCTGGTCAATCGGTTCAGGCTGGGCAGGCAGCTCCCCTATGTTGCCTTCCTGCAACTACTCGGCAAGCTGACATCAGTCACTCGGGTGGTGCCCTTAGGCCTGCTGTCACTTCGCCCCTTGCAGAGGTGGCTCAACAGCTTTCGCCTGGATGCCAGGCTGCACAGGCATCGCAAGCTCGCAGTGACGTGGTCATGTCTTCATGCCTTGACTCCATGGAGGGACGAAGATTATTTGTCCAGGGGTGTCCCCATGGGAGTGGTAGTGTGTCGCAGGGAAGTGGTCACGACAGATGCCAGCTCCATGGGATGGGGGGCTGTATGGCAACGCAGAGCGGTTCAGGGCCGCTGGGGTCAAAGAGACCATTCCAAGCATATAAATGTGCTGGAGCTGCGTGCAGTGCACTTGGCACTCAGGCACTTCCTGCCTCACCTGGAAGGGAGGCATGTACTTGTTCGGTCAGACAACACCTCTGTTGTCTACCACATCAACCATCAGGGGGGCACCAGGTCAGCACAACTTCTGAGAGTGTCCAGAGAGCTCCTGGAATGGGCCTCTCCTCGCCGGTCCACCCTGCGGGCAGCGTACTTGCCAGGGCGACACAATCAGGTCGCAGATTTTCTCTCCCGCCAAGAGTCCCCTCCGGGAGAGTGGTCCCTCCACAGAGACATAGTGCTGATGATCTGGGACCGTTTTGGTCAGGCAGAGATAGACCTGTTTGCGACGGAAGAGTCGACTCAGTGTCCCCTATGGTACTCTCTTACGGGGGCGTCGGGTGCGCTAGGCCAGGACGCATTGGCTCATCCTTGGCCAAGGGTCCTTCTATATGCCTTTCCACCCCTTTCTCTAATTTGGCCAACCCTTCAGAGAGTCCTCGAGGAGGGCCACAGGATGCTGCTGGTGGCTCCGTATTGGCCAGCGCGACCATGGTTCCTACTGCTACGAAGTTATGTCAGGGCGTCCCATGGTGTCTTCCGACCAGAAGGGACTTGCTGTCTCAGTTGGGGGGACTTATATGGCACCCCAATCCTCAACGTCTTCGGCTGTGGGTGTGGCCACTGCAAGGCTAGGACAGCAGCTGACTGGAGTTTCGAGCCCCGTCAGACGCACCATCCTGGGCGCCAGGGCACCCTCTACTCGTCAGCAGTACGAAAACAGGTGGCGCCTGTTTTCCCAATGGTGTTCGGATCACAACAAGGCTCCAGTCTCCTGTACAATACCCACCATTCTGGAGTTTCTCCAGTCTCTACTTGGTAAGGGTCGCTGTCCTTTGACGCTTAAAGTTTAAGTAGTGGCAATATCATCTAATCACGCTGGCATTGATGGCTGTACGGTAGGGAGCCATAATCTAGTTTCTCTTTTTCTGCGTGGTGCCTGTAGGTCACACCTGCCGACAGCTCCACGAGCACCAGGTTGGGACCTTCCCTTGGTTCTCCAAGCTCTGTGCCGTCCTCCTTTCGAGACTCTATCGCAGGCGGACCTCAAGTGGCTTTCATGTAAGATGACTTTTTTGTTGGCCATTACCTCAGCAAAGAGGGTCAGCGAGCTACATGCTCTCTCAATCAGCCCCTCATGTCTCAGGTGGGGCCCTGAGGGCTCGTGTGTTACCTTGTGGCCAAACATTGCATTCGTACCAAAGGTGTTATCTCACTCTAACCAACCGTTGAGGCTGGCACGTTTTCAGCCTGCGCCTGGTGAGGGGTCTGCATTATTGTGCCCGGTAAGGGCACTGGAGGCATACGTTGCAGCTACTGCCGTGATAAGACATTCAGACCAGCTGTTTGTGTGTTATGGAGGCCCTAGGTTAGGCTGTCCTCTTTCCAAACAGCGCCTCTCCCACTGGATCGTGGACGTCATCTGCCACGCCTATGCTGCAGGGCCCGGCTCCCTGCCGGTCGGCTTGAAGGCTCACTCTACCAGGAGCGTCTCCGCTTCCTGGGCTGCCCTGAGAGGGGTTCCGCTGGAAGCAATATGTGCTGCTGCATCGTGGGCTTCCCCAAGCACGTTCACCAGATTTTATAGAGTTAACGTGGCCACCCCTCATCCCCTGGGCCAGGTTCTTCTACAAGGGTCCTCTGGGCCTCCTCAGTGAGGTAGGTGTTAGGATTCCTTGTGACATCGTTGGCATTAGTCATTCAGTGCTTTCAGCACCGCCCTCTGGCGGTCACGAGGGATGAAATAGAACGAAAGTTACGTATGTAACTACGGTTCTATGAATCCCGGATGACCGCCAGAACTTCTCCGTCACTCAGAATCCTTGCGTTCCGCGAGAAGATTCTGTAGGAGCAGAGCAGCGGATGACGTCGGGCTATATAGCCTCTGATTGGTCATCCGTGTCACACATGTGACTCCGTTGGTATTATTACTCGAATCAGCGCATGCGCGAAGGGAACATTCAGTGCTTTCAGCACCGCCCTCTGGCGGTCATCCGGGATTCATAGAACCGTAGTTACATGCGTAACTTTCGATTTTTTTTGTTGCAGCAGCAGCTTGTACTTAAACTGGTAAAAAGGTATCTTTGGCACCATTTTGTGCATGTTTTTAATAGTCATTCATGTATTTTATCCATACATGTGGATGTATTAATTCAACATAAAACATTCAACATAAGTTTAATAAAAAAGGTTTTCATGGCATTAGTTTCACAGCATACCCTTTGTCATCAATAAACCAACTGCAAAAAAATGTGCATATACCAACCATTAAGTTTTTGTAGGGCTGCGCACTTTCCATGATCATTTCATAAATGATTAAATATTAACCATTAAATATCCAAAGAAATTTTGTTAAAAGACAAAGTTGTTATAATCTAAAGGGGATAGAGATATTTGTCAAACCAAAATTCAGAACTAGTCTGAAGGGAAGGTCTACCTCAATCCAAGGAGTTAGATTGTGGAATGGTCTAGAGAGTGATGTGAAAAATGCCAAATCAATGTGTACGTTTAAGAAAAAGATCAAAACTGAATTGTTAAAAAAGTATATATGAAGTAGCTTAGTGTGTGTTTTGTATTAGAATTAGAAAAATTAGAAAGTTATTCATTTTGTTCTGTTATTTGAAAATTATTAGGATTGAAATAATTGTTTGGAAAAAAAGGGGCAGATATAATAAGATTTTTTCTTCTTTCTGCTGCCTTTCATTTTAAATCTTTTTTTATATTGTTATGGAATTGTTTTGTACTTTTTTTAAATGAATAAACTTTATACCATACCATAAATGGCACAGCTAAACTTTGCTTGGAAAAGGCGCATGCCATGTCTTTGGATGTATGCACATTTTTAACATGAGGCCCCTGCTTCAAAAGCAAAAATGCAGCAACAGCAGCCAATTAGCCAAAATATTTGTATGTAGTAACAGCTACAAACTTATTTCATTCTTAGTGTGAGTTCATGTAAAATGGTCTTACTGATCTGGCTGGCTTGAGTTTTGTTGGGTGGAGGAGGAAGACAGCTGAAGTACTTGTAGTTTAACAGCCTGATGAGCTCATCTTTCAACAACTTATCTGAAAAGAGATTTACATGAGAAAACTTTCATCAGTCAGTATTAAAATACTTGTGTAGGTTACTACTGTTAAAAAAAAAAAATTTGAAGAAAACTCAGGATTCTAAACAATGCTTAAACTACACTGAGCAAAAATTTAAATTCAAAAGCACTCGTCTTTGCTCCCATTTTTTTATGAGTTGAACTCAAAATCGAAGACTTTATGTAAACAAGAGGTACTTTTCTCTCAAATAGTTAAATGTGCATTAGTGAGCACTTTGCATCGATAATTTATTTGCCTCACATGTGTGCATATCAAGATGTTGATTAGAAAGCATTTATTGCACAGCTGTGCTTTAAGCTGACCACAACAAGTCCATCACAGGGCCTCAGAGACAACGAGAGAGACAACCATGCACTCTCACCTAGAGACAATTCAGAATTACCAATTAGCCTAGCATGCAGGGTTTTGGTCTGCAGGAGCAAACCCGAGTACCAGGAGAAAACCCATGCATGCAGAAATTTGAGGTTTATTAGTCGTCAGTTATAATAAACATTAAAATAAACAGTTGAAATATAGTCTGTGTGCAAAATGATTATACAAGTTTCACTTTTTGAATGGAATAACTGAAATAAATCAACTTTAAAATAACCTAATTTTATATACCTTTGGAGGTTGTTTTTGTTCCTTAATACTGGCTTTGATGTTTATGATAAGCTGCTTGTTTAAAAATCTTTTATAAACCAATTTGTAATTTTTATTTGAATCATCAAATACATACAAACTGTAGCTTTGATTGTTGAAAAAACATTGTTTCTATGCTGCAAATAAAATGTGTTAAAATTATGGTTCCACGTGTATCTGTTGTGTGATCAGATAAAAGGCCTCGGCAAAGCAAGCTCCCAAGCTGAATTTCAACCCCAGCCCGCCCCTGGGCAGGGTACTTGGTTCTGTGTTGACAGAGCGGAGCGATTGCTTGTATAATGGTAGGGGAAACACTGCCATTCATAACTCCCATTTCGACTAAAACCCACAGTCGCTAAATAATACTACCACCACGTTTGACTGTATGGTTTTCTTTTGGTGATCCACTTTCTTGTTCCTGCAGCAAACAGACCAAAATCTTTTGTGTTCTGGTCTTTTTGACCAGAACACATTTTCCCCACAGACTTAGGAAATTTGATGTTTCCTGTGATAATTAAGTATGGATGTTTTTCATGTCAGATAAAGCTTCTACCCGAGTCCAGGCATGTGTAGAATATCGTCACATGAACATCCCAAACAATTTTGTTTGAACTTACATGTTGATCCAGCCACAGGTTTGTCCTTTCCCTCCAGAAGGTCCATGTAGATCACAGCAGCCCGCTCCATCTGCTCCTTTAAACTACAGCAGCAAATGAAGAGGAGTTAATTTGGAGCCATTTCAGACATTTGACTCTGAAAACAAAGCTCAATTAAAGCTGCAAGCAGCATTGGAGGCCCTCGCACCAAAGCGCCGCTTCGGCCTTATCGCGACCGCAGGAGCTCCATCTAGTCCACCCAGTCACCATTGCGAATGCACTCGTTCCAATCCCGTACGCGTTAACCACGGCCTGCATTTCCCGAATCTTAGACATTGCCTTCTGTCCATGTCGTTACTTGTCCAGCTGCAGGTCTTACAAGTATAGGTGAAATCTGACCTTCCAGACAGGAGTTATGGCGACTTCCTGTTTTAGGGTGAATGTTTGACAAGCGCTTCCTTTATATGTTTTTCAACATGTGTGTGGTAATCAACAGTTAGCAAACAAAATTTCAGTCTAATATCTCATACAGTGCGAAGCTGGAAGTGTCATCCAATAATCAACAGTTTTTTTCTCCGAATAGGTGGGGCTTAAATGATGTCATGAATCAAGAATACTAATGTGTCTACAAGTGCTCACTGACGAAGCACAAAAACTCAGATTCAGATTGGATGATGCATCACTGAGATAACTGTTGGAATAACGTAGGGGCGCATTTGCGTCCAATGTTAAAGAACAATATCAATGTGTGTAGAAGTGCTCACTAATGACGTACCAAAAATCTGGCCTAGATCAGATATTTCACCGAGATACAACTCTTTGAATAATGTAGGAGACGCACTTGAGTCATATGTTAAACCACAATATCAATGTGTCTAGACGTGGCCACTGATTATGCAAAAATTCTGGTTCAGATTGGCTCATGCATCTGAGATATAACTGTTGGAATATTGTAGGGGGCGCACTAGAGTCATTTGTTAAACCACAATATCAATGTGTGAACAAGTCCTCACTGATGACGCACAATAAATCTGGTGCAGATTGGATGCTTCACCACTGAGCTATAACTGTAGGAATAATGTAGGTGGCGCTGTGGAGGCTATTGGCCACTTATGAATAACTGTTCAAGGGGCGGATAATGATCGATCAGTGATTTTGGTGCACCTCGGCTGAAATCTGTGCAATACAGAGCCAAACGTATTGCAACAGCGCCACTTGTTAATTCACCACGCCCACATCCACTAGCAAAAACTGTTTGCGCTTTAAATCAAGTCTGACCATATTATCTGTCGTCTAACAGGATCATCCTGATTAGGTCAATGGTGTTAAAGAGGGAGCATTCCAAGTTTAAAAAAAATTAACACTGTTCTGAGGGGGCGGGGCTTTGATGACGTCAAAATATGACCACAATGGATCGTCGTCAGGCATCCAACAGGGATGAGTCATGCCAAGTTTTGTGCATTTCGGTCTTTCAATGTGAAAGTGTTTGGAAATTTATGACATGAAGCTCAACTTTGAGGCCTGGCCACGCCCCTTTAACATACACGAAATCCAAGCTTTAGAGAACTTTTACTCTCCAATGTCTTAAGGGCACATTAACAAAGTTTGAAGGCAATCCATCAAAATCCCTAGGAAGAGTTCATTCAAATTTGCCATTAGAAACTTCCCAAAATGACCCTTTGACCCCAAATGGCCGACTTCCTGTTGGTTTTGGACCAGGGCTACAAGAGACTTTTTCATAGGTCCTGAGAAGATCCAGATTTTCACAGAGTTTCAGAATTATCTGTCAAAAAATGGCTAGGGGCTGAGGTTTTAAAATATTCTAGGGGGAGCTGTGGAGGCTATTTGCCACTTATGATGGCTTCCTGTTCAAGGGGTGGATAACGATCTATCATACCGATTTTGGTGCACCTCAGTTCAAAACTGTGGGAATTAGAGCCAAACGTATGGCGACGGCATTACGTCTTACTTCGCCACGCCGCCCACATGCTCCACCCAAAACTGTCAGTGTTTGAAAGCAAGTTACATCAACAGGTCTTTGGTCACTGGACACAGAATCATGTTGATCAGGTAACAAGGGTCAGATAGGGATCTTCCAACATAAAACTTTATACTTCCTGTTGTCAAGGGGCATGGCTTAAGTGATATCATGATTTTACCATTCATTCTTGCAAGGGTCAGGATGTGGATCAATCACTGAATGTTTGTCTCAGACAGTTTTCGTGTAGGAGCTATTAGCGTTTCGTTTTTCATGGTGACATTTCAAACTTTGAGGTCTGGCCCCACCCCTTCAGCATGCTCCGAAACGAACAGTCCACTATGCCTTTTGACCAAAATGGCCACGTTTGAAACTGATTGGGCAAAATCCCTAGGGAGGAGTTCGTTCAAATGCGGAGGCTGTAAACCACCAAAAAAAATAAAAATAAATAAATTAAAAAGAAAAAAAAGGTATGAAAATTGAGCTGACATTCCAAAATGACCACCTTCCTGTTTATCGTACAACATTGGTGCCAGAGGATTTTCTGTGCGTCTTGGTGAATTGGACAAGTGTACCAAACTGCATGCTTCTACGACAAACTAAGGTTAATGCGGAGGGTATTTTGAAAATTTCCAGATGGCGCTTTTTAGTCGTTTGTTGCGATTTTTGCGACGCCCTTAAAATATGTCATTTTTCATCAGTCCTCATGCGTCCAGCAAATTTGGTGAGTTTTGGGATATGTTAAGGCCCCCAAAAGGCCAATTCATTTGACGGAAAAATTGCTCGGACCTAATGAACCGAGCGATTACAGTAGGCCTTCGCAGCACTTCGCTGCTCAGGTCTAATAAGAACTTTTAAATTAATTCTGGAACGTATGGGCAGCCAGTGCAAGGTTGCTAAAACAGGGGAAATGTGGTCAAACTTTCGTGTGCCATTTAAAAGCCATGCAGCAGTGTTCTGTACCCTCTGATACAGTCGGGGGGGGGTAGTGTGTCCTCAGAAAATTTTGGATAACAGATGACATTTCCTACATTTTGGTGTATTTAAACAGGTTGTTATACATCAACATTTACCTAAAGTTGTAAACTTAATAAAAGTACTATTTTGGAGGCGAACAGCAGGTTGTGTGCAACAGCTCTGATTCTGTCAGGTGTCCTAAACCCTCCCTCCTCTCACTTAATGGTTCTGAGCTGCTGCCGCTCCTGCTCCAGTCTTATGGCACCGTTTGAAGCACCTGAAGGCTTCAATCCTCTGTTGTCCAACTAAGGACAATGGATGGATGGATGGATTGATCAACCCATCCATCCATCCATCCTTTTTTTATTGAAGTAAATTGGACAGTGACATTTTGATCGCCGTAAATGACAAAATAGCGCCATTGTTTTGAAATGCGACAAATAATGTGAACAACAAACATTTCTCTTTGTATTTTTAATTTATTTTTTACTGTAAGCTTTGTTATTTATTATGTCTGAAATGTAGCAGGAGTTAAGACATCTACTGATGTGTGCATGTGCTGGGTAGAGATTGGAGACATTTTTCTTGGAGACATGCACTGTCCACAGTAGATTTATTTATTCTGTTGAATAAATGATCATTTGTTTCCGGGGTCTGAGAGGAGGAGAAGGGGTGTTTCAGTGCACGGCCCTGTTCAGGAGGGACAGTATTTGGAGAAGAGGAGGAGACGAGGACTCCGCGCATCACCTCTGTGCGTAAATGTGACTGATCCATCCTCACCCCCACAAGTCCATTGCATGAGGCAATGAGAATCTCATTAGTCTTTTACTAGTGCCGTTTCTGTGCTATGACAAGCTCTAAACACCAACTGAAACTCTTCAGATTATTTCTTTGTAGATATTCGCGCAACTGACCAGAAACTAAAAGTCCACACTCATCCAAGATGGCCGCGCTTAGAGCAGTTACAGCTTCACAGGCTCCCGGTACCATCCCAGTTTTTAGAAGTTTTGATATTGACTCTGTGCCCGACTCCGCACGATTTATGCATGTGAACTATAGCCGAACCGAACTGATTAGAATAGGAGCGGATATGCCACGAAATAAAGCAGAAATCGGCAACAAACTCAAAACTACGCTCGGCAGAATGCAGATTTTAAAATCTACCTGGAAGCTGCAGCAGAGGCGTAAGAGGAGAGGATGCCGGGCGGGGGTTATAGTGAGGCTACGAGCTAACACTAAAGCCGGTAAACTCCCCATGCCGTCTGTCGAAAGTCCGCTCGTTGGACAACAAGATGGACTTACTTCGTCCGAGAGCGGGCGCCTCAGAAGAGATGAAGCAGTGTGCGGTGCTTTGCCTCACAGAAACGTGGATTAAAAGCGAAAAGCCGGATACAGTCTTCCAGCTGGATGACAGACTTTTTTGAAGCGAACAGCTGCAGCAAGCCAACAGGAAATCATGGAGAGGCAGATTTACGCGAGTAAAAGTTGGTGCACAAATCGTACTGTTGTAAATAGCTCATGCTCGAAGGCTTTGGAGCAAATAACAGTGAAATGTCGGCCACATTATCTACCCCGCAAGTTCAGTGACTTTCATCACAGTTGTTTACATTCCTGTGGATGCCAATGCTAATGACGCCCTGCAGGAGCTTAATGATCTCCTCAGCTCGCTGCAGAGCAAACACCCTGAAGCTCTATGTTGTAACCGGAGACTTTAATCACGTGAATCTAAAGGGACTGTCTCCCAAGCTTTTATCAACATGTGGCAATTCCAACACGTGGAGACAAGACACCAGACCGTGTTTACACAAACGTAAAAGATGCATACAAAGCCAAACCCCGCCCCCACCTAGGACTGTCAGACCACATCTCAATCTTCCTGGCTCCTGCTTACATGCCCCCGCTGAGACGCTCCAGACCGGTATAAAAGAAAGTTAAATGCTAGATCCAGGACAGTGGCCCCATAGTTAGAGATTGTTTTGACCGAACAGACTGGCAGGTTTTCAGAGAAGCTGCTGAAAATGGAGGATCGCTTGATCTAGACCAATACACATCCTCAGTTCTGGGTTACATTAGTACATGTACTGAAACCGTCTCCACTATCATAAATGTTAAAGACTACCCAAACAGAAAACCTTGGCTGAATGCAGAGATGCGCACCCTGCTGAAAGCCAGGAACACTGCCTTCAGGTCTGGAAAGTCAGAGGAGCTGAGTAGGACAAGAAAAGAGATGGTTGCTGGCATCCATGTTCTAGAATTGCGCCGCTCAAGGTGGCTGCATGTTTGAGCAGCTCTGTTGCATTCGTTTTGAGAATTTGCTTTTGGAAACTTTAATTCCTCTTTTTCTGGATATAAATTACAAGTTTTTGGATGATTGTTTCCTCTGGTATTGGATGCTGTGCAGCTGGAAGGATTTTTACTGAAACTGTTTTAGTTTTGGACATTTGTTATGATGCGTAACCATGGCAACAAGGCAGTTTTCTACAACCAACAGCAGCTGCTTAACATCTCAAAAGCTCAAATAATCTCTCAACTACAGCCCCAAATCTCAAGAGAGTTGAAAAGGATGTTGTGTGGATGGATTCTCATCTACATGCTAGCTGTGCTCGAGTGCCTGACCACCGACATCCTGGAACTAGCAGGAAACACTGCTTATTACAGCGGAAGGACAGGATCATCTTTCGGCACCTACAGCTGGCTGTCTGCAACTACGAGGAGGTCGGCAGACTGCTGGGTGGAATGACCATCGCTCTGGGAGGAGTTCTGCCCAGCATTTGGGCGGTCCTACAGCTAGAGGGGAACCGAGAGGCCAGCTGAGTCTTTGTGGATGGATCGGACAGCATCTACAGCCAGTTTCTTCCACTGTGGGATGGACCTTTACAAGAGAACATTCCTGCCTACAGCCATCAGTATCTAACATCTCTTAATAAAAAGATAACGAGTTACAACAACAAATAATTTCCCTCTAGGATTAAAAGTATTTTTGAATTGAATTGAATTGAATTAAGAAGGCCAAATATGCACAGAGGATCGAGGGTAAATTCATCTCAAGACCCTCTGAGCATGTGGAGGGGCATTAAGTGCATAACAAATCTTAAAGGAAGGAGTGAACAATGTCCCAAAGACCCATCTCTGCCTGATGCCCTCAAGTTCTATGCACGCTTTGAAGACCCGAACAGACCACCCAGCACCAGACTCACCTCACCACCGGATGAAGTGCATCTCAGCGTGACCTCAGCAGAAGTAAGGAGTACTTTCAGGAGGATTAATCCACACAAAGCGACTAGCCCAGACAACATCCCCGGAAAAGTGTTGAAGGAATGTGCTGATCAGCTCTGCGAGGTGCTGGCAGACATCTTTAACACCTCACTTACCCTGGATACAGTTCCCACCTGCCTGAAGACTGCCACCATCATCCCAGTCCCAAAAAGCTCTACAGTGACTGGTCTGAACGACTATCGGCCAGTGGCCCTCACCCCGATAGTCGCTAAATGCTTCGAAAAACTGGTCATGACTCACATCAAAACAACCATCAACATCAACGAGGACCCCCAGTATGAATACCGTGAGAACCGATCAACAGAGGATGCCATCTCCTCTGTGGTCCACACTGCGCTCAACCACCTGGAGCAGAAAAACTTACGTCCGTATGCTCTTTGTGGACTTCACATCCGCCTTCAACACCATGATCCCCCAATCCCTGATGGACAAACTATCCACACTAGGACTAAGCCCCTCCATTTGCAACTGGGTACTAGACTTTTTAACAAACAGACCACAGTTAGTGAGGACCCACAACTTCTCCTCCACCATAACCCTCAGCACTGGCTCTCCTCAGGGATGTGTGTTGAGCCCCCTCCTGTTTACTCTGCTCATGTATGATTGTGCAGCTACCCATCCACGCTGTCGCATTGTAAAGTTTGCAGATGATACAGCGGTGGTGGGATGTATCACAAACAATGATGAGTCCAGCTACAGGCAAGAGGTGGAACACCTGGAGAGCTGGTGCAAAGAGAATAACCTTCACATCAATGTGAAGATGACAGACGATTGTGGACTTCAGAACAAAAACATCTACACCCCCCTGAACATAAGAGGATCCGCGGTGGAAGTGGTCTCCAGCTACAAGTACTTGGGTGTACACATGAATGACAACCTCAGCTGGAGCAACACCGCCACCAGCCTGATCAAGAAAGCTCAGAGACTCTACAGCACAGGTGTCAAACTCCAGGCCTCGAGGGCCGGAGTCCTGCAACTTTTAGATGCGTCTCTGATGCCACACAGCTGAATCAAATGAGGTCATTAGCAGGACTTTGGAGAACTTGACTGCACTGAGAAGCTAATTCAGTCATATGAATCAGCTGTGTGGCATCAGAGACACATCTAAAAGTTGCAGGACTCCGGCCCTCGAGGCCTGGAGTTGGACAACCCTGCTCTACATCCTCAGGCGGCTGAGACGAGCTGGTCTGGGAAGCTCAGTCGTCACCTCCTACAGGTGTGCAGTGGAGAACATCCTGTGCTCCAGCATCAACGTGTGGCATGGAGGCTGCACAGCTGCAGAAAGAAAAGCTTTGCAGAGAGTGGTGAAGGCTGCACAGAAGACTGTCGGAGTCAGCCTCCCCACCATCACAGACATCTACGCCTCCAGATGCAGGAAGAGGGCCACCTGCATCATGAAGGACCTCACTCACCCAGCACACACATTTTGCCCCACTCCCCTCAGGAAAGAGGTTGAGGAGCATCAAGTGTAGAACTACTAGACTGAGGAACAGCTTCTACCCTGAGGCTGTTTCATTAATCTCTAACCAGAATAATCACTGTGAAAAACCACATCATGTTGCTGCGTTTCAATGTTGATGTGTTCATGCATGCACATCCGCTCACACAGACTCATGTTCATGTTTGTGCCGACGTTCAATGTTTTATGTTATGAGTGCTTAATGTATATTTAGTTGATGTTTTTCTTGGTTCACATCTTAGATGTTGCCTTTTTTTTTTAATTTATTTTTTTTTTATACATTTTATTGTTGGATGCAACTGGGACCCTGTGTACATAATTTAGCTAGCGCCTGCATTTTGTGCCGCTAGCCTAGTTTTATGTCAGTGCCGGGTTGGGGGGGGGGGGGGGGGGGGGGGGGGGGGGGGGGGGTTGTTCGGTTTGGAAGGTGGGGTGCTTAGTTCTGTTGACGAAGCGGGGCACCCCACTTGTGTAATGATAGGGGAAACCGTGTTTAATCATTCTGCATTCAGCAACATTTTACCAAACGTAACATTTATACATTTGTGTTGAAAAATGGTTCCACCCTCCTACTCTGAGCCATTAGCCTCCTACTCAAAAAGTTAAGGCATTTTGATAAGTCCTGTATAACCAACATGTTGCCATTCTTCAGTATGACAAATATTAACACACCACGGGACAACACAAATATTGTGATGTGCAATTAACAGCAGTGAGTCTTCGTTCAGTGCAAATACACGAGCTGTGTCACTTCAAGTAGTCACCATGCTGGAGTTGCTCCTTGCATCCAGACCCTTCAAGAAGCAGCTGGTGGGAAGCGACTTGCTTTACAACAGTTTAACAAAGAAGCCTTTAGATCAAATCAATTAATTATAATTTAGAGGTCCTGTCAGACAAATTTCATGAGGCCAAGGTCCAAAAGCCCAACTATTTAACGTGATAGTTCATGTGGTTTACTTTGATTAATGCGTTTTTAATAGTGTTCAGTTTTCTTATCAGTATTTGTGTGACAGTTTGTGGTGTTGAAGACATTGGGTTTAATTTTTATTTATTCAATTTCATCTTAAATAACGTGCAATATGTTTCACATCATTTAAATCACATAACTTGAATTCAACAGTTTCAAAAGCATCGACAGACGGCATGTTTCTCACCAAGTGGGTGTAAATTCAGTTGTGGGTTTTAAAGACATTTAAACTTTAATGCACTTTATCAACAGCCTCATATCTGCACCATTTGTGTTGATAGAAAAATAAAAAACATCACTGGACTTTGTTTTTAGTTGTAGACAGCTTCACTGTTACACTTCCAGTCCAGTCTGTTGTCCAGGTGAACTCCAAGGTATTTATACTTCTCCACCACCTCCACTTCTTCTCCCATGATGGAAATAGCATTGGACATGTTCCGGATTCTCCTGAAATCTACAATCATCTCCTTTGTTTTGTTCACATTCAAGATGATTGTTTCCACACCATGCCACAAACCGGTCTACAAGTTTCCTGTACTCAGCTTCTTGTCCATCTCTGATACACCCGACCACTGCAGAGTCATCTGAATAGTTCTGCAGATGGCAAGAGTCAGTTTAGAACTGGAAATCTGAGGTGTACAGAGTGAAAAGGAATGGTGAGCGTACAGTCCCCCGTGTTGCTCCTGAGCTACTGACCACCTGGTTAGACACACAACCCTTCAGTCTCACAAACTGTGGTCTGTCCGTCAGGTAGTCTTTGATCCAGGTGATTGTTGAGGCCTCCACCTGAGTCTTCTGGAATTTCTGACAAAGCAAATCAGGCTGGATTGTGTTAAATGCACTGGAGAAATCAAAGAACATGACTCTCACACTGCTGTCTGCCTTTTCTAGATGACATTGAGTTTGCTGAAGCAGGTGTATGATGGCATCTTCAACTTCAAGTCCACGCTGATAAGCAAACTGCAGTGGGTCCTGATATGTGCTTGTTTGTCTAGTCAGGTGGGTCAGCAGAAGTCTCTCTAGGACCTTCATGATGTGGGATGTCAGGGCAACAGGTCTATAGTCATTGAGGATTGATGGGTGAGGTTTATTTGGCACTGGAACAAGGCAGGATGTTTTCCACAACACTGGAACCTTCTCCTGGGTCAGGCTAAGGTTTAAGAGGTGCTGCAGAACCTCACAGAGCTGTTCTGCACAGACCTTCAGGACTCTGGGACTGACACCCTCTGGACCTACAGCTTTACTCTAGTTCAATCTCTCCAGCTGCTTCCTCACCTGACTTATGGAGACACAGAGGGGGGAGGCAAAGGAGGTATCAGCATCTTCTGATTTAGTTGAAGACCAATATGTAGAAGAAGGGTCCATGACTGAGGCGGTAGATACAATATTTGAGGTGTGACAGGACAGCCTTGGGTCAATGGAGGGTGGTATGTATGTTTGGCTGTGGGCAAGAGCGGAGGATGCCGAGCTTGTTCCTGAACTGAACCTACTGAAGAACGTGTTCAGTTCATTGGCTCTGTCCAGGCTTCCATCCTTCTGATCCTTCTTCTGCTTGAAGCCTGTGATCTTTTTCATCCCTGACCACACCTCTGATATTGTTCTGCTGGAGCTTGCTCTCCAGCTCCTTCTTGTACACCTCCTTGCTGTTTCTTATCTTGACTTTTAGTTGCTTCTGTGTGCTCCTCAATAATTCCCCGCCTCTCTCCCTGATGGCTCTTTTTCTAGTATAGCAGTTCCTTCAGGTCAGTGGTAATCCAGGGTTTGTTATAGGGGAAGCATCTCACCGTTCTGGTGGGGATGATGTCGTTCACACAGAAGTTTATATAGTCAGTCACACACTCAGTCATGGCACTGATGTCCTCTCCATGTGACTGGCACAGTGCATCCTAGTCTGTAGCCTCAAAACAACCCTGAAGGGCTTTTTCAGCTTCCGTTGACCATTTTCTCACTTTTCTCTTTATTGTACGTTGCCTCTGAACGAGGGGTTTATATTTTGGGCAGAGAAACAAGATAGTGATCCGATTTGCCAAGAGAGGGTCTTGCTTTAACGATTTATGAATCCTAGACATTTGCATTAAACAAGTCCAACGTTTTGTTTTCTCTGGTAGAGCAGCTGACAAACTGTTCGAATGTCGGAAGTGTAGCAGAAAGAGGCATGATTAAAATCCCCAGATATTGCAACAAACGCACTAGGGTATTGCGTCGGTAGCTTAGCAACCTCGGAGCTGATGACATCGCATGCAGTCTCGGCAACAGCATTGGGTTGAATGTAAACAGTTGCCAAAATAACCCTGGTGAACTCTTGGCAAATAATACGGATGACAACTTAGGGCCAACAGTTCAATATCTGGACTGCAGAGACGACACTTCACAGTAACATGTCCAGGATTACACCATCTGTTGTTCACAATCACTGCCAACCCACCTCCTTTCCTTTTGCCACTCCTCTTTAAAGCTGCTCGTACGGTCAGAAAGTCTGGCAAGGAAACGCTGGAGTCAGGAATATGATCCTGCAACCATGTCTCAGTGAAACACAACACTGCATTCCTGATACTCTGGATGGGTCCTTGTTAGGGCTTGAAGTTCATCCAACTTGTTTCCCAGCGATCTCACATTGCCCATCATGATCGATGGAAGAGATGGTTCAAACTGCATTCTTCTCTTTCTCCCTCTTCTTTGCTCCTGCTCTGCATCCACGATGGCTCCTTTTCAATTCATTTGGGATTTGAGGCTGTAGTCGAGATATTATTTGAGCTTTTGAGATGTTAATCTGCTGCTCCTGGTTGTAAAAAAAAATCTTGTTATGGTTATGCATCATAAATGTCCAAAAGCAAAGATATTTCTGTAAAAATCCTTCCAGCTGCACAGCATCCAACACCAGAGGAAACAATAGTCCAAAAAAAGCGATTTATATCCAGAAAAAGAGGAATTAAGATTTCAAAAATAATCTCAAAATGAAAGTAACAGAGCTACTCCAACATGCAGCCACCTTGAGCAGCGCAATTCTAGAACAATGAATGACTTCAATGAACAAACTAACTAATGCACCTGAACACAGCGTCTTACACATGCGTCAGTTATTGTTAAGCTAAGATGCTACAGATGTAGCTCCACTTCAGTCAAGCATACTCCTAACATGAATATATGTTTATGATAGTCCTCCCCCCGGTCAACAACTGCCCACAGTTAACTCATTAAGCTGGCTGGTGAGTAACAAGCGTCTCAGCCGAGTGAAGCTCAAGCTGTGAGCGATCTCTGCCGAGGCAGGAAACGCAGAGGAGAAACACTGCAGGCTGCTGGAGAGATGTAGGTAACCAAGAAAACCTGGAGTGGACTTTTAGTGGTTTGAGTATTCTCTTATCAAGTGGAATGGATTCGTTCATGAAGAAACGGAATCGGCGCCAACTGAACTAATGCTTTACGTTAATAGGTTTGGGTCCCCATAAGAAATCATTTCGGTCCGGATCCAGACCCGAGTCCGCCATTCAGTACCCTAGCCTCTAGATTCTTCAAGCCTCCGAATGCTTCTTTGTTTATTGCAATTATGTTATTAAACACATGTGGTTAAATGCCTCAGCAAACTCCCACCCACTCACACGTTCTTTAAAATCTGCATGACTGATGTCACAACAACTTTTGTACCATTTCACAAAACATTAAAAAAAATAATAAAATAAAAAAACCACACACCACCACTTTAATTTAAAATGATCCATGGATTAGATTTTTGGTCAAACAACTGTTAAAAGATCTATGCAGAATGTTGTGGACTGAAAGGTGAAGACCCCACACATTGACCAACAATCTCAACCATTTCACTCTTTGTTCCTGCAAACAAGGACCAACAGGTCTGCCATTTCCAAAGCATGAACATTGCATGTTAGTCTTCAAATGCAGAAAGAACCAACATATGTACCTGATTTTGTCATCCCTCCTGATACCCAACAGGGTGGCAAGCTGGGTCAAGTGGCTGAGCTGTGGAGCTGGGATGTAAGGCGCCTGGTTGCATCCAGCCAGCACGTCTTTAAGCACATGTTCTTGCTGTAGGCCACTGAGGAGATGATGAAGCTGAAGCACCAGGCTTAGATGGCTCCTCTCCACCTCAGCCTTTGTCGTCTGCTCTTTTTTGACTGCCTTCTTCTGGGCTTTCAGCAACTACAGGAGCAGAGGGTCATCAGGAGAACTTTCAGGTGTAATGTTTAAGCTTAAGCTGCAGTACAACAGTTAGAATGGTAGAGCACATATCCACTCATAAATGACATTTGCAGACAGATCTGTATTTAAACCAGCAACTCTCAATTACAACTCATTAAAATATTCTGATGCTGCTCAATAATCTAGTTAGATCAATTTAACAAGCTCGAGTCAGGTCCTTGGAACGGCCTCTTCTTGTTGATGTTCAACACAGACAAAGCAGGGAGCAATAATGTGCGACGTGCTGAACAGACCATGGTAAGTTTATTTCAACCGATCCGTAAAAATAAATAAAGAAAAACCCACAATTGTCTTCAATCCTCCAACCCACTATGTGCCTCTCAAGTTAGCAAGCCAACGTTAGTGTGGGCATGCGGTCCTCACAACATGTGATCATGTGAAGCTAGACAGCCAGCGAACAAAAGTAGTTTTCAGACAAGGCTTGCTTACTTGATTTTACCGAAGACCTTTCATTTATGAATTTATAAAAAGATGCAAGTTTCCCCAAAGCGTGTAGGGCACATTTAGAGTGTATGAGAAGTTTTCTCCCTTGTTTTCCCAAGAACTTGTTTTAGAGAAAATGTCAAAGATTGCTCTGTGGTGAGAGCACTCACTACCTCACGTGCTGCACGAAGCTGTGACGAAGATCAAATGTCTCACCGATTGGAATTTTAACCCAAAAAACAAACAGTTTATGAATTTACTATAATTATTAACTATGAACTTATTCATCACCTCATTTATGTAACTTACTCACGTGATTAAATTATAGTCTTAACAAAAAAGGCACCACAGTAAAACTAAAAGGTGGATCTGATTAGCTTAGCTTCATGGTTGCCAACAGCTGAGCTAAATAAACAAGCTTGCTCCACTCGCCGTTTGATTTTTGGGGGTGGACAAAGTGCAAAAATTTTCTGCCATTATATCCGTTATCGGCATCACCTACCCCTCCCAATATTGGTATCATTTTTTTTTTCCTCCATTCAACCTTTATTTCTACAGGTTAAGTCTCGTTGAGCCTCGAGGACTATTTACAAGAGACCCGTTTTAAACAAACAGTGATAAGGTATCAGTGATAACCAAAATGGCCAAGTCAGTTGGGCTTCAATTGTAATAACAGCAGGATATTTTCCCATTTTAGTCTGATTTGAAGCTGCATTGTTTTTTGTTTTTTTTTATTCCAGTCCTGACCACCGTACCCTACAGATATGGAAGCTGAACATATGGCCTTTGTCAAACTTGCACAAGTCCAGTCGGTGTTGGGCATGTCTCCCCCACCCCAACATGCTATTCATGCACAGAGTTTAACTTTTTTACTTCTACATATTTTTATAATAAAATATGGAATCAAAAAATGCACAAATAACAGACATGAAATGGGTCAATTTCTCCCTACAAACAACACGAACAAGTAGTAAAAAAAAAAAAAAAAAAAAGGGTTTACGGGAGCATTTAAATAGACTTTAAAATCTTAACTTTTTTTAAAGGCTTTGTCAGAACAGTCTTGTCAACCCCCCCCAACCCCCCCCCAAAAAAGCGCATGGCTAATTTTTCCTCATTGGTTCATCTGAGATTAAAAGGGATCCAGCTCTAACAAACATTTAGTCATCCTTGTACAGTTTATTCATCTTGTCTGGAGATGGGATATATACTTTCTATGAAACCAGACTGTTTCAGTACTTACATTCTGAGTTAGATTATCCAAGGTTTTGTGCAGCTCTCTTGCAAACCCCAGGTTGTGGAGCACCTCGTCGTACTTCTCCACCGCCGCCTGTCGGAACAAGTGTAGGCACTGAGCATGAGAAAATCTTCTGTGTCAATATTATTGCAAAGTATTCTCACCATCTGGTCCTGGTTCAGGGACTCTCCCTGGCTCAGTCTCTTCTTGTAGTCCTTCAGTTTCAGCTGTGGGTGAAGAGAATACTGACAGATCCCAGCTACCTGCCTCACCTGCCCCACTTCACAAAAATCTACAACCATCTTACCTTCTTCTTCTCCAGGTTCCGGACTTTGTGTTTTAGGCAGATGAGACCATCCTCTATATAGGCTTCATATCCAGGGTAGGGGGTGGACATTTCCAGGTTCATCAGCCCCTCAGGTGAGCTCCCCTTTGGACTCCCAGTCTTCACCTGCTCCTGCTCCTCCTCCTCCTCTCCTGCCGCTGATGGGTCAGATGTGTGGGAGACATCCAGGGTGGGGGACGGAGACAACTGCACCATGTCAGTCACTGCTGGAAGTGGAGGGAGACATTTAGCTGAGAGAAACTGGAAGTCAGGGCAGGCTGGGAACCAGCCAACCCAGTGACGGTGAAGTTCACGTGCATGTTACAGATCACTTAGATTAATCGTTGTCGTCCGCATCACATGTCAAGTCAGATTTATTTATAGAGCACATTTAAAAACAAACTGTTACCAAAGTGCTTAAAAATATCACACCATCAAATAAAAACAAGCCATTTACAGCACATGGAATAAAAATATAAACAGAAAACAATTAGAAACAATGAAAATCTACATCTGATCACCCTGTGTTAAATGTCAATGAGTATAGGTGTGTTTAAGAGTTTTAAATGTGGAGACTGAGGTAGCCTGACGAATGATGGGTAGATTATTCCAGAGCTTAGGGCCCACCACCGAAAACGCTCGATCTCCTCCGAGCTTCAGCCTGGTTTTTAGTACCACCTGATTGCAAGGTCCGAGAAGGAGCATACGGATGAAGGTCAGAGAGGTCTGAGGGTGCAAGGCCGTTAATGCACTTAAATGTCAGCAGGAGAATTTTAAAATTGATTCCGACATGCACAGGAAGCCAGTGAAGGGAGGACAGAACCGGTGAAATGTGCTCAGACCTGCGAGTTCCTGTTAAAAAGCAGAACTGCAGCGTTTTGTATGAGCTGGAAACATGAAAGTGAAGCCTGACAGACCCCAACCTAAAGTGAGTTACAGTAGTCCAGTCGGGTTGTAATGAATGCATGCAACAACATAACAGATTTGTTCCACTTTGGAGTATGCTGTTTGGGGGAAGAATCAGTTTTGTGTTGTGCATTTCCTTGACTGATGAAGCCTTCCGGATGGAAGGAGAAACGCAACAACAACGCGACGACGACAAACTATCCAGATAACCCGACTGAAAAATTGTTGGAATGCATGGACTAATTTTTCAAGGTCGGACCTGGACAGAACAGACTTAAGTTTGCCATCTGCCCTAGCTGAAGGAAGCTTTTTTGTAAAACAGAGTTGATCTGTTTATTAAACTTAAAGTCTAAGTCTAACACTACCCCGAGATTGGTAACAGACTGCTTTAGATGTAGCTGAAGGGAGTGCAGGTTTCCAGGATCAGTGACAGCGGTAGAGCTTGGGTTAAACACAATGACCTCAGTGTTCTGATCCTTAAAACTCAAGAAGCTCGCAGCCATCCAAGTCTTGATGTCATCAAGACACTTTAACAAAGGGTGGATGGAGCAGGAACCGTTGGGTTCTAGAGGCAGATCAATCTGAGAATCATCGGCGTAACAATGAGAATCAGCGCAACAATGAAACGAAATACCATGTTTCCTCAGGATAGACCAAGGGGAGCAGATACAATGAGAACAGAAGGGGTCCAAGAATGGAGCCTTGCGAGACCTCACAGGAAAGAGACGGAAGCAGATAAACGATTGTCAAAGTTAACACAAAAACTCCTGTCACTCAGATACCAACGGTACCATTCTAGCACCACACCTGTAATCCTAACCCAGTGTTCTAGCCGTGACATAAGGATGCTGTGATCAACAGTGTCAAATGCAGCAGTAAGGTCAAGCAGTACCAGGATCACAGACTGACCAGAGGCATTCGCTAGCAGAATGTCATTACAGACCAACAAAGTCCATGCTCAATAATCCAGGTATACAGGTCCTTCTCAAAAAATTAGCATATTGTGATAAAGGTCATTATTTTCCATAATGTAATGATAAAAATGAAACTTTCATATATTTCAGATTCATTGCACACCAACTGAAATATTTC
>NC_056519.1:28693385-28694640 GCF_014905685.2 Nematolebias whitei
TCATGAAAACCCAAAATGCCTGTCCCAAAAAATTAGCATATTTCATCCCACCAATGAAAGACAAGTGTTTTTAATACAAAAAACGCCATCCTTCAAATAATCATGTTCAGTTATGCACTCAATACTTGGTCGGGAATCCTTTTGCATGAATGACTGCTTCAATGCGGCGTGGCATGGAGGCAATCAGCCTGTGGCACTGCTGAGGTGTTATGGAGGCCCAGGATGCTTCGATAGCGGCCTTAAGCTCATCCAGAGTGTTGGGTATTGCGTCTCTCAACTTTCTCTTCACAATATCCCACAGGTTCTCTATGGGGTTCAGGTCAGGAGAGTTGGCAGGCCAATTGAGCACAGTAATACCATGGTCAGTAAACCATTTACCAGTGGTTTTGGCAGTGTGAGCAGGTGCCAGGTCGTGCTGAAAAATGAAATCTTCATCTCCATAAAGCTTTTCAGCAGATGGAAGCATGAAGTGCTCCAAAATCTCCTGATAGCTAGCTGCATTGACCCTGCGCTTGATAAAACAGTGGACCAACACCAGCAGAGACATGACACCCCAGTGACTGTGGAAACTTGACACTGGACCTCAAGCAATGTGAATTCTGTGTCTCCTCTCTTCCTCCAGACTCTGGGACCTTGATTTCCAAAGGAAATGCAAAATTTACTGTAATCAGAGAACATAACTTTGGACCACTCAGCAGCAGTCCCAGGCGAGATGCTTCTGACGCAGTCTCTTGTTCAAAAGTGGCTTGACCTGGGGAATGCGGCACCTGTAGCCCATTTCCTGCACACGCCTGTGCACGGTGGCTCTGAATGTTTCTACTCCAGACTCAGTCCACTGCTTCCGCAGGTCCCCCAAGGTCTGGAATCGGCCCTTCTCCACAATCCTCCTCAGGGTCCGGCCACCTCTTCTCGTTGTGCAGCGTTTTCTGCCACACTTTTCCCTTCCCACAGACTTCCCACTGAGGTGCCTTGAAACAGCTCTCTGGGAACAGCCTATTCGTTCAGCAATTTCTTTCTGTGTCTTACCATCTTGCTTGATGGTGTCAATGATGGCCTTCTGGACAGCAGTCAGGTCGGCAGTCTTACCCATGATTGCGGTTTTGAGTAATGAACAAGGCTGGGAGTTCAGGAATCTTATGCAGGTGTTTAGAGTTACGTCGTTGATTCAGATGGTTAGGTTAATAGCTTGTTTAGAGAACCTTTTCATGATATGCTAATTTTTTGGGACAGGCATTTTGGGTTTTCATGAGCTGTA
>NC_056519.1:28694740-28700794 GCF_014905685.2 Nematolebias whitei
GAAATATTTCAGTTGGTGTGCAATGAATCTGAAATATATGAAAGTTTAATTTTTATCATTACATTATGGAAAATAATGACCTTTATCACAATATGCTAATTTTTTGAGAAGGACCTGTACAATCCTGATGTTCCTGATCGTTTTGACTGATGAAGCCTTCTTGATTGAAAGTGAAACGTTTCAGCACAAACAACTGTCCAGATGACCCGACTGAAAAATGTTGGGTCTTTTCAGACCCTTACTAAAGCCGTCTTGGTGCGGTGTAGTAGTTTAAATCCTTACTGAAAAATCTGAAAAATGTTATTTACATTCAAAAACTTGGTTAGTTGAATAAAAACTATTTTCTCCAAGATTTTAGAAAGAAATTGAAGTGGTACATGTAGTGGAACGAAATCATGTACACAGGCTCCCAGTTATATCAAACAATAGCAAAAATATAAAGTGTAAAAAGAAACCGTAAATAAGGATCCAAGATATAAACTAAGATGCGTTAAACAAACGTCAAACGGTACACTAAAAGATCCAATATATGCCAGTCACCAATAGTACAACACAATATACTGAACAGCAGCACGATTCTTATATGTTCTGTTCGGCTATAAATTTACACGCTTAATGTGAGCGCTAACAAACTAGGATTTATTCAAAGCATGCAACAAAAAAAATAAAGAAACAAAAAGGCGCCAAAAATGGGGAGGGGGGGAAAAAAAAAAAAAAAAAAAAAAAAAAAAAACAATTCTAGCAGCATGGTCCTACTGGTAGAGTGGTTCTGATGACTGAGGTTATCTTAACATGGTCCAGTTAGCAGCATGATAAAAATGTTGCTGATCAATTTCAATTATATTCAATTTGATTTTTCAGTATCAAATGGTTAAAAATGTTTAGAGTTTAAGTTATTTTTTCCCCAGCCAAATTGATGCACTTCAAGGCTTTTCTGTTACAGACTTTAAAACAATGTTAATCTTTGTTGCAAGTTAATCTATATTTCTCTTTTTAATGTTAAGGATACAATGTTATGCAGAGGTGTACTCATAATTTTATAGAAAAATTTTACTACAAACCGGATCCCAAAAAAGTTGGGACAAGTAGAAATAAGTGGCTGGAAAATGGCAATTGAGCATATAACGAACAGCTGGAAGACCAATTAGGTCAATTAACAACACGATTGGGTATAAAAAAAGCTTCTCAGAGTGTCAGTGTCTCTCAGAAGCCAAGATGGTAAGAGGATCACCAATTCCACCATTGTTGCGCAGAAAGAGTGCAGCAATACCAGAATGGCGTTACCCAGCATAAAATAGACTTTTAAGTTATCATCATCAACCGTGCATAACATCATCAAAAGATTCAGAGAATCTGGAACAATCGCTGTGCATAAGGGTCAAGGCCGCAAAACTCTACTGGATGCTCGTGATCTCCGGGCCCTTAATCACTGCACCTCAAACAGGAATGCCACTGTCAAGGAAATAACAGAACGGGCTCAGGAATACTTCCAGAAAGCATAGTCAGTGAACACAATCCACCGTGCCATCCGCCGTTGCCAGCTGAAACTCTACAGTGCAAAGAGGAAGCCATTTCTAAGCAAGCTCCACAAGCTCAGATGTTTGCTCTGGGCCAGGGGTCATTTAAAATAGAGTGTGGCAAAATGGAAGACTGTTCTGTGGTCAGATGAGTCACGATTTGAAGTTCTTTATGGAACACTGGGACGCCATGTCATCCAGACCAGAGAGGACAAGGATAGCCCAAGTTGTTATCAACGCTCCATTCAAAAGCCTGCATCACTGATGGTATGGGGTTGCTTGAGCGCTTGTGGCATGGGCAGTTTGTCTGGAAAGGCACCATTAATGCAGAGAACCATGTTCAGGTTCTAGAACAACATATGCTCCCATCTAGACATCTCTTTCAGGGAAGACCCTGCATTTTTCAACACGATAATGCCAGACCACATTCTGCAGCAATCACAACATCATGGCTACGTAGGAGAAGGATCTGGGTACTGAAATGGCCAGCCTGCTGTCCAGATCTTTCACCTATAGAGAACATTGGGCACATCATAAAGAGGAAGGTGCGACAAAGAAGGCCCAAGACGATTGAACAGTTAGAGGCCTGTATTAGACATGAATGGGAGAGCATTCCTATTTCTAAACTTGAGAAACTGGTCTCCTCTGTCCCCAGATGTCTGTTGAGTGTTGTAAGAAGAAGGGGGGATGCCACACAGTGGTAAAAATGGACTTGTCCCAACTTTTTTGGGATTTGTTGACGCCATGAAATTAGTATACAGATTTTTCCCTTAAAATTACACATTCTCAGTTTAAACTTTTGATCTGTGATTTGTGTTCTATTCTGAATAAAATATTATAAGTTGGCACCTCCACATCATTGCATTCAGTTTTTATTCACAATTTTTTTAGTGTCCCAACTTTTTTGGAATCTGGATTGCATTTACAGTCACGGCGGAGACTTGTGAGGGGGGGGGGGGTTCCTAGGGGGGTGTAACAGAAAACTAAAAAGCACTGGTGTAAGACATTTTCCATGTTCCCCCACTTTATTTTATCTTTATGTTATTGGGATTATTTTTCCAGAAGACTGACCTGCAGGGGAAGGCAACTTCTTTGCAGGCAGAAAAGAAATGGGACAACCCACAAAAAGAAATAAAAGTATGGAGGGATGCACCAATCCTTAAGGGGAGTGGTGGAGCAGAGGTCTGAGAAGGTGGGCCTGCGATCAGAAGATTGCCAGTTCAAGCCCGAGTACCGACAACATCAAAAATGTGGGTGGGGTAGGTGAAGCACCCACACCTGCCCCCTCATTCGTCCCACTCTGGGCCCTTGAGCAAGGCTCTTAACCCCCACCATCTGCTCCTCCGGGTGTCCTAGATAGCAGCTCTCTGCTCCACACAGAGGGCTGTGGTAGCTCGGTGGTCAGTAGTTGCGTCAGGAAGGACATCCCGAGTCAAAATAAATGCAAAATCTTCATGCAACTTTGTTCGCTGTGGCGACCCGTAACGCAGGGAGCACCCGAAAGGTAAAGGGGACTTAGACTAAACTAGGTTTTAATTAAAAGCTTGACTGGTATTAATTAGTCGGCACGTTTGATCTATGCAAATCACGCTACAATTTTAATAGACAGCTCAAACGGCGATAAGGTGAGAATTTAGTCCTTTATCATTTGGACCCTTCTTAATTAAGTCTAACTTTGGTACAAATGTCTTTTAAAACACCAACCAGTCGGCCACTAAGTTACGTTAGCCATAAGAACTTTTTTAATTGATGACTGTGCGCGACGCGTCGGCGCTAATGAACATCAAAAAGTGCGGACAAAAAACAAGAAGCACTTTTACCTTTCCTGCCTGCCGACACTTTTCTCTCCACGTCTGACACGCCGGACAACCGAGAACACAGAAAGCGACGCAAGCACCCAGCAGGACCAACAAAACCAGCAGGTCTGGGATGTTTGGCTCAAGAGGTCGGGTTGTGGTGGCTCAGAAGTTTATATAATGTGCGGGAGGGGGCAGCACACATCCGGTGTGCGTTCAGGTCAGGGGTCACAGCGGGGTCAGCTTAGACTCCAATAAAGTCCTGCAGCATTGATCCCTGAAAATCCCACACCTAAACCATAAGCCATAACATTTATTTTAGAACATTTCTGATGCTGTTGTTGTAAAAGGGACATTTGAAAACTTAGAAATATAAAAGTTAGGGGGTTGCCAGTGACTGTCTCTCATTTTCTCATTTTCAGGATAGACTATATCTTTTAACCCCCACATTAAAAAAGTTACCAGAACCCCTTTTTTCCACCTGCGTAATATCACTAAGATTATCCTGATGCATGCTCAATAATCCAGGTAGAAAAATCCAAAAAAGTTCAATCTGGTCCTCTGGACATTCAAAAAAACAAAACAAAACACAAAAATATAGAAACGTTTCGTCTCTCATCCAAGAGACTTCCTCAGTCTGAGGTGCTGTTTTCAGCTCAGTCTCTTAAATAGCACCTTCTCAGAGTGGATCAACCAGTTTGCTGCTAACAACAAAAACCAGCTGATCACATGCTCAAAAAGGACCATCAGCCTAACAATGGATCATTAGCACACTGATGGCTGCTTACTAATCACAGACGGCTGAGTGATACTAGCAATCACAGCATTGTAAGAGGGGGACAGTTGAACCCGGAGGCCCAGGGGCGGACTGGGACAATAATCCAGGCCGGGAATTTTGATACCATCCCAGGCCACCACCACCTGATTAACGCAAACCACCAAGACTGAGTTCAATTGAGCGCACTTTGAATGCATGTTGTTTGCACACGTCTAACTGAATACCTACATAAATCTTTCTTCTGTGGTGCAATAATCCGTCCTCAAATCACATAAACTGAAATTATGTTGCCCTATATTTTGCTATGCATAAGCCCTTTTAAAATCACTAGGAATATGACAGTCAATCATAGTTTCATACAACAAATGAGAGATCGTGTTGTACTACAGATGTGTTGTTTATTCTCCATCAAATCAAACACATTTTAAACATTAAACACATTTTTACTCACTTTTGTAAAAAAAAAAGATAAAAAACCTTATAAGAAGAAGAGATCCCTGAAGAAGAGATTATAAGAGAACCTTTCTCTTACCTGCTCCATTACGAACAAACATTAATTTATAGCACTTAGCAGCATCCGCGGCCAGAGCTTTTCTCTTTTTTATCCTCTCTCTCTCTGCTCCACCTTTCCTCTTCTTTGGCTGTCTCTGTTGCTCCATTCTACAACTCAGAGATGCACGCACCGCGCGCCAACACCGTCGGGAGCGCGAGTCCTAGGGCGGGGAGGGGGGCGGGCGCAATGTGTGTGTGTGTGTGTGTCTCTGCTCTGTGACACACAGAAAAGGAAGGGAGGGGGCCGGCCCGGCCGGGGGATGTGCCAGGCTTTCTCCGTCGCTGCAGTGCAGCGTGAGACCTGAGCCCAGGCAAAAGTGAATTGTTTATTTAAAATAATAAAGTCCGTGCGACCCGAACCGAGCCTTTAGTCCCGTTCCTCGGCAACCAGGCCACCGGGAAGTGTCCCGTCGTGCCCGACGGTGAATCCGCCACTGCGGAGGCCTCCACCCCTGTTTAATGATGGACGATTTCTTTTCACAAAGATGGCCTCCTTTACTCCTCTCTCAAACCATCGTTCCTCTCTGTCCAGGATGTGAACATCTTCATCCCTGAAAGAGTGACCGCTGGCCTGGAGATGAGTGGAGACCGCAGAATCCTGGCCTGATGATGTTGATCTTCTGTGCTGGGCCATCCTTTTGGCCAGTGGCTGTTTAGTTTCCCCGATGTAAGACTGACCACAGCCCTCCTGACACTGAACAGCATACACAACATTGCTCTGTTTGTGCCGGGGGACTGGATTCTGTTCTGTGTTCTGTTCTGTGGAAAGCGTGGTCCTGCTGCTCAGAGTGGTGTCTGATTTTAATCTTAAACTGACCACCTCTACTGCATCATCAACAGGAATGCACGTAAAGAGTGATGTGACATCAAAAGAGTCCATTGTTTCATCAGTGTCCATGATGACATGCCTCACCTTATCCACAAAGTCCATGGTGTTCTGTATGTGGTGTTCTGAGCTGCCAACTAAAGGGATGAGTACAAACCCCAGATATTTGGAAACATTGTAAGTGACAGAGTTAATCATGCTAACAATTGGTCTTAAAGGTAAACCTTGTTTGTGGATTTTAGGTAAACCATACAGATTAGGTGTGGCCTCCCCTGGGTACAGTCTGTGGTACAGAAAACGGTCAATAGCCTTGTCCTGCTCCAAAATTTTCAGGCAATCACAGGCAATCATAGGCACAGTTGTTCTGGCACAGGACAACTGTGTCAACTCTTGAAACTGTGCCTGCAGTCAACCTACTTCACATATGGGGAGCAATATTATAGGCAGAAACATGGGTGTGCTATGGGGTCTCCAGTTTCTCCTATTGTTGCCAACCTGTACATGGAGGAGGTAGAAAAGAGAGCCTTGACGTCCTTTTCAGGGACACCACCAAGTCATTGGTTCAGGTATGTTGACGACACCTGA
>NC_056519.1:28700894-28705545 GCF_014905685.2 Nematolebias whitei
AGCACCTCAGACTGAGGAAGTCTCTTGGATGAGAGACGAAACGTTTCTATATTTTTTTGCTTTTTTTTTTGTTTTGTTTTTTTGAATGTCCAGAGGACCAGAGTGAACTTTTTTGGATCACTAAGATTAGAAACAACTTGACCAAAAATGATACAGAAAAACTGGTTCATGCATTTGTCACGTCTAGACTGGACTATTGCAATGGTTTATTGTCTGGGTGTCCAAATACTTCTTTAGAATGTCTTCAGTTGATCCAAAATGCTGCTGCCAGAGTCTTAACTGGAGTTAGTGGGAGAGATCACATCTCTCCAGTTTTAGCTTCTCTCCATTGGCTCCCTGTCAAATACAGAATAGAATTCAAAATCTTACTTCTAACCTACAAAGTTCTCAACAACCTAGCTCCATCTTATATTACAGATCTTATTGTTCCATATTTTCCTAACAGAGCACTTCGTTCTCAGACTGCAGGTTTACTTGTGGTTCCTAGAGTTTACAAAAACAGAATGGGAAGAAGATCTTCCATTTATCAGGCTCCTCTCTTGTGGAACCAACTTCCAGTTTCTGTCCATGAGGCTGACACATTGTCCAGTTTTAAGACTGGGATTAAGACTTTACTTTTTGATAAATCCTATAGTTAGGGTGGCCTTGGGTTTCCTGAGCTATTCCTTAGTTATGCTTCCTTAGGCTGACTGTTGGAGGACAAACTGACCACATTTCATCAAATGAATAATTTGTATTTGTAACTGTTTCTATCTTAACATGTGGGGGTTTTTTTTATCTGTCCTCCTATTAAGCATAGGTGGTGCCAGGGGGGGTACCAGGGTGGTGCTAATGCTCCCCTTGGAAATATCATAGCACCCCCAAGAAAATATCAGATTATTTTCTTTTTCATCTAAGTTAATATTCTTTAATATGTGGTTGTTGTGATATTTTCCTCACAAACATAACCAACTTCAAAAAACAATCAATGATTATATTGAGTTTTTTTTTTTTTTTTATCCAATCCCGCAACAGGAAACGAACCTCCAAACCGGAAGTGAAAATTCAAGTTACTGCAAGGTCAGTAAACATTTGAAAAGTGCACAAAATGCAAAAAATTGACTATTTTCTATTCCCAAAATTGCCTAAAATAGAATCAGAGAAGAAGGATTTTTTGAAAGCAGACTGCAACCAACAAATAAAGAATAATTTGGAAGAAGGGGATCAAACCTACTGCCATCCTTACACGTCTATGGAGAATGCTGCTAACACTGCTAGCACTGGACAGCTGCAGGATGGAGCCAGCACGTTCAGCTACCTTTGGGCAGTTCCTGGCAAGTCCTCTTCATGGTCTATCCTGGTCTGATCCACCAGAGAACCCCAGAAAGACGAGTGACCTGGTGCCATCAACACTGGCCCAGTAAGGAGTAGAAACTGGTGACATGATGCCTTGGTCTGGTTATGCCATTTTTAGCTGATGCAACTTGGTAAATCATTTCCTGGTTTGCAGTGAAAATAAATTACTTATCTGATCACATTAAACAACTTCTTTCAAATGAAATCAAAAGTAAACTATTTATTAAAATAGTCAAACTTTGTCTAAATTCATGCATGTATAAAACTGAAATAATTCCTGCTCAAAGAGTCAATTTTGCCTTAGATAAGAGAAATAAGCCAAACATTATTATTGTTTGTTTATTATTGTTGTTGGTTTTTACTTTGATTATTTTTGTAATAAAACTTCAAAGACAACTTTGGCCTCTTCATTCAGATGAATAATCATTTGTTCTGGTCTAGAACTCCCTGTAATGAACAGATTCTACTTCAGTGATTGATTATGATCATTAAAGGGTGAATATATTAAAATGAAGTTGTTGTTGGTCAGTAAACTGATCAGCTGGTGCCCCACTTTAATGAATGAAACATAAATAAAACAAATGTAGTAGCGTTAAGATGGAAAAGGTGTCACCCTTCTTCCTCCATATCACCCTTTGTTATTGCTACAAGTTTCTGCTCTGAGGCTGTTAGACTCATGGATCCCTAGTCAGGATTATCACTGTGAACATTACTGTGAAAAAAAAATTACTGTGAAAAAAATCACTGTAATGCCAATTCCTCGTTGATATGTGCTGCTGAGTATCCATGATTCAATTCAATTAAATTCAGAAATACTTTAGTAGCCCCTGGGGGAAATTATATGTTGTTGTAGCTCATCATACTGGTTTCATTAAAGAGTTGTTCTAGAAGCTTATGGCTGTGGGCAGGAAGGATCTCTTGTAGTGGTCTGTCCTACAACAGATCTGAAGAAGCCTCTGACTGAAGACACTCTGTTGTTGTATGACAGTCTGATGAAGAGGATGCTGAGGGTTGTCTATAATGTTCTTCATTTTATGAAGAATCCTTCTTTGTACAATCATCTCCAAAGGTTCTAGAGGAGTCCCCAGAACTGAGCCAGCCTTCTTCGAGCGATGCCGGAGGGGCACATGTGACCTCGGGGAACATTTTGCGGCAGGGAGTAGTTTTTTTTTTCACCATTCTCATTTTGTCAGGGTGTGTTCAGCAACTGTTTGCTAAAATCTGTCAACTCTCAGGCTGACTAATAATAAAGTTATGAACAAATATGTCTGTCTTGTTGTCTGGGGAGCCATGCTTGAACAGTGTCGCTGTGACTCCTCCTTAGCTGGTGACGCTCTGGACACTTGTCACCCACAGCACACATGCGACAGAGAATAAACTCAAAGCGAGAGCGTTACCTGCCCCTCTTCCTCTTTTACTTTAACAATTGATTTTTAGTTTGTCAAAGCACAATTTTTTTGTGTTTTTTAATAAAGAAGTAATGATAATAAATGTTAGGACTCTATTCTTTACTAATAAGTCCTCCGCTCTGGACACATTTCACTCACAGCACGCAGCAACAAAGAGTATAAACTCAAAGTGAGAGCGACACCTGCCCCATCTTTTTTCTTTTGCGTTGACAAATTTTTTAGTTTTATAGATTGTCAAAGCACTAGTTTTTTTTTAAATTTGTTATAAAAACAGATGTTTAATAAATGTTAGGACTCTATTCTTTGCTAAAAAAATATATTTTGTCATTAAACAACTTGTCAGGTTCTTGTGAGTGTGCCACATTCCCCTGGACCCCACCCCCACCCCACACACACACCTGCCAGCTCGCTCTTGCACTCTTTGCAGCTTCTCTGCTGTTCCTGCTCTGAAGACCAAGTTCAGGTCCAGCTAAACATTGAGCTGGAACTGAGAGCTGCAGGATCATGTTTCAAACTCCGCTTCAAAAAGTTGTGCACTGCAAAACGTGCTCCTTGTAGCCATTAATCCTGACTTCCTCATTTTGATTAAAAACAAAAAACAGCACAAATTGTTTAATTCATTTTTGTTTTGTAGGTCAAAGTGTTTTATATAACACTTATGAGTTAAAATGTTGCTGATCAATTTGAATTTATTATTATTTATTGATTGTATTTAATTTGATTGTTCATAATCAAATGGTCAAAAATGTTTATCGACATGGTTCAATCAATGAATAGACCCCAGATGGCAGAACCGAAGCACAGACAGATACCCGGGTTGCAAAAATAAACCTCTTTATTGTTTTTACAGGGGAAAAGGGAGTGGAGCAAGGTTCTGCCTTGATGTAGGAGCAGGGGAGGCGCGCCGTGTGGTTCTGGGTTCCGGAGGACGTCTTGAAGAGAGGATGGTGAGTACCTTTGCTGGTTTGTTGGAGCTTCACTGGAGGAACAGAGAGTGCAGGAGCGGGTTGGAGGTAGATGAATGGTAGAAGGGACATTCCATAGGAGGCTCCTGCCTTGGTGTTGAAGCCTTGGAGGGCCCGAGACGAATCTTGACGTGGAAGTCAAAAAACTGAAAAAACAACGAAGCGTGGAAGCTTCTTAGACTAACATTGTCAGGAGACAATAACAGGCTGACCATTACTTTACCATGTAAAGGGTAATGTCCCAGCACTGGAGAAGAGCCTGGCTGCAGCTTTTATGGAAGGAGCCAAACCCATTCTCCAGAGCAGGCGGCAGGTGAAGATGATCATCAATTAGCTCAGTGCAGCAACTGTGGGAGATGGTTAGTGGCAGGCAGGAAACCAGAACTCCCACATTTATGTTTAAACAAGGATTTTTTTCCAGGCAAATTGATGCACTTTAAGCCTTTTCTGTTACAGACTATAAAACAATGTTAATAATTTTTGTTGTAAGTTGATCTATATTTCTTTCTTTATTTAATTAATCAGAGTCAGAGTCAGAGTCAGTCAGAGTCAGAGTTTCTTTATTGTCATTCGCACCTCATGTGGTACATGTGGTGGAGCGAAATTATGTACACAAGGTCCCAGTTACATCCAACAATAAAATGTATAAGAAAAACAGTAATAACATCTAAGGTATGAACTAAGAAAAACATCAACTAAATATACACTAAGCACTCATAACATAAAACATTGAACATCAGCACAAACATGAACATGAGTCTGTGAGCAGATGTGCACGCATGAACACATCAACATTGAAACAGATCAGCAGCAACATGAAACAGATCAGCAGCAACATGATATGGTTTTTCACAGTGATTATTCTAGTTAGAGATTCATGAGTCTAACAGCCTCAGGGTAGAAGCTGTTCCTCAGTCTAGTGGTTCTACACTTAATGCTCCT
>NC_056519.1:28705645-28708109 GCF_014905685.2 Nematolebias whitei
GGATTAATCCTCCTGAAGGTACTCCTTACTTCTGCTGAGGTCACGCTGAGATGCTCTTCATCCGGTGGCGAGGTGAGTCTGGTGCTGGGTGGTCTGTTCGGGTCTTCAAAGCGTGCATAGAACTTGTTGAGGGCATCAGGCAGAGATGGGTCTTTGGGGCATTGTTCACTCCTTCCTTTATAATCTGTTATGCACTTAATGCCCCTCCACATGCTCCGAGGGTCTTGTGAGATGAATTGACCCTCGATCCTCTTGCATATGTGGCCTTGGCCCTCTTAATACCAGCAACCAGCTCTTTTCTTGTCCTACTCAGCTCCTCTGAGTTTCCAGACCTGAAGGCAGTGTTCCTGGCTTCCAGCAGGGTACGCACCTCTGCATTCAGCCAAGGTTTTCTGTTTGGGTAGCTTAATAAGGACACAATGTTATGTAGAGGTGTATTTATAACAATTTTCTAGACAAATTATACTATTTACAGTCGCGGCAGAGAGTTGGGGGGTGAAATGTTTACTTCTTCCTAGGGGGGGCATAACCAAAAATAATTGAGAAGTACTGCTTCACAGTAACATGTCCAGGATTACACCATCTGTTGTTCACAAGCACTGCCAACCCACCTCCTTTCCTTTTGCCACTCCTCTTTAAATCTCTATCTGCTCGTATGGTCAGAAAGCCTGGCAGAGAAACACTGGAGTCGAGGATATGATCCTGAAGCCATGTCTCAGTGCAACACAACACTGCATTCTCGATACTCTGGATGGGTCCTTCTTAGGGCTTGAAGTTCATCCAACTTGTTTCCCAGCGATCTCACATTGCCCATCATGATCGATGGAAGAGATGGTTTAAACTTCATTCTTCTCTCTTTCTCCCTCTTCTTTGATCCTACTTTGCATCCACGACGCCTCCTTTTCAACTGATTTGGGATTTGGGGCTGTAGTTGAGATATTATTTGAGCTTTGGAGTTGTTAATCAGCTGCTCTGGGTTGTAAAAAAACAACCTTGTTATGGTTGTTATGGAGGCCTCCACTCATTAAACAGGGGTGGAGGCTTCCGTGTTCAACTGTCCCCTTCTTACAATGCTGTTATTGCTAGTATCACTCAGCCTCCTATGAATAGTAGACAGCCATCAGGGTGCTCATGATCCATTGTTAGGCTGATGGTCCTTCTTGATCATGTGAGCAGTTGGTTTTGGTTGTCAGCAGCAAACTGGTTGATCCACTCTGAGAAGGTGTTATTTATAAAACTGAGCTAAATACAGCACCTCAGACTGAGGAAGTCTTTCGGATGAAAGACAAAACATTTCTACATTTTTTTGTTGTTGTTTTGCTTTGTTTTGTTTTTTGAATGTCCAGAGGACCAGATTTAACTTTTTTAGAGAACTAGTAAAATTGCTTTTTCTGATTTCCATTTTGGATGAGAAAGACTGAGGGACAAAATCATAACTAATAACTGGTTTGGCATTAATCAATAATCCTGTCTGAAAAATAGAAGCTACTCCTCCACCTTGGCCAGTTGTTCTAGGAACATGAAAATTTAAATAATTAACAGGAGTGGATTAATTTATACTAACAAAATCCTCCTGTTGTAGCCAAGTTTCTGTTAGACAGAATAAATCAATATGATGATCAGTTATCAGATCATTAACTAGCAGGGATTTAGAGGAAAGAGATGTGATGTTCAGTTATCCACATTTAATGATTTTATGATTTTGCTCTGGTAAAGTAACTGTGTTTATTTATTTATTTATTTTCCCAAATATCTTTATTGAATTTTTAACATTTTAAACAAACACAGCTCAAACACTCTGCAAGATGTAACAAAACAGTGATAGTGTTTTCTGATGCATGCTCAATAATCCAGGTAGAAAAATCTAAAAAAGACGTTTATTTTCTAAACATAACGTCCCAGTGGCTTTTAAACCCCAAAATACTTTACGGCAAAGACTGGTTCATCCCAAAGATCCAGTCCCCCGGCACAAACAGAGTAATGTTGTGTATGCTGTTCAGTGTCAGGAGGGCTGTGATCAGTCTTACATTGGGGAAACAAAACAGCCACTGGCGAAAAGGATGGCCAAGCACAGAAGATCAACATCATCAGGCCAGGACTCTGCGGTCTACACTCATCTCCAGGCCAGCGGTCACTCTTTCAAGGATGAAGATGTTCACATCCTGGATAGAGAGGAACGATGGTTTGAGAGAGGAGTAAAGGAGGCCATCTTTGTGAAAATAAATCGTCCATCGTTAAACAGGGGTGGAGGCCTCCGGGTTCAACTGTCCCCCTCTTACAATGCTGTGATTGCTAGTATCACTCAGCCCTCTGTGAATAGTAAACAGCCATCAGTGTGCTAATGATCCATTGTTAGGCTGATGGCCCTTCTTGAGCATGTGATCAGCTGGTTTTGGTTGTCAGCAGCAAAACTGGTTGATCCACTCTGAGACGGTGCTATTTAAGAGACTGAGCTGAATACAGC
>NC_056519.1:28708209-28712946 GCF_014905685.2 Nematolebias whitei
ATATATATATATATATATATATATATATATATATAATTTATTTTTTTATTTTATTTTATTTTTTTCATGACTCTGGAACCTTAAAGCATAGTCCCCACAAGTGTCAGGATTTGCTGTCAGGGACGAACCCAGTTGTGCAGACAGGACTCAACTCGGCAGATTACAAAAATAAATATTTTAATGACGAATAAAGAACAAAATAACAAGCTGACGTGGCAGCAAAACTTACATGGAACAGAAGGCTCAGGGGGAAACTCAGAAAAGACTCAGAAAGCTCAGGGAAGACTCAGTAGATTGTTGGATTTCATATTTTTATACCATTTTATATTTCCTATCAAGCATTCAAATGTCATGTTATACAAAGTGTGTGCGTGTCTTTCTTCAAGGGTTGAACTATATTTATAGAAAATGTTTACTAATTCTAACTATTTTACCTTTACATATAATCTCATATTAGCTAATGATAATTTTACAAGTTCACATTTGATATATTACAAGCAATCAAATAAGCCAGGAGGCAGGTAAGATACTGACTACTGACTAACTCAGGAGGGAAGAGTCCTTTGTTCTCTGAGCACATGGTGGCCTGGCCGCTCACACACACTGATTAACATAAATAAAAGCTAGAACACATTTCTTTAATTTAGACTTAATATAGTTTGACTAAGTAAAATCCCTCAGGGTCTCTCTTAATAATAATTCATGATTAGATGTTCCCCAACAGAGTGTTAACAGTCTAAACGCAGACAAGGAAACAAAGCGTCATATTATGTATCTGCCTTAAAGCAGAGAAACACCAGGTTCTGGGGGGCCTTCAACAGACTTATTGATTAACACATACACATAAGGTAGGTAATAAGTAATAGTGATTAATTATTCGTGTAGCAATCGTAACACACTAATTACCAATAAAGCAGACACACATTAACATGAACAAAGAACCTGATTTTAGAGAGACCAGGGTATCATAAATCTTATCTCTGGAATGCAGTAAGAAAAGGGCATTGAGGGGGTGGGCTAGACCCGTAACCATAGCAACCAAGGGTCTAAACCAATCAGAAAGCTAGCCTTCTCTAACTTTGATAAAAGCCAGAAATGACACACGCCCAGCGAGCATTTTCCGGGGAAGCACAGACCGAGAGGGTTCGTTCTTTAATGCTCCAAATATATGCATATATTTAACAAATGTAAATGTTTGTCTCTGAATATCTGTAACTCCTGTTTGTCAAATAAATCTTTTGAACTAAGGTGACCATCTCAGCTGTCTTGAACACGATTGTGGTAAAAGCCACAACAGATGGTGACCCTGACGTGCAGCTGGCGGACACACGGATTGGATCGAGTTGGTGCTGGACACCCGCAGAGAGAACTGGGCCCGTCATATTCTACTAACTATGGGCTATTCGGCCGTAAACCAAATTCAATCTTCCTCTGTGGGTGTTTAATACCATCTCCGGAAATAAAGATGGTTGTTAAGCTAATTTACGATGATTAGTGGTACTTCTGACGAACAGGGTACGCGTATTCAGACACGTTGGGCATTACATGCTGCGTGCGTGTGCATGCGTGTCCTTTGCACGGCTTAGTTTAACATTTAAGTGTATTTCGTAGATAGTTACACGATCTAGAATCGTGGCGGAGGGTGGTCTGGGACCTGCCGTGAAGACATTTCCCTTTTTTCAGCGGTGGTGGCGTACAAGCCATCCCTCTGACGAGAGAGACGGGAACCGGGTCGGGGACCCGCAGCTACGTTCGCGTCTTGCGTGGTGGAGTGTGGACTGCCCACTAAAAAGACGCCATTAATAATTTAGTACAAAGGGAAATGCCAAGTCTGGGACATTTAGTTAGTTTTGCCAAATTTCCTGTGGTCAGGGATCACATTAGGGATAGGACGTTGTAATAACTTTTATTTGTGCCGTGTTTTCTATGTTGTGTAAAGGCTTCAAGTCCGGGGGGGTTGAGGTAGACAAAACAAAACGAAAAAAAAAGAAAAACGAGGGGGAGTGAGTGAGTCTGTGTGTGGGGGCGAAGCGAAGGCTTAGTTTTTTTCTTTTTTTTTTTTTCTGTGTGTGTGTCTGTTCAGATAGGTGGTGTGTGGAGCTTCCATATCCTGACCGAAAGGGGGCGCTGTTGTATAAGGCAAGGACAAGTCTGGACTCTGGGTTTTCATACCACAGACTTGTGAATTGTTTTGTCACAACGGGGCCAGAAGTGCATGAGAATAAAAAGATTTGAAAGCCTGAGTGTGTGAATGTTGTCATCAGGTGGGGAACTCATAAATGAAAAACATGTGACTCCTGTGGAAAGTCTACAGGATCAATACATGAGTTAAGAGCATAATGGTGAACAATCTAAAAGATATGGAACAATTTTGAATATGAAATGAGTAGAATTGCACACAAAATATGGGAATTATCTAAAACAGAGGCAATTAGCTACAAAACCAGCAGACCAATAGCTAAAACAAGCAGAAATAATCTTAAATTACCAGAAGTAAGTGGGTAGAGCTTGGTTTTCTGAATTAGTCTGTAAAAGTTGGATTAATTTAAAAAAAAAGGTGGAATTAGCTGATATTGGCATGAAACAGCTAAATAGTATCTGAAATGTAAGCAGAAATATCTGAATCTTCCAAACATTAGCTGAAAGGAGCACAATGTTCAGAAATTAGCAGAAATAAGTCAGTAGAAGTACAAAAACTTTGAAGTAAGCTGAATATAGCTGAAAAGAGGGAGGAAGACGGACTCTGTTGTAATACATTCCACGTGAGAAGGAACGAGGTGATGGATGGACAGACTGTCAGACGGAGTTGTGGAAAACACCAAGCGAAGATCAAACGTGTGTGAGGTCGGGAATATCAGTAGTCCGATAGGCAAACAAACCACACTGTTTATTAGGGTTCATTCACGGGAACAGTAGAGGAGACAGGAGGTGCTTGGAGGTGGTACATCATCAGGCACGCTAGGTAGCAGCCTGACAGGTGGTAAGAGGTGTTGAGCAGGGAGGAGGTCGTTGGCTGAACATTTTTAATGCTCTCATTTTAGGGGTGATCTGGGCAGGAGGAGAGCTGAACGCCATTTTCAGTCACTGAATGTTGGGAGAGAAACGTAATACATCGTTTAAACTAGGAGAAATGTAATACATCGTTTAAACTAAAAAAAAAACAGAAAGATAGAGGCGGCGGAAATAGACAATATGGGGACGCAGTTGATTAAACCACAGCTGTCGGAGGCCAGACATAAACAGGGGGATAAGAGAGCAAGGTCAAAAAACATTTGTGTGTTCAATCAGTGTCAGAGGTAAAGGAGGAGGCAGGGACCTCTGGAACAGTTGATCTGCAGCAATGGTTTGAAACTCAAGGCCAGAGGGCCAGAGGGGGACATCCCGTGTACGAGCGGTAATTAACCGAATTTATACGAGAGATGGAGTCAGAGGGAGTCAGCTGGAGGTATTGTTGGAACAGCTCGCTGTGTGGGAAGATGAAGATGGCAGACAGCCACTCACTAAGTGGGCGAGGGACAGAGTTAAATTGACAACAAACGTACTGCACAGACATGCAAAGGTAGAGAGCTGCTGACAGAGAGCTGCTGACATGATGCAGAGAAGGAAGGTAGATTTTTTAGGTGTCAAAGAGACCAATTGGGCGAGCAGCAAGGCTCGCAGCATTGGTGCTGGGTTCAAACTGTTTCATCAGAGTGTAGATAGAAAGAGAAATGGAGTAGGGGTGGTCCTGAAGGAAGTGAGGAGTAGGTCTGACACAAAGAGGAGGTATAGGGTGAATGCTGTTGGAGAGGACATGGAGATAGTTGGAGTGAGGACATAGGGTGTATAGGAAAGAGTGGAGTGAAGGAGGATGATTAGTTGTGGCTACTTCTGAAAAGGGAAAAGCCGAAGGAAGAAGGAGAAATAAACATCATAAACAGGTCAAATTAAGTTTAAGCATTTCTGGATGACACATTGTAAACAAATTAGCCAACATTTCTTCTTAGAATTGACAATAAAATCAGGTTTAAAATTCAACTAAAGAAACAACCAATTGGAAAATAAGTAATAAACAAAATCATCGACACTTGTAAAATGAAGAAAAAATTTATTCTGGTCAAAGAAACTCTTAACTAAACACAAATTGAAATGGTTGGGTTAAATAAATCAGTCTTAACTAAACTCAAATTGAAATACTTGGGTTAAATTAATCAATCTCTGTCATAGCTCTGCTCTCTGTCAGCTCCTCTGTCATGCTGCACACTCAGTAATCACTCAACTCATGTCACCTGTCACCGCTCATTATCCCACAGCTCCACCACCTGGTCCAGTCAGTACTTAAGTTCACTCATTCCTCTCAGTCTGGGCCAGATTCTCTATCCTGTCTCATCAGCAGTAGACTTTCCAGCATTCCATTGATTGACTCATCACGTTCATGACCCTTGCCTTGACCACGACCACGCTTTTGCCTCAGCCCTCGTCTGCTTTTGCTCATCTGATCAGGTATCGACTCATGCTCTTGTTTTTTGACTCTCTTTTTGGATCACGTACTGGATACTTCTGCTGAACAACTGACTTCACGGTATGAACTCTGCCTTTCCCTTCTGACTGTTTTTTGGATCACGGATTAAAGGTCAAGCTCATTCTGTATCACGGACTTATCCTTATCCCTGAATCTGATTCCCACAGATTCATTTCCCCAATTAGTCTCTTTCCCCCTGCATCTACTAACCTTTATCTTTTAGTTGCAAGCCTGTT
>NC_056519.1:28712956-28731721 GCF_014905685.2 Nematolebias whitei
TCAGTGGTTGTTGTTGTTGTTTGCGATCCGGCCTCTGGTTCATGACAATCTCAACTAAACTCAAATTGAAATGCTTGGGTTAAATTAATCAGTCTAAATGATTTAATCACATATTGAAAATGTTGTCTAGAGTTTAGGAGCTGTTTCCTTCTAAGAGCTACCTGAACTAGGTTACTTATGTGAAAACAACAATTCTAGTGGGTAAATGAAATGACTCTAAACATCTTGAGATTTCACACAGGTCCTATGAGTGCATAAGGAGAACAGAGATGAGTACATGGTGAGTTTAAGAAGTTGTGCTTTGTGAACAAAGGTGCATGTAGACGTTTTGTGCAGTGCTAATGGTCTCTGTGATGTCTTGAAGTGTAGATATAGTCTTAATTGAATTGAATGACAAGAATTTTGTTTAGGATGCAATGAACAAGCATAGTTATGAGATGGAAGAATTTGCAGATTTGGTATATAACAAGCAGTGATTACATATAATCATGCTGCCTAAACCTTTACAAAGTCTAAATGGATAATGTAGACCTGAGAGTGGTCCTCACTGTCAGGTTGTGAGTCAAAACACAATATTCTAAAAGATTGAAGACATTATTTTGAATGGAATATTTTATGCAGTAGGCATAAAGAATTGGATGGTGTAGTGTTTGATGAAAGTTTTCACTCTTATGTAATTGAGTGTTTAAAACATCTGTTGTGCAATCCAGGACACCAGAATGACTCTGTTGAAGGTAAACGCTGTGGTCCCAGAATAGAACTTGCTAACAGAGGATTAATGTTGATAACAGATGCTTAATGTTGAATCAGACTTTTAATAATTGGATTGTTTATTTTTCCTTCTCAGCAGCCTGAGAAGACAGAGTTGTGGATTGGGGAGGTGAGTCTGGCTAGGCCCACAGAACACATACAGGTAGTCTTCAGATACATACAGCATCCATCTGCAGTACATTTTACCTCTACAGCTTGATGTTTCCTTGGTCTTTGCTGACTGGACAATCGGGGCCGCCCAGGAGCCAACATGGGAGAAGCTGGTGGCAGGCGCCCGTCTGATGGGAGTGCAAGCTGTTTGGGCATCGCGTGCCTTGTCGCAGGTGCCATGGTGTTCCTGGTCGACCTCTCCTCAGACAAAGTAACTTCACATGTTTGAAACACAAAAAGATGTCTGATAGGGCACATCTGACTGTCCTATGTACAAGTGTCGGGCATGCTACAACAGGAAAACCATCCCAGTGATACCTAAGGGATGTCAGATTAGAATTTATGTGGAAACCCCACTGTATAACATGTATAAGAACGGTACATGTAAACCAGATGAAGAGTAAAAAAAAATGGAACAAAGTTTGACTTTACTGCCAATTAAACAAAGGAGAAGGAAACATGCTTCGTTGGCAGTTCATCAAGTTGGAGTCTGGATGCCCTCAGTAGTCATGACTCAGGAAGAAACGGCCAAAATACTGCTAAAAGAAATAAACTGGCAGTTGAAGATGTGGGGGAGCACAGAAGAAGTGCTCTCCAACATAACTGAAGCTTTAAACTGGACCGTGTATACCTTGCAATATTTCCATGCACAGCTGCAGAAGGAGCGTTTCCAGAGGGTGGTGACCACATCCAATCACCACGAGTGGAGGAAGCTGTGGAACATTTCTAGTACATAAAGTAGCTATAAAACCTGAATTGACAAAGTGTACTGAATATATGTGTGAAGGTTATTGGGTTCAGTATCTTGTAAGTGACATAACTTCAGTATGCAGGTATCATGTGTTACCTGTAATAACTGTACAAGGATTTGGTTTTTGAAAATACAAGGTGAACGGTTTGAGCCACAGACAAATCTCACCTATGACGTGAAACTATGCGGGACGGCTGATAAAGGAGTGGTATGTATGCTGCAAACAGGTCATGTTAACCCATGTTTAACCAAAGACGAGGTATTGTGTGATTGGACTCATGAATCAGCTAGAGACATGAAAAGTCATCCTCAATTACCTAAGGTGCCTTTCTCTGGATGTGTGTATGGTGTACATCTGTGGACTTGGAACAACCAGACTTATCAATTAACTAATTATAGTTCCACCACTCGACTAACAGAGGTACAATGGCAAACTTTGCACGTACCCTGGCGAGTCTCCCTAGACCATTTCAAATGCGCATTGAATGGGTCTACAGAGCTGAAACGAATGATTGAACCATATAAGTCAAACGTGTCTGATCTAACAGTGTCCATCTGCATTGCTCAAGGAAAGGTTTTACATGTGGCTAAGCTAATAGAGCAAGCATCGGCTCACCATTGGTGGGATATATTCACAGGAATGTCATCTACAGCGCAAAATATATGCAGTATCTCCTTTGCTTGTTTAGTGAAAAGAAGAATAACTAGTTTGATTTATAACACTGCTTTATAATGAAAATAGTATTAATAATAGAGGACCATTGGTTAGGGACAGAAAAAACCACCATGACAATTGACCCTACACTCCCAGAGGATATCATGATATTGAATTATCATGTTAGTGGCAATGTAATTAATCATACTTTTCAGGGTTTTAATTCTCGTTTGGAATTTTTAGATTTTATGTGGGAATCTGTCCAAGAATGGGTTGGCAGGCGATATCCTGAAGATTTTGATTTTGAAGGGAACAATTTTCAAAATTAGTCAGAAAACCAAAGGGTGGAATGAATAAAGAATTCAATAAATCGTTGTTTTTCTGACTATTTAACTTGCGATATAAAAGTGTTTAAAATGTTGTTTCTCTGACTATTTAACCTGTGATATGAAGTGTTTTTGTTAAGGGCAAAATTAGTCAGAAAATCAAAGGGTGGAATGAGTTGAGAGTTGAATAAAATGTTGTTTTTCTGACTATTTAACCTGTGATATGAAGAGTTTTTGGTGCATGTTGTTGTGAGCCACCGAGAGGCCTGAGGGGGGAGGCTTGGCCCGCCCTCCCCGCACGTTATCTCGAGGTTTCTCACCCTAACTTCTCACGCTCTCGGGCTATCTAGAGGTTTTTAAGCTTCTCACGCGTTCACGCTATCTCAAGGGTTTTTCACAGACTTTAAGTCCAGGTGGGCATGTTCTGTTTACTGGGAGATGTTCCCATGTAATGCATAGAGTATTAAAGTGTGACACTCAGAATTAGAGTTGAAGTCTGCTGTGGATCCTGATCCGATGCCCAGCCAATTGATGTTACCTTTCTACTCGGACTGAAACGGTTTTGTCTTGTTTTTTTTTTTCTTTCCGCAGGTCTAGAGGCAGACTTCAATGATGTAGATTTGTGTTTTATTTATACCTCTCTCTCTCTCTTTCTCCTCTATTCCTATCTCCTTTTTTACCTTTTAACCCTTTTCTATTTTGTTTTCTTCTTTGTTTTTCATCCCCATGTCCATCACATCTGAAACAATCCCAAAGCAAATTCTAATAAAATTAAATTTATGTATCAAGTGGAGCATTAAGGCCAGCCATAATGCTCTGCTTGTGAAAGTAAATTTGTTGGGCATCACTTTGACACTCAGACAATAATTCTGAGTGCCGCAATGCCGGACAGGCCAAAGGGGAGAAAAAAAAGAGAAAAAAAAAGAAAGAAAATGATTTCTCGTGACTCAATGAGACTACCTGCATAAATAAAGGATAAATGAAAAAAAAGAAAAAAGAACATGAGGGTTGTGGCTTTGAGGTAAAATCAAGTTAGAAAAATAGTCCTTTTGGCTGCTTTAACTGTGTCCTGGTAATTGGGCCAACAGTCTTTAAAAAATTGAAGGGACACCTGCAGCTTGTCCTTTCTCCACCTGCGTTCCAGTCTGCGACATTCCTGTCTGACAGCTCGAGCCATTCTGTTCTTAAACCAGGGTTCATGTTTAAGTCCAGGCTGTTTGGTCTTTAAAGGAGCCACAGTATCCAATACAATCAAACAGGATGAGTGGAGCCAAGAACTAATCTCCTCAGCATCAGTTGAAGCAGGTGGACAGAGCTGGCAGAAAACCTAAGTGAACTAGCCAGCAGTGGAAGGGTTAATAATCTGACAGCTCTGAGCAGGAATGTGAGTTTTAGCAGAAGTATATGTGAGAACAGTCTGGAATATTACAGGCATATGATCAGAGATTGTAGAGTCATACATTTCCAGATTAAACACAGGTTATCCCAAAGAGAGCACAAGATCTAGAGTGTGACCTTTATTGTGTGTAGGACCAGACACAGAATGCACCAAATTAAAAGATTCAATAAGAATTAAAAATTATTTTGCCAAAGGCTTGTCTGGGCAACAAACATGGATGTTAAAATCACCAACAAGGACATGGTCATATCCAGTCACAATCTCAGAAAGAAATTTTGAAAAGTCACTAATAAAATCTTTATTGTATTTAGGTGCATAGTAAATGATAACACAGAGTGTCGGGTCAGAACAACCCACTTCAAAGGAGGTCAGCTCAAAGCTGGTGTATTGACACTGTTTATATATCTATATCTGTCACGTTTTGCCCTTGTATTCCAGTTTTAGTTTAGTTTTCTTGTTTCAGTCCTGTAATGCCTGTCAACCTTCAGCTCCTGTCTCCCTACACCATGCCTCCTCTGCTCAGTCAGTCATCAGCACTCATTAGTTCCACCTGCCCTGCTCCCTTTTTAAGCTCAGCTCCTCTCTCACTCAGTGCCAGATTCTCAAATCTGTTTATTAGTAGAAATCCAGCATTCTCAGTCTTGTCTCTTGCCTTGCCACAACCCTTGCCTGTTTTTTGACTCCTCACCTTGCCTGCCTCTTTTTGGATTTGTTCTGCTCATCTGACCACGGTATTTGACTCTGCGCTTTCCCCTTTTGGACCACAATCACGGATTTTGGATTTGACCCTTGGCTCCTGATATCTGCCTCCCCGTTCCTGACTCACCTTTGCCTGGATCACAATCTCCTCAGTCTGCTCCACTGTAACAGCTCACTCTTCATGAGTGACATCACCGGCTCCAGTGCGACTAAAGCTCCTGCCTCACAATCAAGACAGAAAGTTAGTGAAAACCATAGTATCTCTCTGAATTTACCCAGTCAGACCACGATCACTAACACTTCTGTCTTGACAGATTGGACCTGGCCCAGGACCCAGACTTCCACCAGAGATTGTTTTATAACAATAAACTCTTTTAAAAACTGCTCTTGGATTCGGTGTTGATGTGCTGATCCAAACTGGTTCTTGACAGTAGAATCTGGCCAAAATGGATCCAGCACCAACCCAAGAGTGGCGCTCTGGTGTGGAGGGGGTCATAGTTAAGCTCAAATCAGAAATGCAGGAGATAATGATCATGTTAAAGTCCTTGTCACAGCAAACCTCTCCACAGGACTTTGTTACCACTTCTGCTGCTCATGCAGCTACACCTCACTCTCCTGCTATTTTTCATGAACCTCGCTTGTCACCTCCAGAACTGTTTAGAGGAGAACCAGACCAATGTCGGCCTTTTCTCACGCAATGTGAAATTCATTTCCAGCTGCAGCCCTCCTCCTTCCCCTCTGAGCGGGCCCGGGTGGCTTACGTCATCTCTCTACTCGCAGGTAAAGCTAAATCATGGGGCACGTCAGAGTGGCAGAGGAACACCAAGTGCTGCTATAGTTTTTCTGCCTTTTCTAAAGAATTATGCAGAGTGTTTGATCCAGTGTTGCCAGAGAGAGAAGCTGCACGTAAACTATTTTCAGTGAAACAAGGAAGCAATCGGGTCACTGAATATATCATTGAGTTTCATGCTATTGCGTCTGACAGCCGCTAGAATGAAGAAGCCTTAACCGATACATTTTTTTCAAGGTTTAAACGATGACATAAAAGATGTACTGGCAACCCAAGATTACCCGGAGTCTCTCCAGAGGTTGGAAGACCTGGCCACGCACATGGATTTGTGTCTTTGGGAGAGAGACCATGAGAGGGGTAAGAGACCCGTGAAGACACCTAGACCGTGGGGTGAGTCTAAAACTTTTGTTAACATAATTCCTTCTGCACCTGCCCCCTACATCTCTCAATCAGAAGAGCCTATGCAACTGGGGAGGAGCCGCCTCACTCCCAAGGAAAGGGAGAGGAGAAGGAGACTGCATCTTTGTTTTTACTGCATTGAGAGTAACCACACTATAGGTCAGTGCCCATCAAAAGGCCAGGCTCAGAAGGCAAGAGGAGATGCCTGCTGAGCCAAATCAGAAATCCCAAGGTCTCCTCTCCTTTTACTGTGCCAGCAGAAATCCAATTAACAGGTCAGAAACCCATACCTATATCCGCCTTCATTGATTCTGGGGTGGATACTGAATTTATCGATCACCAGTTTGCCCTGTCGATTGGTATTGAGCTAATTCAGTCCACCAAGTCTCAAAGTTCTAGCTCTTGGATGGTCATTCTCTTAATGACTCTGACCTTGAGACTATACCCATCACATTGCTATTGGGAGGTAATCACAAAGAAAGGATCAAGTTTATCGTGATTAATTCTCCCCTACTGCCTGTAGTTCTCGGTGCTTCTTGGTTTAACAAGCACAACCCTCATATTAACTGGAGGGGTAAAGAAATAGTGGGTTAGTCTGATGATTGTCTCACTGCCTGTCTCTATGAGGCCGTTTTACCTTCCATCAGCCCTGGAACTGTTACTGAAACATACCCAGATCTCTCCAAAGTTCCAGTGGAGTACCATGACCTTAAGGAGGTGTTCAACAAGGTAAAAGCAACCTCTCTTCCCCCTCACAGACCTTATGATTTTGCCATAGACCTTATTTCTGGCACCACACCACCTAGGGGCAGCCTATATGCTTTATCAGGTCCTGAACACTTTACAATGCAGACTTACATTAAAGACTCTCTTCAAGTTGGCATCATCAGACCCACAGCATCCCCTGCTGGGGCAGGGTTTTTCTTTGTTGGCAAGAAAGATGGATCTCTCAGGCCTTGTAATGACTACAGGGGGCTCAACAAGATCACTATTAAGAATAAATACCCTTTGCCTCTCATGTCCACAGCATTTGATCTCATCCAAGGAGCCACAGTGTTCACTAAACTAGACCTGAGAAACGCTTATCACCTAGTCCGCATCAGGGAGGGGGACGATGGAAGACTGCTTTCAACACCCCCAATGGACACTATGAATATCTGGTAATGCCATTTGGTCTCACAAATGCACCGGCTGTTTATCAGGCACTAGTTAATGATGTGCTTAGGGACATGGTGAATCAGTATGTGTTTGTCTACCTCAATGACATTTTGATTTTTTACAAAGACATTTTCTCCCATCAGAAACACGTCAGATCCGTCCTTATCAGACTGTTACAGAATAACCTGTTTGTCAAGGCAGAGAAATGCAAGTTCCACCAAACCTCCACCTCTTTCCTCGGCTTCGTGATCTCACCTAATCAGGTAACCATGGACTCTGGCAAGGTATCCGCAGTTGTTGATTGGCCCATCCCGAGAGAGAGAAAACAGTTGCAAAAATTTCTAGGGTTTGCTAACTTTTATAGGAAATTTATTAGGAACTATAGTTCTATTGCTGGGCCTCTTCATGTATTAACTTCCTCCAAGAAGTTTGGTTGGAACAAGGCTGCTGACCTCGCTTTTAAAGAACTTAAAGATCTGTTCTCTACTGCATCCATCCTTCATGCTCCTGACCCCAACAAACCCTTCATAGTAGAGGTTGATGCCTCTAACACTGGGATAGGAGCTGTTCTGAGCCAGCGCAGTAAGGAGGGCAGAGTTCACCCATGTGCCTTCTTTTTTAGAAGTCTCAATGCCACGGAACGCATCTATGACGTGGGTGATCGTGAGTTGCTGGCCGTCAAGTTGGCCCTCGAGGAGTGGCGACACTGGCTCGAGGATGCGAAGGAACCTTTCCCTGTGTGGACTGACCACAAGAATCTTGAGTACCTCAGAACCGCCAAACGTTTGAACCCCAGGCAAGCCAGGTGGGCACTTTTTTTTGTTGCTTTGATTTTATTTTGTCTTACAGACCTAGGACTAAAAACGTTAAACCCGATGCTCTATCTCGCATCTCCGAGGGCAATGGTTCCTCCAAGACAAAGACAGAGATAGAGTTCATCTTGCCTGACAAAATCCATTTATCCATGACTCAACTTGAAGCTGACCTCCGGCAAGCCAATCAGGTCTGTCCTCCCCCATTCAACTGTCCTAGAGATTGCGTGTTCATCCCCAACAACAAAATCAAAGAGGTACTCAAGCTCTGTCACAATTCACATATGTTTTGTCACCCCGGCATCACCAAGACTCTTAGTGTGGTTAGATCACAATTTTGGTGGGAGGATCTTATTAAGGATGTTAAGGAGTATGTCAAGTCTTGCTCTTCATGTAACCAAGCCAAGTCATCACATCGTTCTCCAGCAGGGTTACTTCATCCTCTGCCCATTCCATCTCGTCCCTGGTCACACATCTCCATGGATTTTGTCACTGGTCGGCCTCCCTCCTCTGGTCATACAGTCATTCTCACAGTGGTTGACCTTTTCTCCAAAATGGTTCACCTCGTTCCTCTTCCCAAACTCCCTTCCACCAAAGAACTAAGCAATATCATGGCCAGAGAAGTTTTTAGACTACACGGCATCCCCAATGATATTGTTTCATTTAGGGGGCCCCAATTTATCTCAAAGTTTTGGAAGGAGTTTTGTAGTCTCTTGGGCATCTCCATTAGTCTCTCCTCAGGTTTCCACCCACAGTCCGATGGCCAATCTGAGAGGGTTAACCAGGAAGTGGAGACCAAGCTACATCTGCTTTGTGAGGGAGACCCCAGTAAATGGTCATCCAACCTCCCCTGGGTGGAGCATGCCATCAATGCCCTTCCCTCATCTGCTTCAGGTCTGTCCCCATTTTATGTTGTGTTTGGTTTTCAACCACCCTTGTTTTCTGTCCAGGGGAGAGAGGCTCTCGTCACATCAGCCCATCAAGTAGCCATGTGGTGCCAACACCCCTGGAGAAAGGCCAGAAGGGCCCTCCTCAAGTCCAACGCCACCTATGTCAGGGGAGCCAACAAACATCGGTCCCCTCAACCAGAATATCGAGTGGGCCACAAGGTCTAGCTCTCCACCAGAGACCTTCCCCTACAGGTGGAGTCCCGTAAGTTGGCTCCCCAGTTCATTGGACCTTTCCCCATAACTAAAGTTATTAACCCTGTAGCTGTATGCCTCCAGTTGCCCCGCTCCCTCAAGATTCACCCTACTTTCCACGTTTCCCGCCTCAAGCTTTATTTACCGCCGGCTCTTGGGTCCCAGCTCGTCATATATTAGATAAGGACCTCATCAGACAATTTCATAGCTCCCATCCTGATCAGCCTGGTGTGTCCGCCAGGAGCCGGACCTTAATGAGGGGGTTCTGTCACGTTTTGCCCTTGTATTCCACAGTTTTAGTTTAGTTTTCTTGTTTCAGTCCTGTAATGCCTGTCAACCTTCAGCTCCTGTCTCCCTACACCACACCTCCTCTGCTCAGTCACTCATCAGCGCTCATTAGTTCCACCTGCCCTGCTCCCTTTTTAAGCTCAGCTCCTCTCTCACTCAGTGCCAGATTCTCAAATCTGTTTATTAGTAGAAATCCAGCATTCTCAGTCTTGTCTCTCGCCTTGCCACAACCCTTGCCTGTTTTTTGACTCCTTGCCTTGCCTGCCTCTTTTTGGATTTGTTCTGCTCATCTGACCAAGGTATTTGACTCTGCGCTTTCCTCTTTTGGACCATGATCACGGATTTTGGATTTGACCCTCGGCTCCTGATATCTGCCTCCCCGTTCCTGACCCACCTTTGCCTGGATCACAATCTCCTCAGTCTGCTCCACTGTAACAGTTCACTCTTCATGAGTGACATCACCGGCTCCAGTGCGACTAAAGCGCCTGCCTCGCAATCAAGACAGAAGGTTAGTGAAAACCATAGTATCTCTCTGAATCTACCCAGTCAGACCACGATCACTAACACTTCTGTCTTGACAGACTGGACCTGGCCCAGGACCCAGACTTCCACCAGAGATTGTTTTATAACAATAACCTCTTTTAAAAACTGCTCTTGGATTTGGTGTAGATGTATTTATCCAAACTGGTTCTTGACAATATCTGTATTTTTATTTTATGTTTTCCTGTCCGCTGTGCTTGTTTGCTTCTATTGTACGGCACGTTGGTTGGCCTTGTTGCTGTTTTAAGTGCTCTATAAATAAATTGATATGGTATGTTTAAAACGCTGTTTACAACTAAAAACATTTTATATACGGCTGCAGCTCCTCCTCCCCGGCCCGTTGATCGCGGAGAGTTCAACTAAGAGCAGCCTGTTGGTAAAAGCTTCGACAGAGCAACCGACTCAGCCTCACTTAGCCAAGTCTCTGTAACACAGAGGAAGTTCAGATTATGGGAGCTGAAGAAATCTCTCAGGATGAAAGTTTTATTGACAAGCGATCTGGCGTTCACCAAGCCGATCCTGGCTGGAGCTGGAGCAGCGTTGACGCGCTGAGGGAGGGCCCGACTCAGCTGTCTCAGGTTCCGTGGGTTCGCTCCACACCTGCTGAGCCGGGGTGGGCAGGGGCGCTGACATCCGCACCAACAACACGAACCACGCAAGCATCCATCGGCTCCAGAAAACGCCAAGGCAAAAACACACCAGGAAACACCTTAGGGACTGGCTGGGAACCTGTGGACCACAACAATGAGGCTTTCAGCTTCACAAGGTCATCTACCACGGCAGTGATGATATTTCAGCTGGTGGGGTAGCACTGGAGCCCGGCACAGGTGCACTGGAATTCCCGACAGAAGCTGGGGGGAAATTTGTTTCCATGTATTAAAGGTAGCCACATTGTTGATAAATGGCCTTAGATCCAATAATGTTTGGCGATCATAGACCAATAGTGACTTGACTTCACTCAAAAACAACAGAATAACGACCAGAATTGACAGTGGGAGACGACCTGCCACATACACCGGCACCATCTTCATCCATTTCAAACAATATTATCCTTTATCACAATAATTTCTGAGACAATTAATTGCCCAGCAAAATTTATTATTGTGACAGACATATACAGTATATATATATATATATATATATCACAGTTTACAATCTGTTCAGTTTGACTTTTTCTTCTCTGCTCTCTTGGGTTTTTCCTCTGCTGCTTCTACCAGCCTCTTTACATGCCACGCCTCTCTCTCTCTCTGATTACTGCTGATAGTTTCCACCTGTTTCTGGGTGTATATATACTTCCTGCTTTCTCCACCACATTGCCAGATCAACTGCTTGCTTCCAGCCACAGTTATCCAGCATACTCTCTTTGTTCACAGCTATTTAATCTTGATCCACACCTGTTTTCCTCAACCACGCTTTTTACCTGTCCCTTTTGTGCCTCAGCCTTCTGACCTTGTTTACGACCTACGTCTAGTGATGGCCAAATTAAGCAATAAAGCAATATTGAACCACTTTGCCAATTGTACCGAACTTGGGTTCATTCATTCAAAGGTTCATTTCAGTGACATCTAGTGGTGAAATATAGTATATATTTATATATATTTAAATATAGGGTCTGTGTGTCCTCCCCCAGAAAAATTGGAATAAAAGAGATGCCATGTTCTGCGTTTTGGTGTATTTTAACAGGTTGTTAAACATTTGAATAAACTGCTTAAAAACAGGTCTCTCTTGTAAATGATGAGGCTCAAGGCTAAACCTGTATAAATAAAGGTTGAATTGAAATTACTATTTTAGAGAGCAACAATTAACAAGCCTGTGTATGAATGCACGTCCTTGACAGTCTGTCAGGTGTCCTAACCACCCCACCCGCCCCCACCTACAAATACACACACACACACACACACACACACACACTGCCGACCTGAACTCTCCTCAGCTGAATTCAGTCCTGTGTGCTCTGCTCCAATCTCACTGCCATCCATCCATTTATTTTAGATAAATTGTCTTTTCAACATTTTGGTCGCTGTTATTTTGACTAATTAGTGCCGTTGTTTTGATACTTGATGTAATACACGTCAAACATTTCACTTGTTTTATTTTTTACTGTAAGCTTATTTATTATGTCTGAAATGTTATGCACTGTAATGTATGCAGGAGTTCCGACACAGCAGTTGTGCCTGCGTCCTGTAGAGCTGTCCGGAGGCACTGTGCGTAAAACAACTGTCTCAGGGTGCACAGCTGGAGGAGGATGATGACGCTCCCTGCAGGACATGCAGTCCGTGTCTCTGCTGGCAGGAGCATGACGCGGCCAGAACATCCACTCGTTGTACTTTAAATAAATAATCAAAATAAAAATGCGCAATGACTTTTGACTTTTAGGGGCGGAGTTGGCGGATCCGAGCGGTCAAAATTATAGAGTTCCAGGATCTTGTTCTGACAGGATCTGGCTCAAATAAACCACTGTCTGAATATCAACAAACAAGAGCTGTTTGTAACGTATAATATGTGTAGAACGGGGATGTGAACCGGGGCTTGAGCCATCTTAAATACACTGAATCGGGCCAAATGTTTGAAACTCCTCCTGTCAACTCAACGCAGTCATCTGACTCGGTCTGAATGAAGCAGTGAAGTGGTTCACACGTCATCAGTGACGTCACATGAAGCAAGCTCCGGCACACTGCTTCACCATAACTACCCTGTCGAGTTTGAAGCGTGCTTTGAAGCTTCGGTGTTAGAGGTAACTTCACTACCTACGTCTGTTTTTGGATTTCACCTTTGCCTCTCCATATCAGTACTGTCTCCTCTTTGGATCCCGTGTATGAACCCTGCTCATCCTCAAACTACGCCTCTGGACTTCCCTTGGTCTCTGCAGCTCTGTGTCTCCGCTGGAGCACCCCGTTACAGCAAGAAAGGTTAGTGTTTCATCAGACCATCTGTATTTAGATAACTACTCGTTATTCTGTCAAACACTAACCTTTCCCCTCTTTATCATTTTAGATACAGTTCCTGCCCCTGAGACACCAGAAGCTGTTTATTTACTCAATAAACATTTTAAAAACCTTTCTGAGTCTGTGTGTAGGATCCTCTGCTATCAGATCTCTGACAATACATTATATATATTTTATATACGCACACATATGTATATAGATCTTAGACTTCTTAACAAACAGACCACAGTCTGTGATGATCCACAACTTCTCCTCCTCCACAATAACCCACAGCACTGGCTCCCCACAGGGATGTGTGCTGAGCCCTCTCTTGGTCAATCTGTTCACATATTATTGTGCACCTACCCATCCAGGCTGTCCTATTGTAAAGTTTGCAGATAATACAGCGGTGGTGGGATGCATCACAAACAACGAGTCCAGCTACCGGCAGGAGGTGGAAAACCTGGAGAGCAGGTGCAGGAAGAACAACTTTCACAACAATGTGAAGAAGACAAAGGAGATGGTCGTGGACTTCAGACGGAACAAATACCCCCCCCCCCCCCCCCCAAAAAAAAAAAAACATAGAAGGATATGCGGTGGATATTGTTGTAGTACTCGAGACCAGTCTTGGTCTTGAGACTGGTCTCGAGACCACTTTTTGATGGTCTTGGTCTTGTCTCGGACGCGACTGCATTTGGTCTCTGTCTTGTCTCGGACATTGAAGACTCTGAATTTTATTTCAAGACCCCAACTGTGGAAATATCACAAAATTGCCAGAATATTGTCCAGTTTATTTGTTGACATTTTTGCTTTTATTGGATGCAAAATGTACAGATTCAAATCCTAGTGATAACATGACTCATTGCTAAATGCGTTTTTTGTTACTGCTGTCACGCCCAACCCCTTTCACTCGCATGCGGTTCTGTACCAACAGAACAATACAAACAACAGAACATGATGTTGCAACCAGGGGTGAAAGTAAGCCGGTACAGTCCGGTACTGCGTACCACTAAAAGATTCTGTGCCGTACGCTGTACCTGGAAAAGAGGGGAGCGGCTGTCTGCTGTAAAGTCGTCATTCAGAACCAGTCATAGCTGAACTTTGGGTCAGAATAGATTTGCTAGCAATAAGCAGTCTAAAACATGACTTAATCAGTTAATAAATAGCTTTTTTCTCATATCAAATTGTTTCTGAACGGTTTGTTCTATGACGGAGCCTTGTTTCTCTACAATGGTGAAGTTAGTTTTACGTTGGATGTTGGACATTCAAGCTCCATGATTTCAGCGGTGTGTTCCTCTCATTCGATCCACAGCAGGCAGTCTGATTTCAGTCAGCTGCGTTCAATCTGCCCCTCCTCCGAGACATAATGGTTCGCTTAGGGACCGTCAAGAAATTATCAAACCAAACACTCTTCAGAAACAAAATGAATATATTTTACATAATTTGACCCACTCACACAAAAATCAAGGTTAAACTACTCTAATAGACCTGACACACAAGACATCAGCATTTATTTCTCATTTTTTTATTTCTCATTTCTGGCATTTTGGGGTGTGGCAAGATGGCACCAGTGTGTGTGGCTGTCCATCTGTCACTCTTGGTTTGATTTGTTTTATTTCTCTGCTTTGTGCTCAGCACCTAAGTCTGTGCTTATGTACAATCACCAGTCCCTCCTGGATATTCAACATGTTGTTGGCAATCTCAGTGCCTTTGGTGAACAGAAAACTTTACCCCCGCTCCTGTCAGGAGTCCCAGCTCATCAGGCCCCGTCCGTCTTGGTTTTCAAATCTCGCTTAAATTTTTTTTACTATTCAGTAGCTTTCAACACCAGATGATCTGGGTTTGAACCTGTGTGCTTCACACAGGTTAGTCGTTATATTTATTATCTGCAACATTTTTGTGTCTATATTTTGATTTTATTTCATTTTGTATATTGTGTTGTGTGTTGCCTGTTTCTGTTTGTAAGTGCTCTATCAATAAAATGGTATGGTATCTCCTCCAGGCACCTGCGCTGCCCCCCCCCCCCCCCCCGCCCCCGGTGGAAACGTTGTCGTTACCACGGTAAACGTGGAGGACAGCTGGTGAAACTAAAGATCTGCCTGGTCCGTTCTACATCCATTTCTCAGACAAGAAATGGATTATTTCCATCTTTCGCTGTGCCTTGGAGTTTCCTGGATCCTGTTAACAGCTGCCTGCTACCTGTCACTGGCCTGGATGTGGGCATTTGCTCCCACTCCTCCTGTTTCTCTTGTCTCCACTGGTGCGGAGTGAACCTGCAGAGTCTGAAGATGTTGCCCCAGGCCCTAGCACCTGTCACTTTGCAGGCTGCGGTTTCTGCCAGGATTGGCCTGGTGAACGCCAGGTCTGTAACAAACAAAACTTTCATCCTGCGGGACTTTTTCAATTCCTGTCATTTGTATTTGTGCTGCGTCACAGAGACCTGGGTCGAGGCTGATGACTCCAGTGTTTTTCTTGAGCTTCTACCGGATGGCTGCTCTTATCTAAGCTCCACTCGGATGTCAGGCCGCAGAGGAGGAACAGCGGTGGTTTATAAAAACAACCTTAAATGTAAGCAGTGCTCTGCACCGTCTTCTTCTTTCTCCAGCTTCGAGGTGACTTTATTTGAGGTGGGTCGCTCACACCCCGTGCTGTGCGCTGTCATCTACAGAGCCCCTAAATATAATAAGGATTTCTTGAATGACTTTTCTGATTTCCTGATTGGAATAATGATAAACTATGATTGAGTCCTTATTGTTAGGGATTTTTACATACATGTATGCTGTCCAGAGAAACCACTGGTGAAGAACTTTCTCAGCCTCACTGACTCTTTTAACCTGGTTCAGTGGGTGGCTGGTCCCACACATGAACATGGACACATGTTGGACCTGGTTCTCTCTCATGGCTTGTCTGTGAACGACATGGAACTATATGATAATGTGATTTCTGACCTTAGGCCTGTTTTATTTGATGATGGTTTGTCCTGTGCTCCAGTTAAATCCAGCCGCCCCTGTCAACATCAGTACCAGAACACTGTCAAAGAGGCCAAAAAACAACACTTGTCAGACATTATTTTGTCCAATCATAATAATCCACGTGTCCTTTTTAAAACTATTGACTCTGTCCTGAAGGCCCCACAACCTGTCTGTCTGGAAGCCTCTACTGAACTCTGTAATGACTTCCTGCAGTTTTTTATAAATAAGGTTGTTACCACAAGGGCCCTTATTTCATCCCCTGCTTTTGACTCCTCCTGTTTGGTCCCCTGCCTGGCTGTGTTTGACAGATTCGAACCAGTGATTCTGACCCTTTTAGAGGATGTGGTCAGCCATATTAAGCCATCAGGTTCTCCTCGTAACCTTGTCCCTCCTCGTCTTTTAAAAGAGGTGTTTTCCAGCATCAGGCAGGCGATCCTTGCTGTTATCAATAACAGTCTGTCCTCAGGTGTTGTCCCAATAAGTTTTAAACATGCTGTGGTGCAGCCCCTGCTTAAAAAGTCTAACGTAAACCAAACTGTCTTGGCTAATTTTAGGCCCATCTCCAAGCTGTCTTTTATTTCAAAAATTTTAGAAAAAATTATATATTCACAAGTAAAAAGTTTTTTGGATGAGCACAATATCCTGGAGGTTTTTCAGTCTGGCTTCAAAACTTGCCACAGCACAGAATCAGCTCTAGTCAGAGTTTTTAATGATATTTTTAAATCCAATAATTCTGGTGAACATGTGGTTCTTGATCTGCTCAACCTAACCTCTGCCTTTGCCGCTACTGTGGACCACAACATTTTAATATCACGCTTACAGCACCAAGTGGGTATCTGTGGTATTGCACTGAGCTGGTTTAGGTCCTATCTGACAGACAGAACTGTGTCAGTCAATCGGCTGGTTCTGAATCCTCCACTGCTCCTCAGTGTTTTGGGGTTCCACAGGGTTTTATTTTAGGTCCCCTGCTTTTTTCCCTTTACTTGCTTCCATTTGGATCAACCTTAGAAAGCATGGGATCTTTTTTCACTGTTATGCTGACGATAGTCAAATCTATATGCCACTAAAAAAGAAAGATGCCCCCTCAATTAGGCCACTTCTGTTGTATCTTGAAGACATCAAAGCGCGGAACCACAGAGGCTAGCTCCCGTTGGCGGTCGTCCAGCAGACGCCGAGCAGCCGGGACCCCAGGCTGGCTAGGTGACGGTCCGGAGCAAGTGTAGTGCTAAGGCTAAGCCTACAGTTCACCACCGACCCATTCACGTTTCTAATCGATTTTCCTCGCTCAGTGACACACCTGCTGAAAAGCAGACCCTGGTTATTGGCAGCTCCATAGTCCAAAACATGGCTTTAGGTACTCCAGCGTCCATAGTTAAATGCATTCCGGGGGCCAGAGCGGGCCACATAGAATCTTATCTGAAACTGCTGACTAAGGCTAAGGCTAAATACAGTAAGATTGTTATTCATGTCGGCGGTAATGACACCTAGTTAGGCCAATCGGAGATCACTAAAATTAATGTTGCTTCGGTGTGTGAATTTGCTAAATCCACGTCGGACTCCGTAGTTTTCTTCGGCCCCCTCCCCAACCTGACCAGCAATGACATGTTTAGCTGTATGTTGTCATTTAACCGTTGGGTGTCCAGGTGGTGTTCTGACATCGATGTGGGCTACATAGATAACTGGAGTTCGTTTTGGGGAAAACTTGGTCTGATGTGGAGAGATAGCATCCATCCCACTTTGGACGGAGCCGCTCTTCTTTATAGAAATATAGCTGATTTTGTTTATCCCCCAAATTATTGACAACCCAGGGTCCAGTCCAGGAAGCAGAGTTGTAGTCCTCCACACCGCTCTGCTGCTTCTTCTCTGTTACCCACCCACACCCCCATTGAAACAGTGTCAACTTGCCCACGGCTCAAATTAAATAAACTAAAAATCTGCGCTGAAAAAAACCCCCCATAAAAAGCTTATTAAAATAAACATGGTTACGAACTCTATCAATACAGGTCTTAAAATGAGCCAATTCAAATGGTTAATGCGGGTTTATATAACACCAGTAGACCTTAATAGGTTTAATAAGGATATACCTGATGTATGTCCAAAATGTACAGAAGACAGAGGGACTCTGGCTCACTGTATGTGGTACTGCAGAAAAAACTATGCTGTTTTGGAAAGAAGTAAAGGATGTAATTGAGGAAATAATTTCTAAACAAATAATATTGGATTCAAAGTTGTTTTTGTCTGGACTGTACCTAGAAAAACATATAACTACACTAAGAATGAACAAACATTTATAAACTTAAGTTTGCTCATTGGAAAAAGATGTATATCATTATTTTGGAAAAAGACTCATAGACCGACTGTCAACCAATGGATCTGACAGATGTTATCCGCTCTTCCTCTGGAAAAGATTACATATGCATTAAAGGGCAAACAGGACTTGTTTGAGTGTATATGGAATCCTTTCATTATGTATTATAAAGATTTGAACATGCCAGAAGACAGTTCAAATGACTGAAGGAGGTGTGCACTGTGGTTCCTATAATACGAATAATTATTCTAAGATATGCACACTGTGGTATTTGATACTTTGATATGGAGATGATGTGTGGAGTTTGTGATGGGTTGCGTTATGATCAAGATCCTGTGAGGGGCACTTTGTTGGTTTTTTTTGTTTGCTTTTGTTTTGTTTGTTTGTATTTGTTACTTTAGTTTAAACAAACAGGCTGTGGCTGAGTGGTTAGAGCAGTCGTCCTCCAATGCGAGAGTTGGGGGTTCAAATCCACCAGCAGTCACATGTCGAAGTGTCCCTGGGTAAGACAGTGAACCCCTCATAGCCTCTGATGTGTGTCCCATCAGTGTATAAATGTGAACTAAAGCACTGATTAGTCTCTTTAGAATAATTTGTTCAATTAGATTTGTATCTAGTAGCTATTCCTTTGATAGAGAACTTTACTAATTGGCTTTTATGTAGGCTTATATATATATATAT
>NC_056519.1:28731821-28736778 GCF_014905685.2 Nematolebias whitei
TGTTCAGTGACTCAGAGAGCCGGACGGGACCATCCAAAAATATATTTGGGTCCAGGACAGGCCGCTCCACCCCACCGGTAACTCTGAGCGCACCCTGCTGGCCAGGTGACCCCTCGAGCTAGGGAGTCATCACATGAAGGTCTGGTGTTTTCTCTCTCTCTCTCTGGACCCCAACAAACTTCTCATCTGGACCTTTGTGGTTCTACCTGGTTCCGACAAGAATCGCCTGTTGGTATTTCGCTGGTTTTCTGCTGGACTGGCCCTCGTGGTGTCTTCATTGGTGTGGGGGAAGTGTACCTGTGTCCCCCGAACTGGACCAGAACCAAACCGAGTTGGCCGTGGGGGACTTCGTCTTCATCAGAGCCGGTCTCAGCTTCAGTGAGCAGCCCGTTACTTTTATTGAAGGAATGTCCACCTCCGTGGAGTCGCTGTGTTCACCTGGAGGTGACGCTCCGATGCTTTGAAGCGCCGCCGGAACCGGACCGGAGCAGAACCGTGCCAGGGACAACTTCAGCCTCTTCGTCTCTCGAGCTGTGGTGCGCCGAAACCGGACCGGAGCAGAACCGGGCCAGGGACAATTTCAGCCTCTTCGTCTCTTGAGCTGTGGAGCGCCGGAACCGGACCGGAGCAGAACCGTGCCAGGGACAACTTCAGCCTCTACGTCTCTCGAGCTGAGGAGCGCCAGCGCCGGACTGGAGCAGAACCGGACCGGACCAGTGACGACTTCAGCCTCAGACTCTCCGGTCAGTCTCGTTTTTCACCGGGGGTGCCTCTCGTGCTGTCGCGTGCGGAGGTGACGTGCAGAGAAACGAAGGAGCAGCGCTGCATGGTGCTCGAGAGAAGTTCAGAGTTTGCATAGGAGTTACTGCAGGCCTCCATCCAAACTCACCTGGATATTAATTATTTTTATTCCGGATCACGCTGTTGGCCCCTGTTGACCTGAAATAAGCTAGGACCATGCCTTTCACTTCAGGAGAATTTTCTGGCAGCTCGCTCTGCTATTTGCTGCAAATTATCTATTTCTGCCGGTTGGTTCTGGACCCAGCTTCTGTTTCCCACGGGAGCATCATCCATCTTCGCAAGGGGGCCGGAGCCCCCCTCAGCCCAACTCAAACTGCAGTTGGGCCACCTCGTCGAGTTTGTTTGCCCATTTCATTTGTGACATTTTATGGTCTGAGACGTTTCTGCACCATTCATATTATTGTCACTATTTTCAGATCTCAGACTATCTGGAGTCACTGAATCTTGTTAATACACCTGGATCTGCCCATCACTGCAACTTTCACTGTTTTTGGGTTCTGAATGATTGCGTCTTCTTTAATGTTCCTCATGATTTGATTATGGGGGCTAATTGTCACATTGTTAACTCTTATAATTACACATCAGTCACGAAACACTCAAAAAAATGTCTGATAATAATGTTGCTCTCAGGGATTCAGCTTAACCCTGGACCCCACACTATTTATATGACACCAAATGACTTTAAAAATGTGTCAGGACTTCATTTTCTGCATGTGAACACTTGTAGACTTCTGAGCAAACTTAATGCCTTGAAAATTCTGGTCAGTTCTTCTGGGGCAGATGTAATCTTCATCTCTGAAACCTGGCTCAACAAATCTGTAATGAATAATGACCTGGTAATCAATGGATTTAACATCTACCGCTGTGATTGTCAAATAGGGGGGGGGAGTCGCTGTTTACATCAAAGATTCTCCGGTGGCTAGTCTCGTGTCTTCTAAAACAATTCCAAACCAAATTGATGCCTTAGCTGTAAACATCACTTTGAATGGAGGCCAGATTTTATCTGTAGTATGTTGTTATCGTTCACCTTCAGTAACACCTGAGGCTCTGTCCTCCCTGATGGAATTTCTTGGTAATTTAAAATTCAAAGAGATCTTTTTGGCAGGAGATTTCAAGATTGACTGGGGTAAGTCGACCCCCCTCTGTGATAAATTCAAGGAATGTTGACTGTCTCTCAATCTTACCCAACTCATCGACTCTCCCACTAGACCAAACAAAAACCGTCCTGAAAAAAGTCCTCCATCTTAGACCTGTTTCTAACAAAAATGCTTCACAAATTCCCTGGTACAGGTGTATTCGCTAACATTTTGAGTGATCACTGTGTGACAGCGACTCTGAGAGATAGTAAACTTCCACCTTCTAAGCCCAGATTAATTAAAAAAAGGGATCTGAAACGTTTTTGTGAACAGTCATTCCTCTGGGATCTGTCTCACTTTGACTGGCATCGTATTCTATTAATTGAGGATGTGAATTCCGCTTGGAACTAATTTCATAATAGTTTCATTTATTTTGTGAACAAACATGCACCTTTTCGTCAGTTCAGAATAAAGGGATGAGACAGCCCCTGGTTTACTCCAGAGCTAGCTGACCTCCTGCACAGGAGAGATCATCTTTGGGCCGCAGCGAGAAAATCTGACTCAGACACTGATTGGTTGAGTTTTCGACAGATGAGGAATAAATGTACAACTGCCATCAAAGCAGCAAAACACAACTATTTCTTATCTCAGACCTCCAAAAATCTAAATGACCCAAACAGATTCTGGAAAACCATCAAATCTCTCTCAGGCACCCCCAATCATCTGCCCTCCCATCACAACTTCTCATTAACCCCGTTCCTGTGTCAAATAAGCACGAGATCCTGTACTGTTTCAACAAACATTTTGTTTCTTTCAGTTCTTTATTTGACACAGTAACTAATGGAAAATCAGCCACTTCACTTAATAACCTAACTTCTACAAATCAAATCCCTCCTACAAGTCAATCCTCAAGTTATTACACCTTCTCTTTTTCTCCATTCTCAGTCAGTGAGGTTAATAAACTGTTAAAAGATCTTGATCCTAAAAAATCTGCAGGTCCAAATGAACTTCCACCTTATTTCTTAAGGCTGGCTGCTCATATCATCACAGTCCCTGTGACCCACATCTTTAATCTCTCCATAAACCAAAACTCGATTCCAGATGCTTGGAAAACAGCCTTTGTCCTTCCTTTGCTGAAGGGAGGTGACCCTACCTCACTGAACAACTATCAGCCAATCTCAAACTCTTCATTTTAGCCAAGGTTCTAGAAAAACTGATAAACTCTCAAATCAAAACTTACCTGGACTCATTTAACATCTTACCTCCACATCAATCTGGTTTCAGGAAGCAACACACCACAACAACTGCTTCACTGAAGGTTCTTAATAACATTGTTGAAGCGCTGGATGCTAAGGATTATTGTGCTGCACTTTTCTTAGACCTGTCTAAAGCTTTTGACACTGTGGATCATAACATCTTGTGTCATAAGCTCTCAGAAATTGGTTTCCCAGAACACACCATTGGTTGGTTCTCTAACTATCTCTCAGACCGGAGGCAATGTGTTCAACATAATGGTACTTCCTCCAGTTATTTAACAGTCAACAATGGTGTACCACAAGGCTCAGTCTTAGAACCCACCCTCTTTACAATCTACATAGGTAATGTAGGTCAAAGCATCCCTGATGCATCCATACATTTCTATGCTGATGACACAGTTGTTTATTGTTGAGCTAAAACAGTTGCTAAGGCTTTCCAGCTTTTGCAATCTGCATTTGACATCATCCAGTCTGATTTGTTCCGCCTGTCCTAAATGCCGAAAAACCCAAAAGGATGCTTTTTTTCAAACAGGAAGTCGGCCCCAGCAGTTCTTCCTCCGATTTTATCCTCAAATGGTGTCCCCATTGAATTTGTTGAGTCCTATAAATATTTGAGTATCTTGGTCAACCCGCATCTCTCTTTTAAGCGCCATATGGAAAACCTAGTAAAAAAACTGAAAGTTAAACTGGGTTTCTTTTTCAGAAACAGATCCTGTCTAACTTTGAATGATAGGAAACGGCTTGTAACAGTGACTTTCCTTCCCTCCATTGATTATGGTGACATTATTTACATGAACGCTCCTACAAGCACCCTGCAGATGTTGGATGCTGTCTATCATGGTGCACTAAGATTCATAACTGGCTGTGATTATCGTACCCACCACTGCACCCAGTATTCACTGGTTAACTGGACATCATTAACTTCACGCAGACTCTCTCACTGGTACATTTTCATCTTTAAATCACTTCTTGGTCTGCTGCCTTCATACATCTCCTCCTATATGTCTCTTCGTGAGTGCAGCTACGGCGTGAGCTCTCAGGACATTATTACCTGCAGTGTACCCTCAGTGAGGACTGAACTAGGCAAAAGGGCATTCTCCTACTCTGCTCCTGTTTCCTGGAATATCTTACAAAAAGATTTGAAGCTCTCGATCTCTCTAAGTGACTTTAAGAATCTGTTTTGACTCCTGGCAGGGACCAATGCAGACATGTTCTTGTTTTTAGTTTTCTACATTTGCCTTAGAATCTAGCTGTTTTTTGTTACTTTTTTTAGCCATCCTATTTGAAAAAAAATTATTGTATGACTTTTTATAAATTTTTATTGTTGTCGCTGTTGTCCATTGTTGTCATCATTCTTTGTTGAAATCAGGTCTCTCTTGTAAATGAGTCCTCGAGGCTCAATGGGATTTACCTGTCTAAATAAAGGTCGAATTAATGTATGTGTATGCTCCTGTAAAGTGCCCTGAGACAACTTTTATCATGATTTGACGCTATATAAATAAACTGAATTGAATTGAATTGAATTGAAAAGAGTGCTGTATGAATGGGTAAATGAGGCACAGATTGTAGTGTAAAGCGCTTTGAGTGTCTTGAAATAAGATAGAAAGGCATTATATAAGTACAGTCCATTTACCATTTACAGTGCTTAAATAACACTATCACTCTAAAAAAGTTAAATCTGGTCCTCTGGACATTCAAAAAAACAAAACAAAGCAAATCAACAAAAAAATGTAGAAACGTTTCGTCTCTCATCCAAGAGACTTCCTCAGTCTGAGGAGCTGTATTCAGCTCAGTCTCTTAAATAGCACCGTCTCAGAGTGGATC
>NC_056519.1:28736878-28743700 GCF_014905685.2 Nematolebias whitei
TTTGTTTTTTTGAATGTCCAGAGGACCAGATTTAACTTTTTTAGATTTTTCTACCTGGATTATTGAGCATGCATCAGTATAGGAATTCTTAAGTTTTTACCTTTACAAAAACAAGTAAAACTGCTTAAGATGTAGTTTTAGAACTAAAATATTTTTATAAGTGTAGATTCTAAGCTCACCTGGATAAAGACATTGTCTGCATGTTTTAATGACTAAGGAGCTCCTACTAACAGCGGTACCTGTTTATCTTCCTTTGGAATGTGTACAGGAAGTTTTCCAGAAGCTTCAAGGTCTATGGGGGGATGTCCCTAGACCCAGCCGAATCCAAATACAGACCCTCGAAGTGGATTTGGTCAAAGGTGGATCTGTGTTCTAAAATACATTTGATTTGACTTGACTTGACAGACTGGACTGAAAGAAATTAAATTGGGTTTTCATATATAGAGTATGCTAACCACATTTTTTACTACTGTTGTGCAGTCATGTATTGTAAACCTTTTTTCCTTGTTTTTGTTTCACCTGAACAGATCTGCGGTGAAGCAATGGCCGACCTGAATAAAATTAACTGATTTTGACTTTCTTTCATTATTCAGTGGAATTAAATATTTAATGTTGTATTGCACTGTTTTGACAATGATGTAACCAAAGAAAATATATATTTTCTGCGCAAGCATTTAATAAGATTTTTCTCTACAGACTGAATGAGGTAAGAAGAATAAATTAAATATACTAACTAACTGTTTGTGCCAGGAATCTTGAGGAACCTGTTGGACTCAGGACCCTGGGGGCTCCCCTGTCACCTGGCTTGGAGAATTGAAACCAGACTGGGTCTGGCATGTTGTTTTCTGGGAAGGTTTTCTATTGTTGTGGTGATTCTTCTATGCTAAACTGGTATGGGAACTAATATATGTGGGCAGGGTCCTATTCTTTTGTTTGTCTCTTTGTGCTATTTTCTGATTCTATCCAGCTCTGCAGGTGAACACCACAGGGATGACTTCCAGGTGTATCAAGCATGCGGAAAGAATTTGACCCCACCTAGGAGACTGGGTTTTTGTCAAGGACCTCTGCCAGAAGCATTGGAAGTCGAAATGCTGACTGAAACAATTCCAGGTCCTGCTGACAACACACGCAGCTGATTTAAAGATCACGAAGAGGACTACTTGGATTCATGCCAGCCACTGCAGACGGTTCTTGGGTCCACCACCAGACTAGCTGAGGAAGAACCATCGACTGCCCTCTCAACCACATGGCAGATTAATTCCTGAGGACAAGTGATATGAAGACTCACACTGTATAGAGACCAGTGACTCGATAAGCCCAGAAAGCCCCAATACACCCATTCTAGCCCACTTTGTCAGGGCAAGTGGCCTGACACAAAATAGTCAGAGGCTAACAAAAGGAGAACGGAGTCTCCAAGCCCTGGCACGCACACACACACACACACACACACACACACACAAACAAACAAACACAGACACAAACAAAAAAAACACTGAACTGAACTCTCTGCCCTTCGCCGACAGAAGACGGACATACTACATATCGGATTTCCAAAACATCGAAGCGCAGAAACGCCGAGGGAGTAATTTAAAATTGTGGCGGTTGTCTTTTATTTGGTCATTTTGGGAGAACAGAGTACAAACGTTTTTATTAAAAAAAGGCTCACAACCAATAGTTGAGAAAAAACATTTTCTTGTTTTCAAATACAATGGGTTTGCTACAAAATCACAGGAGAGTCACCTTGGTTATGGGGATTTTAGTAGGGATAATATGGGGCATTATTTTCTTGTGTGAATTTTTACATGGGGATGAACCTTTCCGGGAATTAAGATACTTTGTGGTTATTTGGTATGATATGGTATAAAGTTTATTCATTTTAAAAAATACAAAACAGTTTTATAACGATATAAAAAGATACAGGAGATTTAAAATGAAAGGCAGCAGAAAGAAGAAAAAATCTTATAATATCTGCCCCTTTTTTCAAACAATTAGTTCAATCATAATAATTTTCAAGTAACCTTCAAGTCAAGTTTCAAGTAACCAAGTAACCTAGTACCCAAGCATTTCATTCTATCTATAAAATCATCAAACACTGAATGACGTTTTGTTAGAAAAGGAGTTCAGAGAACTTAGAGGGAATGATCTGTTCTACATTTGTAAAGGATGCTGATTGGGCCATTGCAGGCTGTCGTCATAGGGGGTGTGAGGCGATGTCGTGTTTTCCTTCCACAAAGACTGAAACAAACCATCAGCCCTGGGAGGTTTTTCCACGGCATTCACCCAGCATCCAAGGAAATAAAGCACAAATACTAGCCTTATTATGATAGATGTCATCCTTACTCTAAGGATGAAAAGTAATCTTGTTATTTTGAATGCATAGCTTAATGTTTATACCTTTCTGGGTTGGCCTCTTTTGGGGGAGAACAAAAGGGGGAAGTGTGGAAATGGGAAATTACTTATTTACTTATGGTGGGTTTATAGTCAATTAAATTAATCAGTTTATGGCGTTTACTCCCTTTTCATTATAGATGTGTTGTCACATCAGAATCAGAATCAGAATCAGTTTATTATTGCCATGTCAATGAACGAGGTTCACAAACTAGGAATTTGCTTCGACATAAGGTGCGAATAGTAATAAAGTAAAATAAAGTATAAATGAAGTAAAAATGAGAACATTACATACGACATAAGACCTGTGTATACCCACAAATAAAGTAAAATTAAAAACATAACATAAACATGTGTACACCCATACAATAGAAAACAATAAAAAAGCTTAGAAAACAGTACAGATGGAGTATTCAATTATAATACAGATGTAATGTGACCAAAGCAGAAATTATGAGGTAGCATTATGAGTGTTCAGGAGTCCAACAGCAGAGGGGAAGAAACATCGAAACAAGAGAAGAAACATAGAGACAAGGTGGGTGTGGTAGTATGACGTAATTTGTTTTGGAAAACGAGTAATGTGGGGTAACTTGTTTTGAACAAAGACGGGTGTGGGGTTTCACATTCTAGGGGCAATTAGAAACTCTTCCAAAAGATACAGATAGTTAAACCATTTCATCACTCTGAGGAGAAGGGGCATAGGAGGAGCTCGATGTCATGGCAACAGTATGAGTGAGCACATGATTATCCAATCGAAAGAAGATCCTCCCCCAAAGGGGGACAGGCTTAGGAAAGGTTTATAACATTGTGTAATGAGGAAGTGAAGTTAGACACACTCCTGGGTAGCCATCTTTAATGACCTCAAGGTGACGTACTCTTTCTGTCTCCTGAAATGCATTTCAGTCTGTGTTCTGTTTTTCTGTTTTGGCTTGTGCGTTAACTTTGTTTAAAATAAATCCTATTAAACTAAGGTGAAGTCTCCGGAGCAGTACCTGTCCGATCAAACGAACACGCAGAAGGAAAACTGGTCTCCCTCAACAGTGTTCAGGTGCATTAAAGTTGAAATGTCTTTAAAACCCCACACCTTATTGTCCTCAAGTTTCATGAGAAACATCATTTAGATGAGGAGCGTTGAACACAAGTAAAAAAGTCCAGTGGTGATGATTTTTATTTCTCTATAAACACAAATAGTGCCGACCTAACGCTCTGTATTAAAGTGTATTAAAGTTCAAATGTCTCTAAAACCCACAGATGAATTTACACAAACTTCGTGAGAAACATGGTTTAAATGTGTGGAATTAAAGGAAATCTAGGTGAAATGTTGCTTTTTGTTCACTAGTGAACACCTTTTTTTATGTGCGAACACACGTGCGCACACACACACACCTACAAACATCATTGTGTCCCCCCCACATTACGGATGCTTCTGACACCAGGTGAGAGATGTGAACACATTTTAGCGCGACATAGCATAAATTAGAAATTTAACCCACCTACAAACAGCCCTACTTATATGGAGGTGATTGGAATCCCTAGGGGAGTTCCAGATTATTATAATCTAGCTGATTGGGTAGCTGCTGGATTTGAGAGTTTCTCGTCATCCCTAATAAGAATTTAGAATTCACTACATCCATTATAATGAGTTGCGACTGATTAATTTGACTCGAGTTACTCTAGAAGAATTGGCTGAATGATTTGCACCCACTTCCCTTATGATTACAAAAGGGGGCATGTGTGCTAGGTTTAGAATAATGCTGTCCATCACTCAGGCAATAGAAGGCCTGAATGGTTCGTCTTAAACATGCACGAACACCTGGATGGTTGGCTGACTGGACCTTTTGGTAAGTGGGGATGTGCAGTATTGTCTGTGTTCATGTCAGATGTTTTTGTTAAGGGGTTTAGACAGGATTTAGTTTATATTTGAGTTAGTCTGTGAAGGATGCTGAGTGAACCGTTAAGGTCACCATCATGGGGCGTGAGGTGATGCTGTCTTTTCCTCCCAAATAAGGATCAAACTGTTCGCTCCAGGGGATTTTCAGCAGCATTCATACAACATCCTAGGGTTTGAACGAGTATTAATCTTTCTATGATAGATGTGCTGAAAAGGTGGACTTGCAGCAGAAATGGATAAGTTCAGAAAATTGGTCTCTTTTGAGGAGACCAAGAGTGGGAATGATGAATAGACAGGCTGGGTGTGTTCACACATATTGGACATTTTATACACTGTGTGTTCACTTTTCCATAGTTTTATATTTATACTTTATTCACATTATATCTATTTTTGTGTGTGTTAAAAACTGTTCACACACATTTATCACAGAGGTGAAAAACTTCAGCCAATAGGAGAAGATTCCCCCTCTAGGAGGGAGGCGTGTTCATGGAGAGATTATATTATCCTGAAACAGGAAGTAGCATCAGACTATCTTGAGCAAAGCCACTATTCAAGTGAAGTACGGCTCCATTGTCTCCTGAAATCCATTTCAGTACTTTGTTTTGTAATACTTTAACTGTGGTGTGTATTAAAATTCTCTTAAACTAAGGTGAAGTCTCCTGGTGTACCTGCCGATCCAAAACAACCCGGACAAAGGTATTTGTACCTTTGCAACACTATCTTGAAAAAAATATGTAAACTGTCTCAATCAGATCTAACCAGCTAAATAAAGGTTTAAATAAAATAAAATGCTGCCTCTTGACAACATACAGTCCAGGCTCAACATGTGACCAGAGCCAGAACTTTGTTGCTGTGAGTGTTACGGTGTGGAGGTTAGCACGTAGCATAGCATTCTAAGCTAACCACAGTAGTAGGGACACTAAATTATAAAAAAACTGTTCCAACACACACACAGTTATACTCTGACATTGTTCTGACATTGTTTCTGTCACGGTCAGCGGCCCCCGCTGCCCCCCCCATCTGCCTAAGTCTCTTCTTTCTCCTTCAAGCTGCAACCAGGAACCAACTGTCACGGTCAGCGGCCCCCGCTGCCCCCCCCATCTGCCTAAGCCTCTGCCTTCTCCTTCAAGCTGCAACCAGGAACCAACATTAATATCTTCAAACAATCATCCCACAAACTAAATCATTTCCTTCCATTTCAAGGTTCTGTCTCTGTCTGCTCTTTATATTTTTGTTGTTCTGCTCTGTGTGTGATTTTCTGTTTATCTGATTCTGTTATTTTCCACTCACTCCTCAGTCTGCCTCTCCACTCAGTCTTTATCATTCGCACCTGTCCCTCATCAGCCACCTGCCCAGGTGCTCTCATTACTCACTCTCCCTCTGTCTCATAAAAAGCCTTTCTCTCCTTCACTCCTTGTCCGGTCATTGTTCTGTGCTCACAGATTTCTCAGTCCTCCTCTGTCTTGTCAGTTTTTTGTCCATCTGATGATCTGCTCTGCCTAGTTTCTGATCCTGTCTGCCAAAGTAAGTTTTGCTGCACCGACAGCCTTTTGTTTTGTTATTTAAAAATAAATTTTATTTTTAAACTCCTGCCTCACTCGCCTCCCTGCAATTGGGTTCCAACCTCGAGGATCGTGACAGAATGACCGGACCAACTGAACCCAACGGGAGGATGATGACTCTGTTTGAGTTTTTTACCCGTGAGGCAGCGAAGACTGCCCAGAAAGACAGAGAAAGAGAGGAGAGGAGGAATCCATTTTGGGGGACCCGCCTGGCCATTAAACCTGGGTCCTCACAGCCTCTCCGTCCCTCTCCACCTCACCGCGCCGCTGCACCCCGTTGCCCACCTCCTCCTCGCTTTCCACCTGGTGGGGCCAAGCAATCATCGGAGAGAGGGGGGCAAACTGCTGGTCCTCCCCGAACCCAGCGCAAGAAGGGGAGAGCTTCGCGAAGGGAGGGGTTCATGGCTTCTCCATCACCTGCTGCTGCAGCCCCATCTCAGGTCTCTGGTTCACCAGCTGCAGCTCTGTCTCTGGTTCCTGGTTCTCCAGCTGCAGCTCCGTCTCTGGCTCTCCAGCTGCAGCTCTGTCTCTGGTCTCTGGTTCTCCAGCTGCAGCTCTGTCTCTGGTTCCTGGTTCTCCAGCTGCAGCTCTGTCTCTGGTTCCTGGTTCTCCAGCTGCAGCTCTGTCTCTGGTTCCTGGTTCTCCAGCTGCAGCCCCGTCTCTGGTCTCTGGTTCTCCAGCTGCAGCTCCATCTCTGGTCTCTGGTTCTCCAGCTGCAGCTCCGTCTCTGGTCTCTGGTTCTCCAGCTGCAGCTCCGTCTCTGGTCTCTGGTTCTCCAGCTGCAGCCCCGTCTCTGGTCTCTGGTTCTCCAGCTGCAGCTTTGTCTCCGGTTCCCGCTCCGGCTCTCCTGGTCTCGCCGCCCGCTCCGGCTCTTTTGGTCTCGCCGCCCTCCAAGTCCCGAGAGGGTTCGGCGCTCTCCACGTCTCAAGAGGGGTCGGCGCTCTCCACGTCTCAAGAGGGGTCGGCGCTCTCCACGTCTCA
>NC_056519.1:28743800-28753094 GCF_014905685.2 Nematolebias whitei
TAATTGTTATTATGATACTAATTCTACTTAGTCAAACTATCTAAGTCTAAGTTAGAGAGAGAGATGTGGTCTAGATTATGTTATGTTAATCAGTCCCTCAGTGTTGGCTGAGCCTCCTTAGTGAGAAAACAGCCCTTCCTCTGCTGTAATTAAAAAGTATCTTACCTGACATTGGGCCCGTTGTGATTCGCTTGTAATTATATCAAAATGTAAATTTCTAACATTGTGAACTTATATGATTGTCCCTAGCTAATGTGAGAAAAATGATAGACCAACTAAACTTCAAAGGCTACAGGTATTTTGTCTCAGCCAACTGCAGGTGGTCCTGTCCTGACTGCGAGGAGTCCTCACTGGCCTGGATCACAGGACACACCGTACCTGTGCCCACCACTCTCTCAAAGTTAACCATCTGCACGACTGCTGCTTTAGCGCACGGTGCAATGCAACCCAACAAAACACAAAAAAGAACAATAATAGCCAAAGGAGGTACCAACAGTTTGATCAGCATCTGACTCCAAGACCCACTCATGTACCATGACCAAAACCCTGAGGATCCTGCAGGCGGATCTTTTGCCGTTAACAAATCTAACACCATTCTATTCTGTAACACCATCACTCTCAATGCTGACAACTCCGCTGATATGCCCTCCAGCGCCTTAATTGTTGAATTAATGAAAATCCCAAAACGGTAATCTAAGGTTTCCACCCGTAACAGTAGCTTACCAACCCCAGCCCACGGAAAAAGTGAAAGCATGACCTTTTCTCCTACTGTCCAGTGTTTAAATTTGTCTGGCACGTCTGAACCCCAAATAGAGTCGTGCGGCCTGATGCCCACAGCCCTTCTTTGCCTGACATAATGGGAACCATTACTTACAGACACAAGAAATGATTCGTCTATGACCGCCACAGGTGCGCAGATACCTGTCCAGTTACTGGGAAGAGTCAACAGTAGCGTATGTCCACACAACCAAGCCAGATCCTCAACGGGAAATGTTCCATTCTTCCCAGGTACCCCAATGCGATGGTTACCAGGATGGTAAATTGCCTGGCACTTCTCAGGAGGAATGATGCCCACCGGCACCTGAAAAGAGTCCTGCCAGTTCTGTCGGTGTACGCAAATGGGAAATTGCTCACTCGAGGACCACTCTACATACTGACTCAACACCACCACCTGTGCTTCCTGTGTCAACTCATACCGCTTGGCCTTACACCAGTGTGATCCCCGACTATGTCCCCTGGAGCTGTATTGCAGAAGACAAGATGATCGCCCCCGATCCAGGGGTTTAACACGCAATGGCAAATGTGAAGCTGTGACCGGAAGTTTGGTGCATACATAACATTCAGAATCATGACGTCCCCTGGCTAAAAACTGAGCATAACGGTACCAACTGTTCATCTGAAAAGCATGGGACAAATTCAACGGTAACTGATCAAATTCATGAACTGGGGACAACGCCCCCCTCCTAGGGATCTCTCTCTTGATCTTCACCGGTGTGGTGCGACATCTCCTGAGTCCTGTAATGACACAGGTTAGCTCCAGCACCAACACAAGACAGACCATCAACACCCCAATTATCCCCCCAGCAGTCAACAGCTTATTTGATATGAGAACCATGATTGCTTTGTCCCCACACTGAAAATGAAAACTGATTATGATGTATAAACCTGAGATTCAACAGTACATGCAGCAAAATGTCAACTCAGCACAACCTGAAAGAATTCTATTATCACAGAGCAAGTGGAGAAAATTGAAACACTTGTCACCTAAAGTCTACGCTTTAATTGAATACCAGAATTATTGTTTTTCTTTTTATACCCAGGAATCGATCACTGTAAACATGTGGAACAAAATTAATTCAAAATGCACGCACAGTAAAAGTTAAAAGTCTGACCCTCTAAAAGTAACTCTATGTTAAGGTGGTAACCTACTTGAAATTTGTAAGTGGATGTATTAACAGTTATAAATCAACCTGCGGAAAATAAACACATACACCTTAAAAATCACAGTTTTTTCTTTTTTTTTTTTTTTTTAGTTCAGAAGTTGGATGGGTGTCTCGATGCAGCTTCTCAGGTTAAACACACAGGAGCTCTCCTCATCTGTGGTAGCTCCCTCCGTAACTCTAGCCACTGCTCCTGAGGCCTCCAGGAACACAGCTGCTCGACTCCTCTTGCTGTTTAAATGGCTAAACAGGGGGACTTCATTCCCAACGTTTCTGTTACGTTTTATTTCACAAAAACATCAACGGATTAAGGAAACTTGCTGCTCATCTGGCAAACAGGGGGACTTCATTCCCAACGTTTCTGTTGCCTTTTATTTTACAAAACCCCAATGGGTTTAAAACGACGCGTCTTTCACTCTTTATACTCCTGCTCACGACGCGTCTTCCACACCTCCTGACAAGAGGTGATCACCCAGCTACTTTCCCTCTCATGCAGGACACTCACTCCAGACGTCACACCTCTACTGATGTTGCAGATCCGTCCGGACCTGCTGCAGCGATCGTTACGGCTCACCCGCAGGTGCACACTGGCTGAGATGAAACCACGTGGATCCTTTACCTCTCAAGCGTACTGCGTATGATGTGCGTTCCGTCACTTCATATGGGCCTGTCCACCTTGGCTCTGCCCACTTTCGTTTAGTGACTCTCAGCAGTACCCAGTCTGAGAGTGGGCACGTGGGGCTTACTCCGTCCGGAGTATTGGATTCAGGGATCTGTAGGTGGAAACTAGACAACATACCTTTTAGTGTATCAAAGTACATTTTGTGTGTCATTTTAGATACCTGTTCTGAGGGCCACTCCATATTTTGCTGGGGCCCTGGGAACGACCTTCCTGTGGTCAGTTCATAAGGGGTGAAACCTGTACCCCTGTTAACAGAAGCTCTTACCGCCACGAGGGCGATAGGCAACGCATCCAGCCAATTGGAATTTGTCTGTGCACAGATTTTTGATAACTTTTGTTTCAGGTTTCCATTCAATCATTCCACTTTCCCTTGCGATTGGGGGTGGTAAACTGTACCGAAAGCATGCTTCAAACCCAAGGCCTTTTCAACCTTCTGCAGATCTGCATTCTTGAAATGAGTCCCATTATCAGACCTAATTAGAGTTGGGAACCCATGTCTGGGGATGTACTGATTTATTAAACACTTGATTACCGTTTGACTATCTTCCTTTTTAGCGGGCCAGGCTTCTGGCCATCCGGTGAACGCGTCGACGCAAACCAATAGGTATCTGAAACCTTGTACTGGTTGAATCATATCATTGTAATCAATTATTACCTCACGACCCGGTGTCATGTCCGTAGGAAACTTTCCTTGTTGACGTGGTTTAAAAGCTGGCTTGGAGTTATACAAACTGCATAACGTGCATTCTTTCACAAACGCTCTGATCAAATCGTTCATATATGGGTGCCACCAGTTGACGACATTCCTCTTCGTCTGGTGTACCCCTACATGACTCAATCCGTGAGCTTCTTCGAAAATTCTCCTCTTCAGACTCAGTGGGAGTACCCATCTCCCATCTTCTGGGTTTATCCACAAACCATCTGGTCTTTTGTCAGCTCCTTTTTCACTCCACACCGCCCTTTCTTCTGGAGCTGCACCTTGTTGGCAACAGGCGATGGATTCTTCATCCCATCTGATCACCTCCTCTTCTTCTGGTGTTGACATCACCATCTGACTCCAGTTGATAAATCCTGAGGCCTTTTTCACCTCCAAATCAGCTTGACAGTTTCCTTTTGCTATGTTTGATGAATCTGAATCATGACCTCGACATTTAACAATGGCAATTTCTGCAGGTAACATCAGTGCTGTTTCTAATTTTCTCATGTCTGCCTCATGTTTAATAGGTTTACTGTTAGCTGTCAGAAAACCTCCTCTCCTCCACTGCGCCAGTTCAACATGCGCTGCACCAAAAGCATACGCTGAGTCTGTGAAGATCGTCACTTTCTTGCTTTCCGCCCACTTTAGTGCTGAAATTAAGGCTCTCACTTCTGCTCTCTGCGCTGACTGTGAACCTTGTAATCTCTTGCTCACCACTGTGTGATAACCCTGGTCCGTCTCAAGCACGACCGCAAATCCTGCACTGAGCTGTCCATCCTGTGTACTGAAACAGCTTCCATCACAAAACAACACCTGTCCATCTCCAAGAGGTGTGGCTTTTAAGTCTGGCCTGACTCTGTCATCAAGTTCCACTCTTCTCTCACAAATATGTGGTTCCCCTCCTCCTATCCTATCTGCCATGTTAATTCCCTCGTGTGTGAATAACAAGTTAGGTGCTTCCAGAACCTTGTTAATTCTCTGTTGTCTTAGTGGTGACATGGTGAAATTGTGTGAATTCACAAATGCTACCACACTATGAGCTGTCAAAACATGCAGTGTATGTCCCATCACCAAATGAGCCGTCTTCCGTACCAGCTTAGCTACACCTGCAGCATGTTGCGTGCACGGTGGATGTCTCTTTTCTGTGTTGTCTAATAAACAGCTGACATACATCAAAACTTTCCTTTCCCCCTCATGTTTCTGAAACAGAACACCGTTAATCACCCCTTCTGTTTCAGAAACATCCAGATTGAAAGGTGGACCATAGTCTGGCAGAGCTAACTCTGTAGCTCTACTCATCTGTTGTTTCACCTCAATGAAAACCCTCTCAGCTTCCTCATTCCAAACCAGTCTGGCACTGGGCCGTCTCATGCCCTGTTCTTTAACTAAAGCGCTTAAAATCCGGGTTTGGCCTGCATAATTTGGAATGTAATTTCTGCTGTAACCCGTCAGCCCTAGGAATGAGAGCATTTCTTTAACTGTCTGTGATTTTGGATGATGTAAAATTGTGTCACGGTGTGAAGATGAGAGTCCCACCCCTTTCTGCGAGATCATTCTCCCCAAAAAAGACACCTGACGCCTAGTCATCTGTAGTTTGCTTTTACTGACTTTAAAACCTGCTGCATGTAGGTGTTCTAAAACCTTTGTAGTCGCTTCTAATGAATCTTGTGCCGTGGGACTCGCGATGAGCAGATCATCAACATACTGAACAAGTACTGTACCCTCTTGGAGCATCACTTCGCGCAAAACTTGTTTCAACACTTGGTTAAAGATTCCTGGTGACAACGCAAACCCTTGAGGTAGTCTTGTGTATCGCAACTGTTCACCACGAAAGGTGAATGAAAAAAATGTCCCTGCAGTCCTCAGCTAAAGGAAGACAGAAAAACGCGTTTGCAAGATCTAGACTGCTAAACCATTCATGTTTCAGTGTCAGATTATTCAACGCCACGTATGGGTTTGGAACCGGTACGGTCTGAGTGATCAATAATTTATTGATGGCTCTCAGATCGTGTGCCATACGGTATTTGTCTGTACCTGTTTTTGCACAAGTAGAATAGGTGTATTCCACTCTGCATAAGAGGGTTCAAGGACGCCGCTGTCCTTCAAACCCTGGATTGTTTCAGCGATGCCCGCCTCTGCAGCTGGTTTGTGTGGATACTGTGTGATCCAAATTGGGTATGTGTGATGCACCTGGAACTCCATGGGAGGGCAGTCCACCATTCCCACATCTGTGGGCCCCTCCGACCATAACGTCCCAGGCATACTATCAATTAAAGGACCTGCCTGCGGGTGGTCCGTCAGTTCATGTCCGTGCTCTCTGGGGAGCACATCATGTTGCATCAAAGCTACATCATGTGTCACAGAGTCGACTGAATAACACTCACAGCTGGCTGAATACCAGACGCATGTTTAAGGTGTTTGTACCCAATCTGTGGCCTCTGAGGCCTTTTTCACCATCGGCCCTAAGTCTTTAGCCTGAAATTTAGGATTCAATGCTAGTGAAATATGAGGCGCTGCTTCTGCGCTCATCATGTACCACCCCATCTGTTCTGTAGTCAAGTTAACAAGCGCCGCTACACCCTCCTTGCCAACAATAATATTACCACTCTCAATAGGCCAGATTTTCCCTGCCAGTTGTTCTGCAAAGTGGTCCTGGAACACCTCATCTCCTCTGCGGTCATAAAAGAGAGTGACATGTGGGGGATCCGGAGGAGCTGAGAACGGATGCAAAGTCAGAAGCCAAGGCTTCCACGCCAGGAAAGCAGAAAAGATACCCCTCCACCCCTGACCTCAGGTTCAAGCAGTCCCCAGTAGATGTCAACATCTTCATCATGGACGGGTTGTATCACACACTGTGAGTGTGTAGTTGTGACCTGTCCACACTCCAGAGAGGTACCAACCGGTAGGCTCACCACAAGGCCATCAGAAGAGCACAAAATCGAGGCTCCCAGTCTGATGAGAAGATCTCTTCCTAGAAGGTTTGCTGGTGCATTTTCAGCTATCACAAAGGGATGTAACAGAGTCTGTGTGCCCACTCTTGTGAGAAGTGGACGCGTAACCGGCAGTTTTTGTTTAGCCCCAGAAAATCCAACCACCTCCACCGACCTTGCCAACATTTCACAGTCTCGTGAGATGTGTGTAATTGTTGAAAATGTTGCTCCTGTATCAACTAGAAACGGCAACCGTTCCGTTCTAATTGTCACCTCCAGTGTTGGGTCTGCCCCTCCTCCAACACTTAGCATTTTCTGTGGGGTTTGTCATTGTTGCTGGAACCCCATCCCCTCAGTCCCGAGAGGAAGATGTCCGGCGCGTGGTTGTTGTTGCTGATGTACCGGTGGTGCACTTGGCGTCGGGTGTACGAAAGGTTGTGGTGGGCCCATGTGTTGTTGGAATGCCCTCTGCTGTCCCCCTCGTGACATGTTGTTTGTTGTGGCGAGATAACAATCTCTCGCCCAATGTCCCTGCTGGCCACAGAAGAAACAGGCATCCCCCTGCTGTCCCCAACGTGAAGGACCCCAGCCCCAAGACACTGGACGTGGTCGAACTCCTCCTCTTCCCCGTCTGACAAACCTCGCCGGATGTCCTCCTCTGGCCCTCCGGCCTGTAGTTTCCGACCACTGTTGCAGAGCGACTGTTCCAGAGAACACCGCCTCCTCATTGCCTTCTGTAACGGACTGTACAGACATTTGTTTTTTATCTTGTTTATCTTTTAGTTTTTTATCCTCAGCTTGTTTATGTCTGACATCTGTCAGCTGGAGTCTAAGCAGTTGTGCACGCATAGTTTCTAGTTCAGCCGCCTCTTTATCTACCTGTTTTTTCTCATATTTTAAACGATGTATAACATGCTTCTCCCAGCGTTCAGGAGATGCCGTGAGCAAATCAACATTCTTCGCCAATTCGTCTACCACTTCTTTCGGCAGGGAGTCAAGAATAGCTTTTCTAAAATACGGGCGTTGTTGTATGGCTTGCGCATGTACACCTGTCACCCTCTCCCAAGTGTCTTTACACTGTTCCATAAACTCCCACGGGTCTATAGTCTTATCCCATTTAAATTCTGGTACCGCTACACCAGCTGGCAATGGGTATAATGTTCTTATGATAGGCGCAATATGCACAAACACGTCGCACAACGGAGTCTCATCTGGTAGTTCTAATATCCTACAACGGCCCCGAGAAGTCGCTATAAGAGAGTACAGGTATGTCTGGACGGTGGCGTGGTTAGTACAGCGAGCAAAAATGGCGTTCAGATCCCCCACTGCCAGGGTCACACCCAAAGTGAGGGCATTAAACTTTTCCAACCAGCGTCCTCCACCCTGGATAAGCGGTGGTAATTTCTCTGTTATCGACTCCAAGTCACGTATATGAAATGGCTTATAATGTGACACCTCACCTGTCGCACCCTGAGTACTCAGTAATGGAAGTTGAGACACAACACTGTAACACCTATCCCCATCTAAATCAGGCTCCATCTCCACATGAACCTGAGCAGAAGTCACCTCTGGCTTACCTGGAGCAACATACCCCCATCTGTCGGGCTTTCTCCTCACCCTGCTTGAAGCTGTCCCCCGTGTGTGCACCCCCACGTCTTCCTCTACTAATCCTGTCAAAGAACCCTCAATAAACAGTGTGGTACATTTATCCCTAGGGCTATTGGCTCGCGTACTCTCCATCCGCTGTAGAGTCTTACTGCGGTGCGTCCCACTTGGACCCGGAACCTCAGTCCACACGTCTTCCCTCACACTGTCACGTGAACTACTCTTCCACCGAGCCTTTCTGCCTTCCTCCTCCTCACGGTCAGACAACTCATTAAGAAACCGCTGTCGTCTCTGTGCAGTCATTCTGCCACCAATTCCCCCTGTCAGTATCCAGAGTACCACCTTCCTCAGAATCAGTCTCCTCAAATGTCAGTCTGCCTTTATGAACCTGCAACACCGGATAAGTCCCAGCAGATGGCGCAGTCGTCAACGTCCTGTCAGTCTCAGCAGGTGACGCTGTCTGCAACTTCACGTCAGTTCCAGCTGGTGTTTGTTCACAGTCGTCTGTCTCACCCAAGTTTTGTACACTCTGACACAATAAAGCCAATTGTGTATACATCCCCTGTATTTGTCTGTGTTTATCTAACTTTTTCTGCAGCTGCAGACGTCTTACACATGATTTGCATGCCAGCAAGTCCTCATTAAGCGCCTGAATCTGCTTGTTCTGAGCTTTAACCTTGTCCCACGCTATTTGTGTGAGTGTGTGTGACGATCCTGTCTCAGCCTGGACCAGCTGATGAAGAAGGATGCCCAATTCTTTACATTTACCTGTATTTGCTGCGTGTATAACTTTAATTACAGCTGTAACCCTTTTTGATTGTTCATGTAGAGTTTCCACAACATTTACAGACTTCTTATTTATGAGCTCCATATCTGCTGACATCAGTCACACAACCTTTCACTCAAAAGATTTTATTCTCATATACTCCAAGCCACTGTTGAGATGAGGACCACACAAGCCTTTAAAACCTCAGTGAGTAAAGACCTGTAATTGCCTTATCCAACAGCGCCCCTTTCGGTCAGGATATGGATGCTCCAGTCAGTCAGAGTCCTCTGATACAGACAGAGAACACGCACACACTTTCACCTAGAAGGACAGCGAACAAAGGAACGGCTGCACCTTCCCCCACACCAGGGAGATAACAAATCGTCTCTGTCAGCCACACACACACACAGCCCAAAGCAACCCCCCCGTTGCACACAGAGAGCACACACACAGACAGAAACAATCGCAGCACAGCACATAACTCCTGACCCTAAAAACAATCCCAGATCGCCCGGAAATTTAGTACTATAGTCCCAGACTGTAACGCTCCCTTTGACACATTAACAATTGAGTTTAATCTAGTGACCAGTCGACAACCACAGTGGGAAACTCGCGCCACAGCTTTAACCAAATCCCAGATTTGGGAAGTTTACCTCGTCAGGTAAACTTTTGGT
>NC_056519.1:28753194-28783068 GCF_014905685.2 Nematolebias whitei
CCATAGGTTTGAGGTCCTTGGTCGACGTCATCGATTGAGAAAAGAGCTATGGCCTGTGTTGGTTTTGTGAACCATACTGGCCCAGCTTCTTGACTCGGTACCAGGTTATCTGGGAGTCCTCCCAGAACTGGAATGCCTAGTTCAACATCATGAAAATCAGGTTCTGAGTGTTCAGCTTGCGATGACTCATCATCGTTTGTGTGTGAGTTTACCCCCCCTTCTTCCGATGAGGGGTTGTTGGAGGCAACAACAGCAATGTCTTGGTGTGTTCCACCGACATCTGTAATGTTGTCATTCGCGCCTTCAGATTTAGTAGCGATCACATCACTACATAGTGTTCCAGGTTGGTTTCCCATTTCAGCGTGTATCAAAGTTTCTAAAAACCTTTGTAGTTTCTCTGTCTCTTCCGAGCTCAGAGGTGTAGGGCCTTGTTTCTGGAACCTTTGTGATCTTATCGCCTCGGTCCGTTTCGTCCGAGGTGGGGGAGGGTTAGGTACGTCTTTTGGGGGTTCCTCTTCGGACTTCCCCTGATAATATGGGTCCTCTTGGATCCCATATCTTTGCGTCCTACGCACACCCCATATACAATAATCACGTTCATCCTCTGAAAGAGGAGCTTTTTTGTCCCAGCGTGCACCTTCATTACGCGGTTTGTTAGTTTGAAAATACTGCTTTTTCTCGCCTTTTTCAGGAGGAAGGGTCAATGCACGCCGTCCTTCCATTTTTAGGGAGTGGGGTTTAACCTTTATACCAGGAAACACCTCTATGGGCGTCTTAGCATGAGAACATGCCTCAAACACATTCACAGCACACTGTTTAATCTCATTGATGGATTTTTCTCTGAAATTTGCCATAATTTGTACTGACATGCGTATGTCAGTGTGGAGATATTTGCTGAAAACAAATTTAAAACCTTCTTCTTCCTCCATTCCGGTTTCATTTCTGTAACCAAAATAAGCTTGGAAGATTCTTTTGTAATAGATTTTTGGATGTTCATTCTTGCCCTGCGTGACCTTGTCAGCGGCTGGGAAACCAGCAGGTCCCGTGCAGGGGTTGTACTCTCTGATCAAAGCTTCACACAGAAGGTTGTAATCCTTTCTCGTTGCATCAGGTAGACGCTCGATGAAGGTGAACACCTCTCTGTCTGAAGTGAGCCTTATCAGACTGATCTTATCCTCAACCGTAGCATTAGGATAACCATTCAATCTGAATTCAATGTCTTTGAGGTACGCTTTTGTTCCAGTTGAACCCATTGGTCCCGGTACAAAGCGTTGTACATATTTTGAGAGTTTTAGCAGAACATCTATTGAAAGAGGAAGTTTCCATGCTCTCTGTTGCATGTTTGGTGGAGGAGACCTGTTCAGGTCTGTTCCTACCACTTTAGGTGAGGGTGGAGGTGTTTCTCTACACACATGTGGAGGTGGCAGAATGGGATTAAGAGCAAGAGGTGCACCAAAATCTTTCTGAGATGTTGGTGGATGACCCGGACTCTGTCCACGGTCTTCTCTGGGTTCCAGACAAACTCGCCCCACGTCAGAACTTTTATATATTGCCGCGGCTAGTTTCTCCTCACAAGCTTTCAGGCGTTCCTGTGATGTTTGACATTCACCTTGTAAACGCACACAATGTTGGAGTAATGCCGCTTTTTCCATTCTGCATTTGTCACGTTGTGTTTTAAGCACATCTATCTCAGCTTTGCAGCGGGAAACTTGTGACACTGTCACAACGTGATCCCGTCTTAATGCAAAGTATTCTCTGGACAACAGCTCTTTAGCATCCCTGGCTTCAGATAGTGATGCATTAAGTAACTGTATTTTGCTGTTCAGTGAATCAATTTCTGCACGTGCATCTTGCTGTGACTGAAACATCTGTTCAGAATGTTTTTTTGTGAGGATCTCGTGTTCACTTTTAAATTGAAGGAAGTGTTCTTCAATTTCCTGAACCACCTCTTTTTCACTGTTTAACCTTATTGCAAGGTCATCAGCTTTCTCAACCACTGTATAGAATGATTCTTTCAGCAACATTGCCATTGTAGCCAGCTTTTCATAGCTTGACTTTGTAATTTCTGTAGAGGTCACACCTTCTGCAACCTCCATCAGATTGTCCAATAACTCTTTTGGGTTCATGCTGTCCACCTGTTCGCCATATGGATGTAAGGATTCCGTCAGCAGTGCTAACGCTTTCTCTAAACAGTCCTTCATTTCATAAGGATCAAAATCCTTTTCTATCACACCTGTCATGGTTATTCACTGTGTAGCACTTTATCTGGTTAAAACAGTTGCCTGCTTCAGATATTTTACAGGTAAATATTTGTATTCAAATGTCATTGAGTTTCACACTATTTTAGCTCTGGATTTACACAAAAGTACTGTTATAAGTCAACTTATTCAGAGGAATGGGCACCTGTCATAGGTTTTACCCCAATTCATGAATATTTAAGTAAATGCTTCTCTGCAGTGTTACTTTTTAATGTGCTTATTTTTTAACAGATACTAGATTACCAAGCTTCTCAGTGTTTTTTACTCTAAAGCACTGAACTCAATAAACCTTCAATTTTTCTGAAAGTTTAAAGCAACTTCAGTTTTTAAAACGCTTTCTTAAGCCGTTTTTATTCCAGAAATTCGCTATTTTAACAGTTACTCATCAACCCAGGTTGGGTGAAAAGAGAAAAGAAAATTGATGATGAGGAATAATCAGTCTCCCCTTCAGGAAAACTGTTATACTCCTCTTCTCCTGCCATTATCTTCTATTTAAAAATTAAATAAGAAGATGTAATGTTTTAGGTGGTAAACATAAATCATAAAAGTTTCCTTTTTCTGATATATTTACTCTTATTTAGTGATCTAGCAATTAAACGTGTATTATCTTTTCAGCAAATGAGTAAACTTATCAACTCTGTGAATATCTGAACTGTATCTTTTAAAAAGTTTCTAATTTTTTATTTTGCACCTCCATCAGAGGAATTACCAGTGAATAAAAAGGTTTTGGTAAATGCCTTTCTTGCATAAATACCTTAATCACTTTTTAAATGCAAGATAACAGTAATAATTCAGCTTGAAGAACGTTTATTAACTCAAAAATACGTCTGACAGAAATAAGCACGTCTAATTTCACCAAAAATAACCTAAAACGAAGTGAAACTGTGATTTCAAGTTTCTATAGGAGGGGGCAGTGTTAGCTTTCTCCCAGCAGGAGCCTATGACAACTTCCTGTGGACGTTCTGTTGACATCCTGTCGTTAGCCGCTTAGCTTAAAATTAGCTTCGGCTAAACTCGGTGAAATCAACATTTCTGAACGTATTTCAAGCTAAAACGTGGCGTTGTTTCAACAAGCACGACTTTTTTGCATGAACATGAGTTTTGGGGACATGTGGCACGGCACATTTAGTGTTTTTAAGCACAGAAAAGGCTTCGGTGCAACCGAGCTTTACAACCTGACATCAGAGGAAGTGACGCGGACACGTCACTCATTTCTCAGCATATCAGAGTTCCACACGGCCGTTCTCAACCAATCACAGAGACAAACAGCGGGGGTGGGTTCTATATCGCTGACTCAGAGGAAGTGACGCAGACACGTCACTCATTTCTCAGCGAATCACAGCGTCCCAACTCAGCGGTTTTCGACCAATCACAGATCGTTTTTCCAGCTAGCGTGTAGCAGTTAGCATTAACATTCCGGTCAACTTTTCGTCTTTTAAACTGTCAAAATGTACCATTTTCTGTTAAAAATGTAACGAATAAGCTCTCAGCTTCACGGAGACGGCGCTCCTTTCTTAAAAACGTCTTTCCAACCATTTAAAGCAACTCGTTCGAACTTATCAGAACCGAACCGGACCAGAACCGGGTTTGCAGCAGAACCTCCATCCGTTTAAACAGAATCCACGTTTTTCACAGCTCATCAGCTATGTCACATAACAGATGTACAAATTCAGCTTTCAAAAAGACACATTGACTCACAATTTCAGCTTTCAAAACATCACTAGCTGCAAGCATTGCTGTATTTTCTCCAAGCGTCGCAGCTCAAAACGCTGCGTTTCACACAGCAGAATCTGCACTTTTCATTTCATGCCAACATGTAAAATCAATTGTTACACGAATATACAGTCCATTTATGAAGCGTACGAGGCCACCAGTAGATGAACATATTCTGATATATATTCATAAATTAAACGGATTCTTTCATTTTTCTGGACTGAATAATGACGTGCATTGAATTTAATTAAATGTGGACGGAAACGTGTTTATCTTTGACTCACCAACGACAGTGGGTCATTTATTAACAGAATCAAGTTTAACACATCACACATTTACATTAATTGGCAAAAATTGAAAATAACAACAGCTTATTTAGGCTAGTTTTACAAGGAGGAAACAATACGGCGATTGTTTCCCTTGCTTCCAGCTGTACAACAGACATTTCTAAAAATATCTGGAATGATTTGCTAGCAGGATAGAAGAATTTTAAAGATGGAAAATGAAGTTTAAGTTGAGAGAGATGGGGAGGGAATTTGTCTGTTATACCAGAACAGCACGCTCCTTCTAGACCAGCTTGACCCACGGTACACTTTGGTTGGGATCGACTCTTTACCTTTGCAGATGATAATTTCAGCGTTGGTGTAGAGCTTTCCTTTCAACTCTTCCAGTGTCTCCGTAAGAACAGCTAAACCTCAGGAGTCGTGAGATCATCCAGAACAGACATTTCATAATTCCCTGATCTTCTCTCGTTCAGCTTGTTTTTCTTCCTCCAGCATCCTGAATTCCAGCCTTCTGAACTCTGGAACTGCTGTAACCAACTCACAGCATTCTCTCAGCGTTCTCCTCAGCGTTCTTCCCAGAACTGCCGAGAACTTCTCAGAACTACTGAGCTCTCCAGGACTTAGACTGGAGCTGGAACCTCCGTGAACTAGGAAGTGCTGCACCTTTTAAAAAGGGTCACTTCCGGTTCATTTGAGGACTTTCTGATTGGTCGATGGACCAACAGAGGTGTGTTTTTGTGATGTAAGGTGTTATTAAAAAGTCAAGGAAAAAGATTAGATTGTTTAAGAACAGACAGAAGATATTATGAAGAACTCAGACTTCGTGGAGTCAGTTCTCTAGTATCTTCCTGTAAAAGTTAAACATGACATTTCTTTTTCAGTAAACTTGCAGTTGACCGAAACTTGAACTTTGACCAACTTACACAACTTGCTCATTGAAGACAGAAAATCAGACAATGCATCATTAACCTGATTCAGACCTTAACATGATTTCTACTTTGCATGAGGATTAAAATCATTATTACTGTTTCACAGTTGAATTAAAAATGATTAGTTCACTGCAACATCTAAAAATGGTTTGAACTAAAAACACTTTGATTATCAAACATTTGTAAAATAGTAATGATAATAGAAAATAGTGTTCTTTCACTTGATCAATTCAAGAAAGAAAGTCTCAGGATGGGTCAACCTGTATTTCTGGATTCAAATCAATGAAATGACAGTTTCTGTCCCATAAGGTCCTTAAGGTCAGGATTTGACCTCAGGCTTAGTTCACTACATCCTTTTCAGGGACACCACCAAGTCATTGATTCAGGTATGTTGACGACACCTGGGTTAAAATTAAATCTCAGGAAGTCCAACATTTTACTGACCACATCAACTCTGTGGATAAATACATTAAGTTCACACGAGAAGATGTAAAAAATGGCAAGTTGGCTTTCTTGGACTGTGAGGTCTCAGTCTCTGATAGAGAACATTTGCAAACTGAGGTGTACCGCAAACCCACCCACACAGACCAGTATTTGCAGTTTGACTCCCATCACCCTTTGGAGCACAAGTTAGGAGTCATCAGGACTCTGTATCACAGAGCAGACAGCGTCCCCACTAGCTCAGGAGCCAGGCAGAAGGAGAAATCCCACACAAGACAGGCTCTAGAGCAATGTGGATATCCTAACTGGGCCTTCCTGAAAGCAGAGAAGAAACCCAAACAGGACTCCAGTCAGCCAACAGGTTAAAAGGAGGAACCCAGACCCAGACCAGTGGTCATTCCATATGTTGAGGGAGTATCAGAAAAACTGAGACTTTTATTTTCTAAACATAACGTCCCAGTGGCTTTTAAACCCCAAAATACATTATGGCAAAGACTGGTTCATCCCAAAGATCCAGTCCCCCGGCACAAACAGAGTAATGTTGTGTATGTTGTTCAGTGTCAGGAGGGCTGTGGTCAGTCTTACATCGGGGAAACAAAACAGCCACTGGCCAAAAGGATGGCCCAGCACAGAAGATCAACATCATCAGGCCAGGACTCTGCGGTCTACACTCATCTCCAGGCCAGTGGTCACTCTTTCAGGGATGAAGATGTTCACATCCTGGACAGAGAGGAACGATGGTTTGAGAGAGGAGTAAAGGAGGCCATCTTTGTGAAAAGAAATCGTCCATCTTTAAACAGGGGTGGAGGCCTACGTGTTCAATTGTCCCCCTCTTACAAAACATTGTCATCCCTTATGTTGCTGGAGTATCAGAGAAATTCAGAAGGATCTTCAACAAACACAAGATCCCAGTACATTTCAAACCCAGCAGGACTCTCAGGCAGAGGCTGGTCCACCCAAAAGACAAAACACCCATACACAAACAGAGTGGTGTAGTGTATGCGGTCCAGTGCAGCGAGGACTGTCCAGACCTCTACATTGGAGAAACTAAACAGCCTCTTCACAGACGCATAGCTCAACACAGGAGAGCCACCTCCTCTGGACAAAATTCAGCTGTTCACCTCCACCTCACAGATAAGGGACACTCTTTTGAGGACCAAAATGTGCACATTTTGGACCGAGAACACAGATGGTTTGAGAGGGGGGTGAAGGAAGCAATTTATGTAAAAAGAGAAAAGCCGTCTCTTAACAGAGGAGGAGGCCTCAGATTTCCACTTTCAAAAACCTATAATGCAACTTTAAACAGATTCCCAGCCGGTTTTCACACCTGATGGGAACAGAGGGGCCTTGTCTGTGAGTTAGAGGAACAAACGACTCTTACTGTTAAGGTGTTTAGGTGTGAATTGCCAATCTACATATATGTGTGTGTGTCTTATCTCACTCAGTCTTATAACCTGAATCTCTTACTCTCTGCTCTTGGAATTGAGAAAGCTCCTCGGATGAGGAGCGAACCCTCTTCTGTTACAAATAAAGTCCAGTTGTTTTTGTATTGAACGCTTTTTGAATAAACTAAGTGTACTGTTAACCCCGTGTTAACCTGAATATGACAAATAAACACAACTTGAACTTGAAGGTTGTTGGGATAATAGACAAAGTTCTTCAGTGTAAAGTTATGTGGGAACTTGGTTACCTTGGTTACCTTGGTTTGATTCCAGATGGTTTGATTGAAAAAGCGGACATTTATATCTTTAAAATAATTATGGTGGCTGTAAAGAAAACTATCACAAAAAAATTGGCTGAAAAGAGACTCATCAAAAGTAAAACAATGAGTTGAAATAATGAATGAGATTCATAAAATGGAGAAACTGACTTTCTTACTGCGACTGGAAGTAAATGCCTTCAAATGGAACTGGTGAAAATGGACACTATATAAACCCCAATGCGACGGACTTAAGTGTATGAGAAACATCCCCCCAAAGCCTGTGTTCTGTGATTTGCGTTGTTTTTGGTATTGTTCAATTCATGCTCATTTTTCTTATTGTAAAAAAAAATAAAAAAATTAAGAGTAATAAAAAATTAAAGCTACAAGCAGCATTGAACGCCCTCGCAGCAAAGCGCCGCTCCGGCCTTACGGCGAACGCGGGAGCTCCAGCGACTCTGCCCAGTCGCTATTGGGAACACTCTCACACCCGTCCCACACTCGTTCACCGGGGTGCGCATTCGCCACACCTTCGACATCACCTGCGTCTGCTCTAGCAACGCCTCCCAGTCGCCATTGCGAACGATTTCATGCAAACCCGCATGCGTCCATCAGGGTGCGCATATGCCTAAACTTTACACTCACCTTCCGCCCATATCAGTATGGTCTGGCTGCAAGCCTTGCAAATTTTGCTAAAATCCGACCTTCTAGACGTGAGTTATTGTCACTTCCTGTTTTGTCGCGAATGTAAAGGACTTCCTTTAGGCTTTTCAAAATGTCATATGTGGTAATCAACAGTTAGTGAATACTATTTCAGTCTTATATCTTACACAGTGCCAAGCTGGAAGAGACACCCAATAATCATCAGTTTCTTCTTGGAGTGAGCCAGGCTTAAGTCAAGTCATGAACTCAACTTTACCAGCGTGTTTACAAGTGCTCACTGATGAAGCCTCAAAAATCTGGTCTAGATCAGATGATGTATCATTGAGATGTAACAGTTTGAATAATGTAGGGCGTGCACTAGAGTCAAAAGTAAAACAATAATACCAATGTGTCTAGAAGAGCTCACTAATCAAGCACCAAAAATCTGGTGCAGATCAGATGATGTATCACTGAGATATAACAGTTTCAATAATCTAGGGGGCGCACTTGAGTCAAATGTTAAAGAACAATACCAATGTGTCTAGACTTGCTCTAAGATGACTCACCAAAAATCTGGTACAGATCGGATGATGTATCACTGAAATGTAACAGTTTGAATAATGAAGGGGGCGCATTGGAGTCAAAAGCAAAACAACAATACCAATGTGTCTATAAGTGCTCACTAATGATGCACCAAAAATCTGGTGCAGATGATATGATGTAACACTGAGATGTAACTGTTAGAAAAATCTATGGGGCGCACTTGAGTCAAATGTTAAAGAACAATATCAATGAATCTAGAAGTGCTCACTGATGATGCACAATAAATCTGGTTCAGATCAGATGTTGTTTCACTGAGCTGTAACTGTAGGAATAATGTTGGTGCCACTGTGGAGGCTATTGGCCACTTATCATGGATATCTGTTCTAGGGGTGGATAATGATCGATCATAGTGATTTTGGTGCACCTCGGCTGAAATCTGTGTATTTTAGAGCCAATTGTATTGCAGTGGTGTCACTTCTTGATTCACCACGCCACCACGCCCACATCCTCCAGCAAAAACGATTTGCACTTTAAATCAAGTGAGACCATCTTATCTGTTTTCTAACACAGGATCATCCTGATTAGGTCAATTGTGTCAAAGAGGGAGCATTCCAAGTAAAAAAAGAGATTTCTTGTTCCGAGGGGGCATGGCTTTGATGACGTCAAAATATGACAACAGTGGATCGTTGGACATCCAACAGGGATGAGTAATGCTAAGTTTGGTGAATTTCGGTCTTTCATTGTGAAAGTTATAGCGTTTGAAAATTTGTGGTGTGAAGCTCAATTTTGAGGCCTGGCCACGCCCCTTTAACATAAACAAAAACGCAAAATTTTCATAACTTTTACTCCCTAATGTATTAAGGGCATATTAACCAAGGTTGAAGGCAATCACTCAAAGTCCCTAGGAGGAGTTTGTTAAAATTCGCAATTAGAAATGCCACAAAAAAGTTAAATCTGGTCCTCTGGACATTCAAAAAAACAAAAAACAAAACAAAGCAAAAAAATGTAGAAACGTTTCGTCTCTCATTCGAGAGACTTCTTCAGTCTGAGGTGCTGTATTCAGCTCAGTCTCTTAAATAGCACCTTCTCAGAGTGGATCAACCAGTTTGCTGCTGACAACCAAAACCAGCTGCAGAGTAATATTGTGTATGCTGTTCAGTGTCAGGAGGGCTGTGATCAGTCTTACATCGGGGAAACTAAACAGCCACTGGCCAAAAGAATGGCCCAGCACAGAAGATCAACATCATTAGGCCAGGATTTTGCGGTCTACATTCATCTCCAGGCCAGCGGTCACTCTTACAGGGATGAAGATGTTCACATCCTGGATAGAGAGGAACCATGCTTTGAGAGAGGAGTAAAGGAGGCCATCTTTGTGAAAAGAAATCATCCATCATTAAACAGGGGTGGAGGCCTCCGTGTTCAACTGTCCCCCTCTTACAATGCTGTTATTGCTAGTATCACTCAACCCCCTATGAATAGTAAACAGCCATTTTTTTTTCATTTTTTTTTCATTTAGCCTTTATTTATACAGGTTAGTCTCATTGAGCCACGAGAACTCATTTTCAAGAGAGACCTGTTTTTTTTTTTAGGGAGCGCATGGAGGGGCTAATGATCCATTGTTAGGCTGATGGTCCTTCTTGATCATGTGAGCAGCTGATTTTGGTTGTCAGCAGCAAACTGGTTGATCCACTCCGAGAAGGTGCTATTTAAGAGACTGAGCTGAATACAGCACCTCAGACTGAGGAAGTCTCTCGGATGAGATACAAAACTTTTCTACATTTTTTTTTTTTTTTTTTTTTTTTTTTTTTAATGTCCAGAGGACCAGATTTAACTTTTTTGGATTTTTCTACCTGGATTATTGAGCATGCATCAGGATAATTAGAAATGCCCAAAAATGACCCTTTGACCCAAATTGGCTGACTTCCTGTTGGTTTTGGACCAGGGCACCAAGAGACTTTTTCATAGGTCCTGATACGATACAGATGTTCACCGAGTTTCAGAATTATCGGTCCAAAAATGGCTTGGTACTGAGGTTTTAAAATATTCTAGGGGGCGCTGTGGAGGCTTTTGGGCAATTATCATGGCTTCCTGTTCAAGGGGTAGATAATGATTGATTATACTGATTTTGGTGCAACTCTGTTCAAATTTGTGGAATTTAGAGCCAACCGTATTGCGACGGCGTTACGTCTTGTTTCGCCACGCCACGCCACTCACATGCGCCACTCAAAATTGTCAGATTTGGAAAGAAAGTTACACCAACATGTCTTCAGTCACTGGACACACAATCACGCTGATCAGGTGACAAGGGTCAGATAGGGAGCGTTTATGGTAAAACTTTACACTTCCTGTTGTCAGGGGGTGCGGCTTAAGTGTTGTCACGATTTTCCCTTTCAGTCTTGCAGGTGACTGGATGTGGATCAATCACTGAACGTTTGATGTCTCAGACAGTTTTCGTGTAGGAGCTATTGGCGTTTCGTTTTTCATGGTGAGATGTCAAATTTTGAGGTCTGGCCCGCCCCTTCAGCATGATCGAAAACGCATGGTTTTGATAACTTTTTGTCCTCCTCTCCTTTTGACCAAAATGCCCAAGTTTGAAACCGATTGAGCGAAATCCCTAGGAGGAGTTCGTCAAAATGCGGAGGCTGTAAACTGCCAAAAAGGTGTGAAAAATGGGCGGACATTCCAAAATGGCCGCCTTCCTGTTTATCGTACAACCTTGGTGTCGAGGGTTTTTTGTGCACCTTGGGGAATTGGACAAGTGTACCAAATTTCATGCTTCTACGACAAACTAAGGTTAATGCAAAGGTTATTTAGAAAATTTCTAGGTGGCGCTCTTGAGCCGTTTCTGTTGCGATTTTTGCCACACCCTTAAAACATGTACATTTTCACCAGTCCTGATGCATCCGCCAAATTTGGTTAGTTTGGGTATATGTTAAGGCCCCCAAAACTCCAATTCATTCGGCGAAAAAACATTGCAGCTCGGGCTTGAACAGAGCGATTACAATAGGTTTTCGCAGCACTTCGCTGCTCGGGCCTAAAAAGTTGTCTGCCTGAAAAAAGGGGCATACACACACCTAACAAAGGAATAGGCACTGATCATTTCCACTTTCAACTCCAGGTTGGCATCAACTATAGTTAAAATACTGTCTATTCAGCCTTTTAAAGGGTCAATAGTGAACAATATTTTAACTTCCTGACACCATTTTCAAAACTTGGACTTGAGTGTCGAGCTATTTGGAGACATCTCTTGTCTGCTGTCCTAACATTCCATGAACTGACACATTTTAATACTGCAGCAAGAATTTCTTGTTCAAGTTCAGAAGAAGTTAATTGTCAAAGTTTTTTAGTTTTTTACTCCAGTCTAGCTCTTCTGGGAGAGAGCATCTGTCCTGCTGTACTGAACAGTCTTTCAATAAGGTCATGGGTGCGTGTATCTTCTGCTGACTCTCCACAGTGGTATCCATTTTGGGTGTGTTAGCGGTGCTGCGGGTGCGCCCAGTGTTGCCAGGTGAGAAATGTAGGATTATCGTACTAGAGACATAAAATTATCGTATTTTGAGGGAAATTATCGTACACCCGTCATAACCAAAATAACAAATCTATTGATGCAATGTAGTAGTGATGGGTCCGCTTCCAGACCGGCTCTTCTTATTATTTTTTTTTTCTTTTTCTCACTCATGGGGCGGGCGAAGCAGACTATTCATTCAATCATGGCCGTTGTTCTGAGGCAAACACAAACACGTCACTCGTAGGTCACATTTAGAAAAAGCACGATTGGCTGGAATATCCAGCATCTGTTTGCGGACACAGATGCCTTCAGGGTTCGCAAAAAAACTCAGACAGACATTTGCAACAGGCTGATGACAACCGATTACAACCACACATTCACGGAATGGACAAATTATCGTATATTTGGTCTTTTTTGGGGATTATTGATCATACATCGTACAGAGGGCAAAATTGTCGTACAAATACGATAATTATCGTACACCTGGCAGCACTGGGTGCGTCCAGCTCAGTGACATACTAGAATATATGTCATTGGTCCAGCTCTTTTTGAAGGCAGGTCTAACGTTATCTGCCCACTTTGCAGTGATTCAATGGACCAACTCCCCTCTCACCACAGATTACTTTCAAACTAACGAACAAATTAAAAAAACGCAACATGAATGTAACGTGTAATGCAACGCATTATAGAAATGCAGTGTAGTAGAAAGTACAGATACTTAATGTAAATTGTAGTGGAGTAAAAGTTAAAAGTACCCACGTTTAACTCTACTTAAGTATGTTTTTCTTTCATTCAACCTTTATTTAGACAGGTAATCCCATTGAGCCTCGAGGACTCATTTACAAGAGAGACCTGATTTCAACAAAGAAAGATGACAACAAATGGACAACTGCAACAACAATAAACAATGATAAAAAGTCATACTGCAGTTTTTTTTTTTTTTTACAAATAGGATGGCTAAAAGAAAAAGGTAACATAAAAAAAAAACAGCTAGATTCTAAGGTGAATGTAGAAAACTAAAAACAGGAACATGTCTGCATTGGTCCCTGCCAGGAGTCCAACAGATTCTTAAAGCCACTTAGAGAGGTCAAGGTCGAGAGCTTCAAATCTTTTTGTAAGATATTCCAGGAAACAGAAGCGGAGTAGGAGAAGGCCCTTTTGCCTAGTTCAGTCTTCACTGAGGGAACACTGCAGGTAATAATGTCCTGAGAGCGCACGCTGTAGCTGCACTCACACAGAGACATGTAGGAGGAGATGTATGAAGGCAGCAGACCAAGAAGTGATTTAAAGATGAAAATGTACCAGTGAGAGAGTCTGTGTGAAGTTAATGATGTCCAGTTAACCAGTGAATACTGGGTGCAGTGGTGGGTACGATAATCACAGCCAGTTATGAATCTTAGTGCACCATGATAGACAGCATCCAACATCTGCAGGGTGCTTGTAGGAGCGTTCATGTAAATAATGGCACCATAATCAATGGAGGGAAGGAAAGTCACTGTTACAAGCCGTTTCCTATCATTCAAAGTTAGACAGGATCTGTTTCTGAAAAAGAAACCCAGTTTAACTTTCAGTTTCTTTACTAGGTTTTCCATATGGCGCTTAAAAGAGAGATGCGGGTTGACCAAGATACTCAAATATTTATAGGACTCAACAAATTCAATGGGGACACCATTTGAAGATAAAATCGGAGGAAGAACTGCTGGGGCCGACTTCCTGTTTGAAAAAAGCATCCTTTTGGGTTTTTCGGCATTTAGGACAGGCGGAACAAATCAGACTGGATGATGTCAAATGCAGATTGCAAAAGCTGTAAAGCCTTAGCAACTGTTTTAGCTCAACAATAAACAACTGTGTCATCAGCATAGAAATGTATGGATGCATCAGGGATGCTTTGACCTACATTACCTATGTAGATTGTAAAGAGGGTGGGTTCTAAGACTGAGCCTTGTGGTACACCATTGTTGACTGTTAAATAACTGGAGGAAGTACCATTATGTTGAACACATTGCCTCCGGTCTGAGAGATAGTTAGAGAACCAACCAATGGTGTGTTCTGGGAAACCAATTTCTGAGAGCTTATGACACAAGATGTTATGATCCACAGTGTCAAAAGCTTTAGACAGGTCTAAGAAAAGTGCAGCACAATAATCCTTAGCATCCAGCGCTTCAACGATGTTATTAAGAACCTTCAGTGAAGCAGTTGTTGTGGTGTGTTGCTTCCTGAAACCAGATTGATGTGGAGGTAAGATGTTAAATGAGTCCAGGTAAGTTTTGATTTGAGAGTTTATCAGTTTTTCTAGAACCTTGGCTAAAATGCAGAGTTTGAGATTGGCCGATAGTTGTTCAGTGAGGTAGGGTCACCTCCCTTCAGCAAAGGAAGGACAAAGGCTGTTTTCCAAGCATCTGGAATGGAGTTTTGGTTTATGGAGAGATTAAAGATGTGGGTCACAGGGACTGTGATGATATGAGCAGCCAGCCTTAAGAAATAAGGTGGAAGTTCATCAGGACCTGCAGATTTTTTAGGATCAAGATATTTTAACTATGTTTTTGTGTCTATGTATCTATGTGTCTATATCTATGTTACTATGTATCTTTTAAGTATGTTTTTCATGTATCTGTATAATTTACTTAAGTACATTAACAAAGAACTTGTACTAGTTACATCCCACCACTGATACAGGCCCTCTGTGCTAGCATGCTGTAATATAATTGACTTGCAGCTGCATGATGAGAAAAAGCTTGCAGTATTTTTATTTATTTTATGTTATTTATTTATTTTTTGCAGAAGATTTAGACAATTGTTTGTATTATTTATGAGTTTTTAGAACTACCGATAACTAAAACAATGGGCCATTTTTATTTAAATTAATCTGCCAAAAAACACCTTCTTCCGAGAGTTTAGAGCTCGGCAGGAATGCGTTTCTCGACATAACACACAGCACAACACACAAAAACAAAGATTGTGATGCAGTAACATCTCCAAACCTCAGGGCGGTGGCAGAGTTCTAATTTATGGTGCGAGGAAAGACGAGAACTTTTGTTTCGCTAGCTAACAACACATTACTATAAGAAACAAGGACAATTATATGTCATATTAGTTGGACAGAAATTAAATTAAGCGTCTTTACTTCTTTGCTACGTCACTAAATAATCAATTAGGTTAAAAAAAATTGACCGGAAGTAGTTTTTTTGACTCCCGGAAGTGTTTTTGTTCTTCGGTCCCTGGTTCCTGATTACAAAAACACAATAGACGTTCGGTCGGGTGAAAATATTTGTGCAAAAAGTGTTAGTTTACGTTACACGTATGTGTGAGTAAAACTATAAATATGGATCCCAACCGGATAATACAGGCGCTGAAAGGGACCATCGACCCCAATCTGAGGATAGCGGCAGAAAATGAGCTCAATCAGGTGAGGAAGTTGTTTAAATTTTGTTGTGGTACTTCGGTGTTCGTGGCAGAGGATAGGTTGGATTTTGCAGGGTTTTTGGTCATTGTGCTGCGTTCAGGGACAGGTCCAGCCGCATCAGAGTCACGTCGGCTCCCAAGAACAAAGCAGGTAGTTCGTACAACAACAATGAAGTTTTACGGCCAGTTACAGGTCCAGATCCTGCCTGTCTCACTGTTGCTTTGAGTGCCCAGCTGTCTCTACGTTATTCTGTCTGTCTGTCATACTGTCTGGATATTCTTTCTGTTTGTATTTCTGTCTGGCTCCGTCTTCTTTCCTGGCTTTCTGTCCATCTGACTGTTTCTGTTTATCTCCCTATCCCTATCTTGTTGCCATCATTCTTTGTTAAATCAGGTCTCTCTTGTAAATGAGTCCTCGAGGCTCAATGGGATTTACCTGTCTAAATAAAGGTTGAATGAATCCACCTGTCTCTCTGTATCCCTACTGTATGTTGTATGTCTGTCTGCCAGTCTTTCTGTCTCCGCCTGCCTGCCTGTCTGTCTATATTTCATCTAGATAAACTAAAGATGATCAAATAAAACTGAGAAGTCTGTTCACAGACAAGATTCTCAAGCACAATTTCATTGTTAGCCGGTCTGCATTACACCACCCGAACCTCGAATACATCTCTGCTTTGTGTGAAGGAAGACAGCTCAGGAATTCCAGGTCAGTCTAAAGGCTCCAATACACTCGTGCTGACCTTTTTTTTGCGTGGACTCAACGCGCACTGTCCGCAGAGGGTTGAGACTTAATACTCGAGTGTCCACCCTGAGCCGCTGCAGACCAGCTCCACAGGCAAGGGGCGTTTACCTTCGGAACAAATTGAGTTTGCCGATTTGCCTACTGGATTGATTGGCAGATCGCAAACCCCCCCCCCCCCCCCCAAAAAAAAAAAAAAAAACCCCCAACCAAACAAAAAAAAAAAACGAGCTGGCAGCCGCAGCTGTGTTTATATGTTGTTAATAAAAACAAACAAAAAACAGGGAGCGCTGGCCCTGCAGCCACACATCAGACCAGCCCACCAGGAAATCTCCAGACCCTCCCGCAGCCACGCTGGACCTGATTTTAATTTGCTTGTGACAAATTCCTTCATTTCTCACCATTTTAGTCATGGCGTCAACGGAGGAGGAGGAAGAGATTGCTTGCTTCTTGGCAAAACAACAAAAGAAAAGGCCATTTAACCAGATCAGGGATGAAGAAGGAGAATTTAATAATACAAATAATAATACATTTTATTTCAAAGGCGCCTTTCTGGCACTCAAGGACACCGTACAAAGAATAAAATCAGCAGTAACAGAAACTAAGAGATGAAAAGAAAAGAAAAGAAAAGAAAAAGAAAGGAAGAAAAAAAGACAATGTATAAAATCAATATAAAATCAGGCAAAACCAATTGTGTCAGGTGGAAAAAGCAGATCTAAAAAGGTGTGTTTTGAGTTCTGATTTGTATTGTGAGATTGACTTTATGTTTCTAATGTGAGGTGGTAACGAGTTCCAAAGTCGGGGAGCAGAGCGACTGAAGGCTCTGCTCCCCATGGTGGTGAGACGGGCGGAGGGGACAGTCAAAAGGATGGAGGAGGATGATCTGAGGGAGCGAGAGGGAATGGCAATATGAATAAGATTTGAAAGATATGGTGGGGAGAGATTGTAGAGGGCCTTGAAAGTGAACAGGAGAATTTTGTAGTCTATGCGGAACTTGGTTGGCAGCCAGTGGAGTTTTTGCAGGACTGGAGTGATGTGATGAATGGATGGGGTTTTGGTGATGATGCGGGCAGCTGAGTTCTGGACCAGTTGGAGCTTATGAAAAGATTTGTGGGTGAGACCGAACAGAAGGGAGTTGCAATAGTCCAGGCGCGATGTAACCAGACAGTGAACAAGGATGGCAGTGGAATGGGGAGTAAGGGAGGGGCGGAGGCGGTTGATGTTGCTTAGGTGAAAATAAGCCGAACGGATGGTGTTGTTGATATGAGACTGGAAATAAAGAGTGCTGTCGAGGATGACACCTAGACTCTTTACCTGAGGGGAGGGAGAAATGGAACGGTTATCAATGTCAATACTGAAATTTTTGGTTTTAGCCAGGGTGGATTTTGTACCAATGAGAAGAACCTCTGTTTTGTCACTGTTGAGTTTAAGAAAATTTGAGGTGAACCAGGATTTTATTTCAGTCAAGCAGTCGGTAAGCGAGGATGGCGGGAGGTTGGAGGCGGGCTTACTGGAAACATAGAGCTGGGTGTCATCCGCATAACAGTGGAAATCGATATTGTGCTTGTGGAAAATAGTGCCGAGGGGAAGAAGATAAATAATGAAGAGGAGGGGTCCCAGGACAGAGCCCTGGGGAACTCCTGATGTGACAGATGAAGGCTCGGAAGTGAAGGTTTTGATCCGGATGAACTGATTGCGGCTGGAGAGATATGATTTAAACCAGTTTAGAGGAGTCTGAGTGATACTGATAGAGGAAAGTCTATTGAGTAGGGTGGCATGGCAAATGATGTCAAACGCTGCACTCAGGTCGAGGAGGATGAGGATGGACAGCAAGCCGGAGTCAGCTGCCAAGAGGAGGTCATTGGTGATTTTTATAAGAGCTGTTTCTGTACTATGGAGGGGACGAAAACCAGACTGAAATAGTTCATACAGGTTATTGTTGGATAAGTAAGTATGGAGTTGAGATGCAACTGTCTTTTCAAGAATCTTGGAGATGAAAGGCAAGTTGGAGATAGGACGGAAATTATTGTGATTACGGTAATCAGCGCCAGGTTTTTTCAGGATAGGGGTTATGGCAGCAATTTTAAATGATGCAGGAACTGTTCCGGTGGAGAGAGAGGAGTGAATAATGGCAGAAATGAGAGGGAGTATAGATGGGGCACAGGCTTTAACCAGAACTGTTGGAAGAGGGTCAAGCAAACAGGTGGACAACTTGGACTTGTTGATGAGGCTTATGATTTCTGAAGTTGTCGGGAGTTCGAAGGAAGAGAAGGAGTGGGCTGGAGGAGAAAGTTCACGAGTAGGACAAGGGGTCGATTGTGAGCTGAGATACTGATGGATCTTAACAATTTTACTGTCAAAAAATGACATGAGGGAGTTACAAAATTCAGTTGAACACAGATGTGAAGGTAGGGAGTCCGGGGCTTGGGTGATGTTCTTGTAGAGGGAGAATATTGACTTGGTGGAGCCTTCATTTGAACCAATTAAACAAGTGTAGTAGGAGGATTTGGCTTGATTGATACAGTCCTTGTAATGCAATATGTGAGTTTTGTAAATGTCTTTATGTACAACCAGTCCAGTTTTCCGGTGGAGCCTTTCAAGTTGCCGTCCTTTAGCCTTCATGAGCCGAAGTTCTGTAGTAAACCAGGGCGCAGAGCGAACAAAAGAAACAGATCTGGTTTTTAGCGGAGCAAGAGAGTTGAGTATTGAGTGAAGACCAGTATTGTAGTATGAGACCAAGTCATCAAGGATGGTTGAGTCTAGAGTTGAGTATAGATTGTCCATGAGAGAATTGATGGCGGAGGAGAGAGAATTTAAATCAATATCCTTAATGTTACGGAAAGAGATGAGACGAGGAAGCTTGGTGATAGAGAGAGGGAGACAGATATTGAATGAGAGGAGAAAATGGTCAGTTATGGCGAGTTCATCTGCTGTATAATCCGAGGGAGATACACCAGAACAGCAGACTAGATCCAGGACATGACCCTTAGAATGAGTGGGAACATTGATAAACTGCTGAAGACCAAAACTCTGGAGGCAGGATGAAAAGTCTTTAGTCAGTGGGTTATTTCCATCGTCCATGTGAATATTAAAATCACCCAATACTATAATGTTTGGTGAGAGAATTGACAGGTGAGTGAGAAGAGCAGCGAAGTCATCCAGAAAGTCACTGTTAGTTTTCGGCGGGCGGTAGATGGTTGCAATGATGGTGGGGGTAGGTCCATAGAGCTGACACACAGCTGATTCAAAAGAGGAGAAGGTGGGAGCAGACAACGGCGAGACTTTCCATTTCTCGCGGTGAATTATCGCGAGACCTCCTCCCCGGTCGGTGCCACGGGGTTGACAGATGTAAACAAACCCCGGTGGAGTAGAATCATTGAGCTGAGAGAAATCATTCGGTTGTTGCCAAGTCTCAGTCAGGCATAAAAAATCAAACTTACGGTCAGTGAGGAGATCCTGAATGAGATGTCCCTTGCCCGTAAGTGAGCGGACGTTAAGCAGACCGAAGTTTACGGAGGAGTTATCAGACATTGCAGGAGCGTTAGCTGACCGGGCCGGGTAAGCTAGCACGCTGCGGTCAACAACCCGGTTGGAGGCACGCCGGTGACGACGAGAAGTAGACCAGATGGATTTTATGGATTTCGACGTGTCCTCTTGGATGTTCCGGCGAAGTCCGCGGTGGATGTATTTCCGGTGTGGTAGGAGAGTTGCATCCGAGATGAATAGCGAAGCAGGGGGAAGTGCAGATGGATGAAACCGCAGCCGGAGGAGCTCAGCAGCAGAGTACTGGATCAGACCCGTAACAGGTTGTTGAAGGAGTGCCAGGAGAGTCCAGAGAAGCACAGCCCAGGTGTATATCCTGCTAATTGGCATTGTAGGAGAAGAGTCGGCAGCTTGGACAGATGAACAGCGACAGGTAAGATTCAGGTGGTCGATGAGAGCAGGAAAGTGGAAGCTAGACCATGTACACACACAGTTTTGCCAATAATCGTTGATTTGCGGCGAGCAGCGGCAGCAAGTCGCGCCAGCGTTCACTCACTTCCGCCATCTGTTTTCTTAATACATTGGTGTTGCATACAAAACAGTCTGTAGCCGGGCAGTTTCTTGTGCAACACTGCGTACGTGTTGAGTTTGAATTGAGCTTTGCATGGGTATGCCCTGCGTTTGTCCGCTTCGACTCTAATCCGGTACATGTGGACTGATGTATGCCCGAGTATACTGGAGGCTTAACTGATGACATGTTTATTCTGCACAGAATGGAATTATACAGTTCAGCAGCACGAAAAACACCTAACCAACATCAGTTCACCTTCCTCTATTAGTCTTCAGTGGTCTGGTCTTTCATCACAATATTCAGCATTCAATGCAAATACAAATAACCATGTTATATATATTAAATCAGGACAAACCAGATAAAAACAAAAGAAAAACACACCACTGACTGACCTCTGTGATTAATAATTGAAATACATAACTAGGGTTGAGTACCCAACCTCGGGTTATTTTATGGTACCGACCGAACTCCTTCGTTCGGTGTTAAGATCAAAACACGCATCTTCTTTTGGTGTCACGTTTCGGTGATTGGCTGTAATGTGACACGTGGTTTCAGCACGCAGGCCGGTAAAACACAGACTTATGGCAAACAGACATATGTGTTTACGCCCAAAGTTGTATAGAGTTGCCGTATAGCCGTATGTCTATGGCGCTGGTTACGCCCGCAGACGGGGTTCATGTGTGCAGCGCGTGTGTCGTCAAACGGCTTCAGTTTACGAGCGGCAAGTTGCTCCGTGTTTGTCTGCAAGGAAAGAGGACCGCAGCCTCCTCCTCTCAGCATTTAAGTTAGCCTGTGGGTGTTGGAGCCTGAACAGCCTGATTCAACATCTCCACGACCGGTGTTCTGTCGGTTGGTCATACATTGTCAGATTGTCATACGTGTAGCACAAACTGACAACTATCTATCGGGTTAGCATAGGTTGTCAGATCGTCATATGAGCCATATGACACCATGTCAAACACTGTCCCTAACAGTTACTATTGATTTATTCATTATTTATCAGTTTATTTATTTGTTAATTTATTTGTTATTTATAGTTAGTTATTTATCAGTTACTTTGCTATTACTATTTGTTAGAGAGTCAGTCAGAGAGTCAGCGATTCTTAGGGCTGAGTACCAAACCGAAGTTCTTAAATGGCACTGACCAAACTGCAACGGTCGGTGTATGTATTGAAATGTCACTCTTTTTTTCGGTGTCAAGTTTTGGTATTGGCTGTAAAGTGTCACGTGGTTTCAGCACGCAGGCAGGTACAACGCAGACATATAGCAAACAGACTACGTGTTTTACACCCAGAGCTGTATAGAGCTGCCGCACCTAATTTACAATCCAGATTCCAAAAAAGTTGGGACACTAAACAAATTGTGAATAAAAACTGAATGCAATGATGTGGAGATGGCAAATGTCAATATTTTATTCGGAATATAACATAGATGACAGATCAAAAGTTTAATCTGAGTAAATGTAACATTTTAAAGGAAAAATATGTTGATTCATAATTTCACAGTGTCAACAAATCCCAAAAAAGTTGGGACAAGTAGCAATAAGTGGCTGGCAAAAGGAAATTGAGCATATAACGAACAGCTGGAAGACCAATTAACACTAATTAGGTTAATTGACAACATGATTGGGTATAAAAAGAGCTTCTCAGAGTGTCAGTGTCTCTCAGAAGCCAAGATGGTAAGAGGATCACCAATTCCACCATTGTTACGCAGAAAGATAGTGCAGCAATACCAGAATGGTGTTACCCAGTGTAAAATAGCAAATATTTTTAAGTTATCATCATCAACCATGCATAACATCATCAAAAGATTCAGAGAATCTGGAACAATCGCTGTGTGTAAGGGTCAAGGCCGTAAAACTCTACTGGATGCTCGTGATCTCCGGGCCCTTAAACGTCACTGCACCTCAAACAGGAATGCCACTGTCAAGGAAATAACATAATGGGCTCAGGAATGCTTCCAGAAAGCATTGTCAGTGATCACAATACACCGTGCCATCCGCCGTTGTTGCCAGCTGAAACTCTACAGTGCAATGAGGAAGCCATTTCTAAGCAAACTCCACAAGCTCAGACGTTTGCACTGGGCCAGGGGTCATTTAAAATGGAGTGTGGCAAAATGGAAGACTGTTCTGTGGTCAGATGAGTCATGATTTGAAGTTCTTTATGGAACACTGGACGCCATGTCATCCGGACCAGAGAGGACAAGGATAGCCCAAGTTGTTATCAACGCTCCGTTCAGAAGCCTGCATCACTGATGGTATGGGGTTGCACGAGCGCTTGTGGCATGGGCAGCTTGCATGTCTGGAAAGGCACCGTTAATGCAGAGAACTATGTTCAGGTTCTAGAACAACATATGCTCCCATCTAGACGTCATCTCTTTCAGGGAAGACCCTGCATTTTTCAACATGATAATGCCAGACCACATTCTGCAGCAATCACAACATCATGGCTACGTATGAGAAGGATCCGGGTACTGAAACGGCCAGCCTGCAGTACAGATCTTTCACCTATAGAGAACATTTGGCGCATCATAAAGAGGAAGGTGCAACAAAGAATACCCAAGATGATTAAACAGTTACAGGCCTGTATTAGACATGAATGGGAGAGCATTCCTATTTCTAAACTTGAGAAACTGGTCTCCTCTGTCCCCAGACGTCTGTTGAGTGTTGTAAGAAGAAGGGGGGATGCCACACAGTGGTAAAAATGGACTTGTCCCAACTTTTTGGGGATTTGTTGATGCCATGAAATTTGGAAACAACTGATTTTTTCCTTAAAATGATACATTCTCTCAGTTTAAACTTTTGATCTGTAATTTGTGTTCTATACTGAGTAAAATATTAGATGTTGGCACCTCCACATCATTGCATTCAGTTTTTATTCACAATTTGTTTAGTGTCCCAACTTTTTTTGAATCCGGTTTGTATGTATAATGTATATCTATAGTGCTGGTGATGCCCACAGATGGAGGTTCACGTGTGCAGCGCGTGTGTTGTCGAACAGCTCCGACAACACACGAGCAGAAAGTTGCTCCGTGTTTTTCTGCAAGCAGCCTCCCTCCTCCTCTCAGCGTGAGTCAGTCTCTGTGTGTGTGTGAAACGGACTGAATCAACATTCCACGGCCGGACTTGTCTTCATCAAAGAACTCCCGAGGACGGCTCTGTGTCTGTGTTTCAGCTGGTGAGTTCACCTTTGTTAACGTGACTACAGCTTAGCACGTACATTGCGGTGAAATAAAGCTAACTTTAAGATATTAGTGTGTAAATTTATTTTATCTACGTAGCTAGCTAAACTCAGAAGCTAACTAAAGATTGACAGTAACAGATAAAGCTTAGCTTGTAAAACTGCTCATCCATCCAGTCAGCTGCTTAAACAGTTCACCTAATCCAAAAAAGTTCAATCTGGTCCTCTGGACCTTCAAAAAACAAAACAAAGCAAAAAAATATAGAAATGTTTTGTCTCTCATCCGAGAGACTTCCTCAGTCTGAGGTGCTGTATTCAGCTCAGTCTCTTAAATAGCACCTTCTCAGAGTGGATCAACCAGTTTGCTGCTGACAACCAAAACCAGTTGCTCACATGCTCAAGAAGGACCATCAGCCTAATGATGGATCATTAGCACACTGATGGTTGTTTACTATTCACAGGGGGTTGAGTGATCACTCAACCTCTTTTTTTCCTTTGTTTTGTTTTTTGTTTTTTTGAATGTCCAGAGGACCAGATTGAACTTTTTGGGATTTTTCTACCTGGATTATTGAGCATGCATCAGGAGTTCACCTAATGTTCACCATTTGTTTATGTTTATTTTCTCCTCACAGGAGCCTCTGACCCTGATGTGAGGACAGACATAAAAGTGAGGTGGGGGCCACAGGACAGTCACAGACTTTGTTGTTAAAAGTTTGGTGTCTTTTCCACAGTGGAGCTGCACGGTGGAGGTAAATTAAGCTGTAAAGGATTTTGTTGATCAGTTAAACTTTTATTTCTCAGCCTAGATAATGTTTTTGATCAATAATAACTCAACCATGTTATTGTTGATGTTTTGTGTTCTAATGTGAATTAGGGAGATGATCAGAGCCCTAAACCCCAGAGAACCACAGAGAAGATTCAGGAAGAGACACAGAGGTGCAGATGTCTGCATCATTCCTACCTCAGTGAATCCAGTGACCTGCTGGTGGAATGTGAGGGACAATATAGCTCCTTTTCCACTGTCACAGTGCGGATCAGGTCAGTTCGGGTCGGTTCCGATCGGCTCGGGTCTGTTGTGTTTCCATTTACACTTCTGGATCGGCTCTGTAGGCGGGGACTAGAATCCAACTCGTCTTACCACCTGGTGGCGGTAGTGCTCCCTTAAGCTACTTACTAGCCACCACTAAAGTATTAGAAGAAGAACACCCTGAAGGTTTTGTCACATGATGTTGTGGAAGAGATGTCATGCTCTAATGGAGTACCTCATGAACTGTAACTTTTAAACCTGATTCATAATCCTACCATACTGCCTTCCCTGCCTGCTTTAAACCCATGTATTTTCCATTTTAGTATAGATTTTTACAATAAAGATGTATTAAAAATATATTCACTTTTATTATTTACAGATATGCACAAGGTTCATGTTAAAATTACAAAACATCACACTGTGCTGTAATCTTTGAAACTGCTTTTACAATAAGCTACAGACTTGAAAACAATTAGATTGTTTTGTCCTTAAATTTTAAAGGTTTGACTTTTATTAACTTTAAAAACAAATGTATTACTTATTAATCTAAAAAAGTTAAGTCTGGTCCTCTGGACATTCAAAAAACAAAACAAACAAACAAAAAAACATTTATTGTTTATTATTTTTTCCAAGATGGTGATGATTTTTCCAAGATTTTCCAAGATGGCACCAGTGTGTAGGGCTGCCCGTCTCTCGCTCTCTGCTTGTATTGTATTTTTGTTAATTTTACAATGGTTTGTGCAGTGTGCCGAGTCATATTTTCAGTATGATCGTCGGGCACTTTTGGAGCTCCGTACATTTGCTGAAATTCCCGCAGAGTTGTTGAACAGCGGTCAGCGCTCTCCTCCACCGGTCCTATCTGAGATTCCTGCATTCCTTCTGCGTGACCCTGGCCTTTCTCCATGGAGGAAACGTTGCAGACGTCGTGGGAAGCGTGCAGGGATATTGGTGAAACTGAGGCAAAGTGTGGATTATTCTATCAGGACTCGCTCTGGATCTGATCATCTCCTCTCTGACCCATGGTGCTCCCGGGGCCCGGCTGCTGGCCAGCTGCCCGCGCGCTCTGTCCATGTGAACACCTGGAGTTGTTTACCTGTGCGCCGCACCAGCAGACCAGGAGGAGCTGTTCTTCATAACCTGCGCCCGCTGGCGCGCGCGTCTCCCTCCACGGCCGTGCCTGTGTTGGACCATATCAGGATGTGTTTAATCAACGCAAGGTCTGTTTCCAACAAGACGTTTTTCCTCTATGACTTTTTTAAAGATGAGGAGTTGGATTTTCTGTTCGTCACGGAATCTTGGATTTCTGATGGTGAGTCCAGCGCCTTGGTGGAACTACTACCCCCGGACTGTCTGTGTTTCAATGCTCCGCGGCCATCAGGTCGGCGCAGGGGGGGGGGGGGGATTATTAACAGTTTTTAACACAAACTTGGCCTGTAAACAGTTGTCCATCCCGGTGTCCCGCGCCAGCTTTGAGCTGAGCATCTTTGAACTCGGACACTCTCCTACGGTTCTGTGTGCGCTCGTCTACCGCCCACCTCGTTCTAAGGACTTCATAAATGAATTCTCTGACTTTTTGGCTGATATCACACAGAGATACACTCACTTTTTGCTTATTGGTGACTTTAATTTGCATGTGTGTTGTCAGGAGAAGCCCTTAGTGAAGGACTTTCTAGATTTATTGGACTCTTTTGGCTTAGGTCAGCAGGTACATGGTCCCACCCAAGAACATGGCCACACGCTGGACCTCGTTTTAACACGCGATGTCTCTGTTTCTAATTTGAAAATCGGTGACAATGTTTTGTCAGATCACATGCCTGTATTGTTTGACCTCACCCCCCCTTGTCATACTGCTAAGGCGTGCGTTCCTGCACGTACGCTTTCCATTAACCGTTTCACTGCTGCTTGTTTTAATGAAGGTTTTATTTCTGAGAGGATCGAACAGTTCCCGGTGTCTCTTACCACTGAGGAGCTAACCTCTCAGTTCAACTCTGCCTGTTTAGATGTTCTGGACCGTGTTGCTCCCCTTAAAACCAGAAAAACGAAACTTAGATCAGAGCCTTGGCTGAATGACGTCACGCGAGCCGTTAGGCGGCAGTGTCGCAGAGCTGAACGAAGGTGGAGGAAGGACAGGCTGCAGGTTTCTTTTCAAATGTTAAGGGAGAGTTGGTGTCACTATCAGAAAACCGTTAAAGCTGCCAAATGTAAATTCTTCTCTGATTTAATTGTCTCCAACTCCCACAACCCCCGAGTTCTTTTCTCCACCCTGAACTCAGTTCTACACCTCAGTGAGCCTTCACCTCTGAAAGCCTCAACTGAGCTGTGTGAAAACTTCCTCCATTTCTTTTTAGAAAAAGTGGCAAACACCCGGGCACTCATTTCTCCGCCAGCTCATGATCTGTCCATCCCATCTCAGTGTGTGGCTGTGTTTGACCACTTTGAGCCCATCTCTCAGTCTTCTCTGGAGCAGGTAATGTGTAGCATGAAGCCATCTGGTTCCCTCTTTGATGTGGTCCCCCCTCGACTACTAAAGGAAGTTTTTCCTACCCTGGGTCCTTTTATTCTCGCTATTCTGAATAGCAGTTTATCCTCAGGTGTGGTGCCAAAAACTTTTAAACATGCTGCTGTCCAGCCCCTCCTGAAAAAACCTAACCTTGACCCCTCAGTCATGTCCAACTTCCGGCCTGTCTCCAGACTCCCATTCACCTCTAAACTACTGGAAAAAATTGTGGAGTCTCAGTTGAAACAGTTTTTGGGGGATCACGCTATCCTAGAGTTATTCCAATCTGGCGTCAAATCTCTCCAAAGCACTGAAACTGCTCTACTGAAGGTTTTTAATGACATTTTCATATCCACAGACACAGGTGATTCTGTGCTACTTGTCCTATTGGACTTTACATCTGCTTTTGACACCATCGACCACAAGATCCTCATTTCTAGACTGGAGCAGTGGGTGGGCATCACAGGGCCAGCCCTTAAATGGTATGGGTCCTACCTCTCTGACAGAACCTTCTGTGTCAATATCAAAGATTTTAGTTTGGCATCGACAGCGCTCCAGTGGGGGGTACCACAGGGGTCCATCCTCGGTCCCCTTCTCTTTTCTTTATACCTGCTGCCACTAGGTGCTATCTTCCGCAAACACAACATACCCTTTCATTTCTACGCCGATGATTGCCAAATTTACTTCCCCCTGAGGCACAGAGGCACACGCTCTATTCAGCCTCTTCTTGACTGCCTGGCTGACATCCGGGACTGGATGGCTTTGAACTTCTTAAGCTTCAATGAGAAGAAGTCTGAAGTCATGCTGTTCCATCCCAGTGGCTCACTCATGAACCATGACATTGACCTTTTCTCTCTAGCCCCGCTAGAGAAACAAAAGGTCACTAATCTGGGGGTGATAATGGACCCGTCCTTAAAACTCAACAGTCACGTAAACATGATGGTCAAATCCTGTTTTTTTCAGCTGAGACGGCTGTCTAAGCTGAAGCCTATACTCTCCAAAAAGAACCTTGAGACAGTGATCCACGCCTTCATAACATCTAGGCTTGATTACTGCAATTCACTTTTGTTTGGAATCAGTCAGTCCTCCATTGCTCGTCTACAACTGGTCCAAAATGCTGCAGCCCGATTTTTAACTGGTACAGGCTATAGAGAGCACATCACGCCAGTTTTGGCCTCCCTGCACTGGCTACCTATTCACCTTCAGATCCAATTCAAAATTCTCATGTATGTTTTTAAATCACTGAACAGTTCCGCCCCATCCTATCTCACTGATCTTCTGCAGCCATATGTCCCACCGCGCTCTCTGAGGTCAGCAGACCAGATGCTTCTCTCAGTCCCAGAAACCCGTCGTAAGCTCAGAGGTGATAGGGCCACCTCTGTTGCAGGTCCACGACTGTGGAATGAGTTGCCACTGAGTGTCCGGCAGGCTCCCACACTCTCAGTCTTTAAGTCTCGCTTGAAGACCCACTTCTATTCTCTTGCCTTTAACACGTTGTGATTTGTTTTGGTCTGGTCTGTTCTCTACTCTGTTGGCCATTTTAGTTAGCTTCTGCTGCTATTTGTATCTGTATTTCTATTTTATGTTTTCCTGTCCGCTGTACATGTTTGTTTTCTTTTGTACAGCACTTTGGTTGGCCTTGTTGCTGTTTTAAGTGCTCTATAAATAAATTGGTATGGTATGGTATTATAAACTGCATTGTTTGTTTTGTGAATGTCCAGAGGACCAGACTTAACTTTGTAGATTTTTCTACCTGAATTATTGAGCAGCATCAGGATATTACTTAATAAATAGTCAGTTGGTCTGCAAACACCATGGGGTCCTCCTAGAATAGTTGAAGAGGTGGCTGTTGATGTCTGTGCCTCCCTGGTAAAGCTGCTGCTCCCACAACCCAGAAGCAGAAGATGATGGATGGATGGATGGACAGATGGTGAAGGAGGAGACCATCAAACACAGCAGGAGTGTTCAGTTCAGTTGAACACCTGCCTGTTTGCTTCAGATCAGCTGTTCAAATCTCTGCAGGTTCAAATAAAAGGTGCACCAGGACTTTCAGCTGAATCTCTCTGGGGCCACAGTTGTACGGCCGAAAACTGATAACTGTCCATTCTGAATTTTTGACTGTTTTTGTCTCACTTCATCCTAGAACCAAAAAATTACAACGTAATAACAGTTGAGCAGATTCTGGTAATCTTTTCTTAGGATCCATTAAAGATCAAATGCAATTGGAAATTTTTCTCAACTTCCAGTATGAATTTAAACAAACACTATATGCACTTAACATTGTAAAATTCGTTTTGGAAATTTAATGTTCAAGGACACCACTTAAGAAAAAAATTGTTTAATAGGAAAAGTAAGAAGCGAAAAATGTAGAAAAATAAAAAATACTGCGTCCAACTAATGATTGTGTATCTGTCTGTCCCTTGTCTCACGGGCTTCATCCAGAAGAAGACACAAGTGTTGTTCCTGCTGTGTCCGGTTCAGTTCTTCATGTTCATTCAGTGATGAAATAAGACTTTTCTTTACTGGACTCTTTTCTCTTTCTCTTGACTAGAAATAAGAAAAAGGTGGTTAATTCAAGATATACTGTTTTTGAATAAATGCATAAAACAAAGAAAGGTGCAGCTAACAGCTATAATAGTTATATTAATAATAATAAACCGATCAAATAAGAAAATGAAAAATAAATTGATTTAAAAATAATGAAAATAATATAATAATTACAGTGGATATATGAATCAGAAAGTATTATACAGATGCAGATATTCTTTATTGTCATTCGCACCACATGTTGAACAAAATTATGTACACAGGGTCCCAGTTACATCCAACAATAAAATATAAAAGAAAAACAGTAATAAGATCTAAGATATGAACTAAGAAAAACGTCAACTAAAAATATGATAAGCACTAATTGTTGTAAGTACGGGCAACCCAGTTGTAACGAGACCCAGAACGACAC
>NC_056519.1:28783168-28787673 GCF_014905685.2 Nematolebias whitei
TAACCTCCATTCCGCCTGAGTATCACGACCTCTCTCCTGTTTTTAGTAAACAGAGAGCCTTGTCCTTGCCGCCACATCGACCATACGACTGTGCTATAGATCTTTTTCCAGGGGCTCCCTTACCGGCTAGTCGTCTGTTCAACCTCTCTGGTCCAGAGAGAGACTCCATGAAGGAGTACATTGAGGAGTCACTTGACTCCGGTATTATCCGTCCATCCACCTCCCCGGTGGGGGCTGGATTTTTCTTTGTAGCCAAGAAAGATAAGACCCTACGTCCATGCATCGATTACCGGGGCTTAAATAACATTACTGTAAAAAACAAATATCCTCTTCCGCTTATCGACTCCATACATGAACAATTACAATCAGCCACCATTTTTACTAAGCTAGATTTGCGTAACGCTTATCACTTGGTTCGTATTAAGGAGGGCGACGAATGGAAGACGGCCTTCCGGACCCCTTTGGGTCATTTTGAATATCTAGTTATGCCATTTGGTCTCACTAACGCTCCTGCAGTCTTCCAGGCGTTAGTCAATGACGTACTCAGAGACTTTTTAGGGGAGTTTGTTTTTGTATATCTTGATGATATCTTAATCTACTCTCATGACAAGGAGGAACATATCAAGAGGGTCAGAACAGTTCTTCAGAGGCTATATGAGAACCAATTATTTGTCAAAGGTGAGAAGTGTGAGTTTCACACTTCATCTGTTTCCTTTCTGGGGTTTATATTCGGGGAAGGACATTATCGTACCGATCCGGAAAAAATCAAAGCAGTAGTAGAATGGCCCGTTCCTGAGACCCGTAAACAGCTTCAACGCTTTCTTGGTTTTGCAAACTTTTACAGACGTTTCATTAGAGATTACAGCCGTATTGCCGCACCACTCTCCCAACTTACCTCAATTAACAGAACGTTCAAATGGACTACAGAAGCAGACTCCGCCTTCAATAAATTAAAACAACTTTTCTCAACCTCACCCATCCTCTGCCATCCTGACCCCAAATGACAGTTCATCCTGGAAGTGGACGCTTCCGACACTGGGGTAGGTGCCGTCCTTTCTCAGAGATCCCCCAGAGACAATAAGGTACACCCCTGTGCCTTCTTTTCTCGGCGTTTGTCCCAAGCCGAACGTAATTACGATGTGGGAAATCGTGAATTACTAGCCGTCAAACTGGCTTTAGAAGAGTGGCGTCATTGGTTGGAGGGTACTGAGATCCCCTTCCTCATATGGACCGACCACAAGAACCTGACCTATCTTAGGGACGCTAAACGATTAACCCCCAGACAGGCACGGTGGTCCCTGTTCTTTAATCGTTTCCATTATATATATATATTGACTTATAGGCCTGGTTCTAAGAATGTCAAGCCGGATGCCCTGTCCCGACAATTCTCTCCCCCAGATGGTCCTGAACTCGAGGAACATATCGTTCCCTCAACGTGCATCGTGGGAGCTCTCACATGGCCCATTGAGCAGGAGGTCCGCGATGCCCACAAGGAAGAGCCCGACCCTGGCCTGGGACCCCCCGGAACCCTGTTCGTCCCCTTTGTCATGAGGGCTAAGGTACTGGAGTGGGTTCACACTAACAAACTTTCTTGTCACCCAGGAGTTACCCGCATGTTGTCCCTAACCAAGTCCCACTTCTGGTGGCCGACATTGGTCCAGGACGTTAAGGACTTTGTTGCTGCCTGTGCTACTTGCGCCCGCAATAAAACAGGAAATCAACCCCCGGCCGGACTCCTACAACCACTACCCTCACCCAGCCGCCCTTGGTCCCACATATCGGTGGACTTTGTCACTGGACTTCCCCCGTCTGAAGGTAACACGGTCATCTTGACTGTCATTGACCGATTCTCTAAATCGGCTCACTTCATTCCCTTGGTCAAGTTACCTTCTGCCCTTGAGACTGCACAAATATTAATCCAGCATGTTTTTCGTATCCAAGGTATTCCCTCCGACATTGTTTCTGACCGTGGACCACAGTTTATTTCCCAGGTCTGGCGCTCATTTTGTAAAACCCTAGGGGCATCTGCAAGTCTGACTTCAGGTTACCACCCACAGTCTAATGGCCAGGCTGAGAGGTGTAACCAGGAACTTGAGAACACCCTTCGTTGTGTCGTGGAGAACAATCCCTCAGCCTGGTCTCAACATCTGGTGTGGGTAGTACCACAACGCTCACAGATCCACGGCCACAGGTATGTCACCATTCGAAACCTCTCTGGGATACTTGCCTCCTCTGTTTCCTAGTCTTGAGACGGACATCACGGTGCCGTCTGTCCAGCACCACTTCTGGCGATGTCGACGCGTTTGGCTGCAAACAAGAGCAGCCCTTCTACGCACCGCAGCTCAGAACAAGAAGTACGCCGACCGACATCGTTCCTCTGCCCCGTCTTACCAGGTGGGCCAAAAGGTTTGGCTGTCAACAAGAGACATTCACCTGAAAGATATTCCCAGAAAGATGGCTTCACGATTCATTGGCCCTTTCACCATCACGAGAATAATCAACCCCACAGCAGTCCGCCTTCAACTCCCCAGCTCAATGAGGATCCATCCCACATTTCACGTCTCTCAGGTGAAGCCGGTTTCCGAGAGTCCTCTGTGCCCGCCTACCGACCTCCCTCCACCCACCCGACTGATCAACAACCATCCCGCCTTCACGGTTCGCACCATTTTGGACGTCAGACGTCGAGGCAGGGGTTTCCAGTATCTCGTGGACTGGGAGGGATACGGTCCCGAGGAGAGATCCTGGATTCCCCGCTCATTCATTTTGGACACAAGTCTGATCACGACGTTATTCAGAGCACACCCCGAAAAGCGCCTCAGGTCGCCTGGAGGCGATTCTTGAGGGGGGAGGTAATGTGAGAGTAGCTCTGCTGCAGCTCCCAAGATGGCCGCTAACGACCTACACCTGGCGGTCATCTCCCTGATGAGCATCGACTCCTATTTAAGGCTGCAGTCAAGACTACTCGATGCTGGAGCATTGATTCCCTCCCACAGTTCCTCGTTTTGGCCGTGCCATTCCTGTCCTGATCTTTCGGCATCCTGTCTGGTCTCACGAAACCCGGACCTGTGGACCTTGGATTTCTGAACCCTGTTGCTGGGACTCATGCATCTCAGGACTCCTGAACTCACTCCAGTACCGAAGAAGCTGTAAGACAGAAACAACAAATCAAAATTCTTTCCTCCTGTGTCACTTACCTGCTCCCGACCTGAACAAACTATTTCCCTCTTCCAGGAGTTCCAGTCCCAGGACCCTGTATATATATTGTATATATTTTTCTAGTTTCACTGTAAATAAACATCACTTTTTGTAGCTTGAGTCTTGTGTCGTTCTGGGTCTCGTTACAACTGGGTTGCCCGTACTTACAACAGAAATGCTCCAGCCAGACCAAACCCAGAACGAGGCTCGGAACAACCAAGCCACATCCTCGTCGCAAACGGAGCGAGTAAACCAGCTTGAGAAGATTCTTTCACAAATGATCCAGCAACAACAGCAAACTCAAGCTAATCTATAGGAGCTGGGAGGTATGGTTTATTCAATTAAACAGACTCTCTCTCCTTCTCCTCCTACAGTCGCAGCAGAAACCCCTGAGAACAGTCACACATGCACATGCTCGGCGGGACACTCATCGGAGCCCCAACTACTGGTAAAACCGTCTGAACTTTTTTCTGGTGACCCAGAACAATGCGACGGTTTTCTCCTCCAATGTGAGCTCGCATTCAGTGGAGCTCCCAGGCTCTACTCTTCTGAAAACGCTAAGATCACCTACTTTATGAGCCAGTTAAAGGGTAACGCACTCCGGTGGGCAACTTCTTTTCTCCGCCAGCATGATCTAAAAGTTATTTCTTTTAGTAGTGTACTTACTGAGTTTCGCAGGATATTCGACAGACCACTATCGGGTCCAAACGCAGAGAAACGTCTCCTGGGATTACGTCAGGGCCGGCGACCAGTAGCCGAACACGCCCTCGAGTTCCGCATCCTCGCCGCACAAACCGGATGGAACGAGAAAGCATTACAGGGAACTTTTCTAAATTCGCTATCGGATCCGTTAAAGGACCAGATCGCCGCTAGGGACGAGCCGTCCAATTTTGACGCCCTCATTAATCTGGCCATTTCGATTGATGAGCGCTTCCGCGAGCGACAGCGGGAACGGGAGTACAACTCCCAACGTACCGCCACTTCCGGTTCAGGTCCGTCACTCAGTGTTGTCCGTGGTAAAGAGTCGCCTTCGTTTCCCAAGTTCCAAAATCTTTTTACCCACGCGTCACACCCTTCACTCTCTTTATCAGAGTCAGAGCCCATGCAGGTGGGACGCACCCGTCTTACTCCCGACGTTAGACAAAAATGCCGAGAACAAGGGTTATGTTTCTATTGTGGTCAAAATAGGCATCTTGTTGCCGCCTGTCCGTTTCAGGGAAACGAGAACACCCATCAATAAAGAGGGAGATATTGGTGGGGACTTCTTCGCTCTCCCCATTAAGTAGACTGACCATTGCTACGGTCATTCA
>NC_056519.1:28787773-28791272 GCF_014905685.2 Nematolebias whitei
TTTTTATTTTACATTTTGTTGTCTGTAACTGGGACCCTGTGTACAAAGTACATAATTTCATCCCAATTCAGTATTTATTCAACATTTTATTTTTTTACTTTAAAAATAAAATAAATCAAGTCCTTATCGGCACAAATAAAGTGATGTGGAACATGTTGCATCTGTTCTTACCAAGCACAGAAGCTGCAGCGTTGTCTGTGAGGTGCAGGTGGGCTGCGGGCCTGCGATGGAGCTCTGTCAGGTGTAGACTCCTCTGATGGAGCAGCAGCAGAAGCCGGGAGGCTTGGAGGGTTTAATGTGGAGTTTAGAGACGAACCGTCACGTGCTGAAATACGTTCTGGATAAAATACAGTGAGAAACGGGACTGGAGGACAGTTGGCGTTTATGCAAATTAGCTTAGCATCATAGCACCGACGTTGTCTTATTATGGCGGCGTTGCTTCTTTTGTTAGTTAAAAATATGTTCAGAACCGATGGGATGAGTAACTTAAAATATGTTTAAAGTTAGAAAACACTCACCATCTTCTATAAATGATTCAAGTAGAGCAGTGGCCGTGTCCAAACCACCCTCCAATTGCTCCATCTAGCTCGCTTTGACTTTTTTCGTCGGCCACCAAGCACAACAACACCTGCACTTCTGCATTTGACCATGGCTTTGATATTATTGTTTTTTTATAGCTTCAAAATACTAAAAGATACGCTCCTCGAGTTATCGCTAATGGCAAGCATAGAGAAAAAATGGCGGATCGGGTTGTTTGGAAAGACTCCACAGACTCTTCCCCCCGACCAATCAGTGACCGACAGTGTTTCTGACGTCACGGCTCGGCTTGCTTGGACCCCTTGAGAAGCCGGGCCAGAATTTAGGGACGCGAGCTGGTTCCAGGAACAGTGGAAAGACCTCAAACGCGCGTGAAGCCGGAAATATCCGACCCGCGCCGTGATAGTGGAAAAGGGGCATATGTCAGTGCTGTCAAACTGACAACCAGGTATCTGTGTGTGCAACAATCATCATCTACAGCCTCAGAGTGAACATTTTCTACTGCTGGAGACACCACCAGCCAGGAGTGGGCTTGTTTGTGTCCACAGAAAGCAGACAGCAAGTATTACTGAAAATTAAAATAAACAATAAAAAATAAAAAACAGAACGAATCCTGGAGCTGATTTTTCAACATTCATTCATTCAACCTTTATTTAAACGGATAAGTCACAATGAGCCTCAAAGACTCAATTACAAGTGAGATCTGTTTGGACAGACGATAAAGTGGCTTTTTTTCCTGCCTGAGAAGAACAAGTTGAGTATATTATAATATTATTATAAAAATGATCAAAGCATTACAAAATAAATTACAATTAAGAAAAAAACTATAAACACATCAAAAAAAGCATTGGACAAATTAAAAGATGATTTACATGAACAAAACTGGAAAGACGTGTATGTTGATGATGTGAACAAATCATATGATGAGTTTATGAATATTTTAGGAGCTCTGTATGAAAAGAATTGTGTGCAAAATAATTATACAAAGAGAAATGTTGTTGACCAACCATGGATGACGAGAGGGTTGAGAAATATAAGAAGTATAAAAATAAATTGGTAGCGATTTTAAGGAAACACAAGAAGGAATATTATAGTGATTTATTAAATAAAGTAATGGTGATATGAAAGCAACATGGCGAGTAATAAATAGTGTTCTGAAAAGACATAAAGCAAAAACAGGTATTTCACAATATTTTTTGAAGGATGACGATGAAATCCATGATGAAAATGAAATTGTAAATGGATTTTATCATTATTTTGTGAATGTTGGATCAAGACTTGCAGGTAAAATACTAAAAGTAGATAAAAATGTGAACCATTCAGTTGTAGGTTGTGACAACAGTATTTTTCTTAATGGAACTGACAAAGAAGAAATAATGAATGTAGTAAAAAATCTTCCAGATAAGAAATCAAAAGACTGGGTGGACATGGATATGATGTTTGTAAAAGACATAATGAGTTATGTTATCGAGCCGTTTACATATATATGTAATTTATCATTTTCAAAAGGAATATTTCCAGATAATATGAAAGTAGCTAAGGTAGTTCCTCTCTTTAAAAATGGTGATAAATGTGTGTTCAGTATACTTAATAATATATTTATTACCACAGTTCTCAAAAATTCTAGAAAAACTGTTTGTGACCAGATTAGATGGTATATGGTATGGTATAAAGTTTATTCATTTTAAAAAAGTACAAAACAATTCCATAACAATATAAAAAAGATACAAAAGATTTAAAATGAAAGGCAGCAGAAAGAAGAAAAAAATCTTATATCTGCCCCTTTTTTCAAACAATTATTTCAATCATAATAATCTTCAAGTAACAGAACAAAATTAATAACTTTCTAATTTTTCTAATTTTAATACAAAACACACACTAAGCTACTTCATATATACTTTTTTAACAATTCAGTTTTGATCTTTTTCTTAAATGTACACATTGACTTGGCATTTTTCACATCACTCTCTAGACCATTCCACAATCCAACTCCTTGGATTGAGGTAGACCTTCCCTTCAGACTAGTTCTGAATTTTGGTTTGACAAATATCTCTATCCCCCTAAGATTATAACAACTTTGCCTTTTAACAAAATTTCTTTGGATATTTAATGGTAATGTGTTATTTTGAGCCCTATACATAACTGATAAAATACTATAATCTACCAAATCATGGAACTTCAATAACTTCAGTTGATAAAATAATGTGCTTGATGGGTGACTGTAATGCTTTCTGGTGATTATTCTTACAGCTCTTTTCTGTAAAATAAAAATAGGTTTTGTAAATGTTTTACATGCTTTCCCCCAAACATCAATGCAATAGATTAAATGTGGAACAATGATTGTGTTATACAATATGTACAGAGCTTTATCATTTAATAATTCCCTAACTTTGTATAGTACTGCAATAGATTTAGATATTTTTGTTCTTACAGAATTTATGTGATTTTTCCATGTTAGCTGTTCATCAATGATTACACCCAAAAATTTCATCTCATTAACTCTACAAATCTTAACACCTTCAATTTTAAATGGATCATCAACAGTTCTCTTTTTGTTACTAAATATCATGTATTTAGTTTTATCTAAATTTAATGATAATTTATTAAGTTTAAACCAAGTTTGTATTTTATCAAATTCTGTCTTCATCAATTCCAACATCCGTTTCACATCTTTACCCAAACAGAAAAATGTGGTGTCATCTGCAAAAAGGACACATTTGAGGAGTCCTGATACATTCACTAAGTCATTCACATATAAAATAAATAACTTTGGTCCAAGTACAGAGCCTTGAGGAACTCCACAAGTGATATTGCACAGGTCAGATCTTACACCATTTATTTGTACAAACTGTTTCCTATCTTTTAAATAGCTAGATACCCAGTGTAATGCTGGTCCTCTTATACCATACTTATTTAATTTTTCAAGGAGAATAGTGTGGTCAATAGTATTGAATGCTTTTTT
>NC_056519.1:28791372-28796315 GCF_014905685.2 Nematolebias whitei
GATGTAGAGCTTTTTGCTCTAAACCCATACTGACTGCTACTTAGAATGTTTTGTTTAGTAATAAATTTATCTAATCTGGTCACAAATAGTTTTTCTAGAATTTTTGAGAACTGTGGTAATAAGGATATTGGTCTATAATTATTGAACACACATTTATCACCATTTTTAAAGAGAGGAACTACCTTAGCTACTTTCATATTGTCTGGAAATATTCCTTTTGAAAATGATAAATTACAAATATATGTAAACGGCTCGATAACATAACTCATTATGTCCTTTACAAACATCATATCCATGTCCACCCAGTCTTTTGATCTCTTATCTGTAAGATTTTTTATCACATTCATTATTTCTTCTTTGTCAGTTCCATTAAGAAAAATACTGTTGTCACAACCTATAACTGAATGGTTCACATTATTGTCTACTTTTGGTATTTTAGCTGCAAGGCTTGATCCAACGTTCACAAAATGATGATTAAAACCATTTACAATTTCATTTTCATCATGGATTTCATTGTTATCCTTCAGAAAATATTGTGAAATACCTGTTTTTGCTTTATGACTTTTCAGAACACTATTTATTACTTGCCATGTAGCTTTCATATCACCATTACTTTTATTTAATAAATCACTATAATTTTCCTTCTTGTGTTTCCTTATAATCGCTACTAATTTATTTTTATACTTCTTATATTTTTCTTCAGCCTCTTGTGTTCTCAATTTCAAGAAACATGTATACAAACAATTCTTTTTTTTACAAGCATTTCTCAACCCTTTCGTCATCCATGGTTGGTCAACAACATTTCTCTTTGTACAATTATTTTGCACACAATTCTTTTCATACAGAGCTCCTAAAATATTCATAAACTCATCATATGATCTGTTCACATCATCAACATACACGTCTTTCCAGCTTTGTTTATGTAAATCACCTTTTAATTTGTCCATTGCTTTTTTTGATGTGTTTATTCTTTTTTTCTTAATTGTGATTTCTTTTGTAATGCTTTGATCATTTTTATAAATCGTGAAAACTGGTAAGTGATCACTCAAATCACTCGTTAAAATACCTCCCATGACATCCCCATTTGTTACATTTGTGAAAATATTATCGGTTATTGTAGCACTATGAGTTGTAATTCTTGTTGGTTTTGATATTAATGGATAAAGATTTAAACTATACAATGAATTTGTAAATGTACTGATGTTATTTGAATCTGTTTTATTTCCCAGGTCAATATTAAAGTCTCCACAGAAAAAAATGCTTTTATTAAAACTCTTGTCCAATAGTTGTACGATTTTATCAGTGAATATTTCTATATTTGATCCTGGTGATCGATATACACAACTTATCAAAATGTTTTTATCATTCTTGTTTATTATTTCTATTGTTATTATTTCCATGATATTATCAACAATTATTGACATTTCATTAATTAACTTATATTTTATTTCATTTTTAACAAATAAAGCCACTCCACCACCTCTTTTGTTGCTTCTGTTCACATGATATAATTCATACCCTTCCATGTGAACATTAGTTGTGTTTTCATCATTGAGCCACGTCTCTGACAGTGCTATTATTGTAAAAGTTCTGTTTAGCTGTTTTAAATAATCTGTTATTTTGGATATATTTGCATTTAAACTTCTACTCTTAAAGTGAATAATAGAGAGACCTCCATTTGTTATATTGATGTCATTAAACTGTTCTTCATTGTAATATTCACAGTCTTTTATTGCAGGGAAAAAATTTGTATCAATCACATCTTCAACATTGTATATTTTAAACTCTTAAGTCTTCGTTTGTTGCCATGTTATAATGTATTTGTTTGTTTTATATTTTGTTAATTTCTTGTTTGTGAAGTTATGTCGATGATTTATCATCTATCATTTCCTGAGCTCATTTTAGTTTTTCTAGATCCTTCAGGTCTTTTATTATTTTAGCCTGTGATCCTTCCTGTATTTTGATCCAGATGTTTCAATTTCTTGTCCAAGTTGATGCTATTTTATTTTATTTTTTTAACAACCTTGCTTCTCATGCAATATTTCCATTTTTTTTTAGTTAGGTGTTTGTTTATGTAAACATTTGTTCCCTTCAGTTTTTTTGCTTGCATTATTACCCTGTTTCTTGATTTCCTGCTAATGAACTTTATGACTATGGATGGTTTGGCTTTATCTGATTTGTTGGGCAGTGTGTGACAGATTGAAATGTCCTCATGTTCGATGTCAATGTCTTTGTTTTGTAAAAAATTCACTACTTGCTCCTCCAGAGTCTGTAGTTCTTCCTGTGGTGCATCTTCTGCTGTGTTAGTACCAGCAACAAATCTTGCATAAGTTCGGTTCCTAACTTCCAGTCCAGTGATCACCAAATTGTCTATTTTTGTGTATTGTTCCATGTCATCTACTTTCTGTTCCAGTTCAGCTATTTTTCTGTCTTTATTAGTCATCAGTTCTTTCAATTGTCTCACTTCTTCAGACAGTCCTGTCAGTAATTCACATTTAGCTGATACTTTAGTCACATCAGCACTCAATTTAGTCAGTTCAGCACTCAATTTAGTCAGTTCAGTACTCAAAAAGTTCAAAGATTTTTTAACTTCCTCCATATCTTCTGAAATATTTTCCGACATTTGTCTCTTATCTCTGTGTTTGCTCGGCATTACTCACGATACTTCTGGATTATTGGTCTTAACTCTCAGAAGCACAGGATCCAGCCACGAGGTTCACAGGCTTATGTTGTTAGCCACGAGGTTCACAGGCTAGTGTTGTTAGCTTATGTTGTTAGCCACGAGGTTCACAGGCTTATGTTGTTAGCCGAGGCCTAGCGGCATCAACCTCCAGGTCCCACGCGGTACCACGATTCACTCGGTCCAGAAGTTCGCAGCCCCAACGGTGACAGACCAGGTCCCGGGTTTCAACAGCTCCCAGATCTGACAGCTGTAGCTCGGCTCCCTCGGCCTCAGCTGCTCGCAGGTCCAATCGGCGGCAGACCGGTTCTCTGCTGCAACAGCCCCCAGGTCCGACAGCTGCAGCTCGGCTCCCTCGATTCCAGAGGCCCGCAGGTCCAAACGGCGGCAGACCGGGTCCCGATTGTAACAGCACCCTGATCCGACAGCTGCAGTTCGGCTTCTTCAGTTTCTAGTGGCTCGCGGTCCAAACGGTGGCAGAGCGTGTCTTCGCTGTGACAACCCCCAGGTCCTCTCACTCGATCCAACGGCTAGCGGCGGTAGCACTCACCCGGCCTCTCTGGCCGAAGCAGCTCCCAGGCCGGCTCGTTAGCTCAACTCGTGGCTCAGCTTCCACGGTTCAGAGCGCGAGGACTTCCTTCTTCCACCTGTTCCGTATATATACAGTGGAGAGAACAAGTATTTGATACACTGTTGATTTTTCAGGTTTTCCCACTTGCAAAGCTTGTAGATGACTGTAATTTTTATCATAGGTACTCTTCAACTGTGAGTGATGGAATCTAAAACAAAAATCCAGAAAAATACAATGTATGATTTTTAAATAATTAATTTCCATTTTATTGTGTGAAATAAGTATTTGATACACCAGAAAAATGAAACTTAATATTTGGTACAGAAACCTTTGTTTGCAATTACAGAGATCAGACGTTTCCTGTAGTTCTTGACCAGGTTTGCACACACTGCAGCAGGGATTTTGGCCCACTCCTCCATACAGATCTCCTCCAGAGCCTTCAGGTTTCGGGGCTGTCGCTGGGCCACACGGACTTTAAGCTCCCTCCAAAGATTTTCTATGGGATTCAGGTCTGGAGACTGGCTAGGCCACTCCAGGACCTTAAGATGTTTCCTACGGAGCCACTCTTTAGTTGCCCTGGCTGTGTGTTTTGGGTCGTTATCATGCTGGAAGACCCAGCCACGACCCATCTTCAGTGCTCTTACTGAGGGAAGGAGGTTGTTGGCCAAAATCTCACGATACATGGCCCCATCCATCCTTCCCACAATATGGTGCAGTCGTCCTGTCCCCTTTGCAGAAAAGCATCCCCAAAGAATGATGTTTCCACCGCCATGCTTCACGGTTGGGATGGTGTTCTTGGGGTTGTACTCATCATTCTTCTTCCTCCAAACATGACGAGTGGAGTTTAAACCAAAAAGTTCTATTTTTGTCTCATCAGACCACATGACCTTCTCCCATTCCTCCTCTGGATCATTCAGATGGTCATTTGCAAACTTCAGACGGGCTTTGACATGCGTTGGCTTGAGGAAGGGCACCTTGCGTGCACTGCAGGATTTTAATCCTTGACGGCGTAGAGTGTTACTGATTGTTTTCTTTGAGACTGTGGTCCCAGCTCTATTCAGGTCATTGACCAGGTCCTGCCGTGTAGTTCTGGGCTCATTCCTCACCTTCCTCAAGATCAATGATGCTCCACGAGGTGAGATCTTGCATGGCGCCCCAGACTGAGGGAGATTTTCCGTTATTTTGTATTTCTTCCATTTTCTAATAATTGCACCAACTGTTGTTGCCTTCTCACCAAGCTGCTTGCCTATTGTCCTGTAGCCCATCCCAGCCTTGTGCAGGTCTACAATTTTATCCCTGATGTCCTTACACAGCTCTCTGGTCTTGGGCATTGTGGAGATGCTGGAGTCTGATTGATTGAGTGTGTGGACAGGTGTCTTTTATACAGGTCACGAGTCCAAACAGGTGCAGTTAATACAGGTAATGGGTGGAGAACAGGAGGGCTTCTTAAAGAAGAACTAACATGTCTGTGAGAGCCAAAATTCTTACTGGTTGATAGATGATCAAATACTTATTTCACACAATAAAATGGAAATTAATTATTTAAAAATCATACATTGTATTTTTCTGGATTTTTGTTTTAGATTCCATCACTCACAGTTGAAGAGTACCTATGATAAAAATTACAGTCATCTACAAGCTTTGCAAGTGGGAAAACCTGAAAAATCAACAGTGTATCAAATACTTGTTCTC
>NC_056519.1:28796814-28800660 GCF_014905685.2 Nematolebias whitei
CCACTGTGTATATATATATATATATATATATATATATATATATATATATATATATATATATATATATATACACACATATGTATATTATCTACACATATATATATATATACACACATATATCCAAGTTTGAAGTCAGTTTGTATAGTTAGTTTGTATAGTTAGTTAGAGATTGTCAGGAGCTCAAGTCAACACGTCCTACTCCATCTCCGCCATCTTGAATCTTTTGATTCAAAATAAATAGATAAATTTATTACTAAACAAAACATTCTAAGTAGCAGTCAGTATGAGTTTAGAGCAAAAAACTCTACATCAATGGCTCTCATGGAATTAATAGAACAAGTGACTACTGCTGTCGATCAAAAACAATATTGTGTTAGTATTTTTATTGATTTAAAAAAAGTATTCGATACTATTGACCACAATATTCTCCTTGAAAAGTTGAATAAATATGGTATAAGAGGACCAGCATTACACTGGGTATCTAGCTATTTGAAAGATAGGAAACAGTTTGTACAAATAAATGATGTAAGATCTGACCTCTGCAATACCATACCATACCATACCAATTTATTTATAAAGCTCTTTAAACAGTGACAAAGCACACTAAAGTGCTGTACAGGGACAATCAGAACAAGCACACAGCAACAGATTGCATAACAGGACACCAAAAAGGAGAAACCAACAAAAACAATAATGGATAACAACAACAACCACAACATGACCAACACAGTGTGATGCACACAGACTCAGCACAGATCACACAGTGCTGAAAGCCAGGGAATAAAAGTGTGTTTTTAAGCGAGATTTAAAAACTGTGAGGGAGGGGGCCTGTCTAACAAGCAGAGGTAACTCATTCCAAAGTCTTGGGCCTGCTACAGAGAAGGCCCTGTCACCTCTGCGCTTGAGACGGGTTCCTGGGACTGTTAGGAGCAACTGGTCTGCTGATCTGAGAGAACGTGGTGGGACATACGGCTGGAGCAGAACAGTAAGATAGGAGGGGGCAGAGCTGTTTAGTGATTTATAGACATACAAGAGTATTTTGAATTTGATTTGAAGGTGAACCGGAAGCCAGTGTAGGGAGGCCAAAACAGGTGTAATGTGCTCTCTTTTGCTTGTGCTGGACAAAAACCGGGCTGCTGCATTTTGGACCAGTTGAAGTCTAGCTATGGAGGTCTGACTGATACCAAAAAGGAGTGAGTTGCAATAGTCGAGCCTGGATGTAATGAATGCATGAATTAACAGTCTCCAGGTTATTTTTGGACAATATGGGCTTCAGCTTAGACAGTCGCTTCAGCTGGAAAAAGCAGGATTTAACAATCATATTTACATGATTGTTGAGTTTCAGAGAAGGGTCAAGTATCACTCCTAGATTAGTGACTCTTTGTTTCACTAACTGTGACAGAACGGATAGGTCGATGCAGTGGTTGGTGATTGAGTCATTGGGAGGAAACAGCATAACTTCAGATTTCTTCTCGTTGAAACTCAAGAAATTTAAAGCCATCCAATCTCTGATGTCAGCCAGGCAGTCCAGTAACGGTTGAATAGAGCGAGTACCGTTGAGTCTGAGGGGGAAGTAGATTTGGCAGTCGTCGGCATAGAAATGAAAAGGTATGTTATGTTTCCTGAAAATAGCACCTAGTGGCAGCAGGTATAAAGAAAATAAAAGAGGACCAAGGATGGAACCTTGCGGTACCCCCCATTTAAGCGCTGCCGAGGCTGAACTAAAATCTTTGATGGAGACACAAAAGGACCTGTCAGCGAGGTAAGATCTAAACCATTTGAGGGCTGACCCAGTGATGCCCACCCACTGCTCTAACCTCGCAATGAGGATCTTGTGGTCGATTGTATCAAAGGCAGATGTGAGGTCCAGTTAGAGGAGGAGCACAGAATCACCAGCGTCTGTGAATAGGAGAATGTCGTTAAAAACCTTTAGTAGAGCAGTTTCAGTGCTGTGGAGAGGTTTAAAGCCAGACTGGAATAGCTCTAAGATGGCATTATCCTCTAGAAAGCATTTCAGCTGGGACTCCACTATTTTTTCCAGTAGTTTAGCGACAAATGGGAGTCTGGAGACAGGCCGGAAGTTGGATATGACTGAGGGGTCAAGGCTAGGTTTTTTTCAGGAGAGGTTGGACAGCAGCATGTTTAAAAGTTATTGGCACCACACCTGAGGCTAAGCTGCTGTTCACAATGCAAAGAACAGGAGGGCCCAGAACAGGAAGAAGCTCCTTCAGGAGTCGAGGGGGGACAACGTCAAAAGGGGAGCCAGATGGCTTCATGCCGCACATGACCTGCTCCAGGGAAGACAGAGAGATGGGCTCGAAGTGGTCAAGAACAGCAACACAATGAGATGGGATGGACGGATCATGAGCAGGTGGAGAAATGAGTGCCCGGGTGTTTGCAACTTTTTCAGAAAAGAAATGGAGGAAGTTGTCACACAGCTCAGTTGAGGCTTCTAGAGGTGAAGGTTCACTGAGGTGTAGAACTGAGTTCAGGGTGGAAAAAAGGGCTCGAGGGTTGTGGGAGTTTGAGGCAATTATCGCAGAAAAGAACTTGGATTTGGCGGCTTTAACTGCCTTCTGATAATGACGCCAACTCTCCTTTAGGATTTGAAAAGAAACCTGCAGCCTCTCTTTCCTCCACCTGCGTTCTGCTCTCCTACACTGCTGTCTAACGGCTTGAGTGACGTCATTAAGCCATGGTTCTGATAAAAGTTTTGTTTTCCTGGTTTTAACGGGAGCAACACGGTCCAGAATATTTAAGCAAACAGAGTTAAGCTGAGAGGTTAGCTCCTCGGTGGAGAGAGACAATGAGAACTGATCGATCCTCTCAGAGCTAAAAGCTTCAGTAAAACGTGCAGCAGTGAAACGGTTAATGGCGCATGAAGTACGTGCAGAATCACATGACTTAGCAGTAGGACAAGGCGGGATGATATCAAACAAGACAGGCATGTGGTCTGAGAGAACGTTGTCACCGATTACCAAATTACAAACAGAGACATCACGTGTTAAAATGAGATCCAGAGTGTGACCGTGTTGTTGGGTGGGACCATTTACATGTTAAGTTAAATTAAATGAGTCCAACAAATCAAGGAAGTCCTTCACTAAAGGCTTTTCCTGACAACAGACGTGAATATTAAAGTCACCAACGATAATAAAGTGATCATATCTTGGTGTGATGTAAGCCAGAAAATCCGAGAATTCACTTATGAAGTCCTTGGAACGAGGGGGGCGATAAACAATCGCACACAGAACGGGAGGAGAATGTCCGAGTTCAAAAGCACTCAGCTCAAAACTGGAGCAGGGCATGAGGGTGGACAACTGTTTACAGGGAAAGTTGGATTTAAATACAGTTAATATTCCACCACCCTGCCGACCTGATGGCCGCGGGGCATTAAAACACAGACAGTCAGGAGGTAAAAGTTCCACCAAGGCGCTTGAATCACCCAAAGGCAACCAGGATTCCGTGAGAAAAAGAAAATCTAGTCCCTCATCTTTAAAAAAGTCATTTAGGATAAAAGTCTTGTTGGCAACAGACCTTGTGTTGATGAGGCACGTCCTGATCTGGTCCGACACAGAACCAGCCATGGTGGGGGTGGTGCGCGTCAACGGTTGCAGATTTTCAAAAACAGCGCCTCCAGGACGGTCCAAGCGCCGGGCCGGTAGACAACACTCATATCTTCCCTGGTCCGGGCACATAGGAAGCTGGCTGTGGAAACGTTGATCACGCAGAGCTTTGAGTTTTACCAGCCGGCCGGCACGTTTTCCCCGGCGTCTGGAGCGATATCTCCGAGAAAGCAGGCTTGGGGCCCAGCGTAAACAAGCAGGCACGTCTGCCAGAAGGGGTGGA
>NC_056519.1:28800760-28806666 GCF_014905685.2 Nematolebias whitei
TGGGAAGAAGTCCCATCCCAGTTGTTAGTGTTGTGTTTGAGAGGTGGGAAGAAGCCTCATCCTAGTTGTTACAACAATTTTCTGAAAGCAGATAATCCGGGTGATGTTTTGACCGCTTTGCAGGCAATAGAGGTCAGAAAGATGGCACCAGTGACAGGGCTTCAGCGACATATGAGGATGTGTGCGGTAGCCTGGGGAAAAAACTGCATGAGGAAAGTCAGAAAATGCAATTACAGGCTCAACGGAGCAAACAAGAATGTGAGGACCGCCTGCTTGTTGAATGAACGGCACATTCAGTCGCTCGGTGCTCAGTTTGGGAAAATGAGCAGGGTGGCTGAGGGGGCGGTGGAGCAGGTGTCCCGGTTGAAGCGAGGAAAATTCAAGAAAAAGAGGCGCAGTGGGTTATCTAAACAGGTACGAGCTTTTGTTGTTTACTTGTCTAAAATATCACAACCCACAGATGCTCGAGTATCTAGGCTGTTGGATAAAGGTGGAGGTCAGGTAGTGAATTCAGCGCATCGAGTCAGAACTTTGCAAGACTCGAGATTGTCGTTTGAAGTTTGTGGAGAGGCAGCCCGACAGATGTTTTCGGGAGCATCGGATTGGTCTGATTTACAGGGGCATTGGGTGACCCTAGGGGAGTGCGAGCAGAGATTGGTTCGGCTGTGTGTAAGGAATGCGCTCGCTGTGCGTTGGGTAGTAAATTATCATCTACGTGTTTTTTCAAGGACTGATGTTCAAAGCAGAGTGTTGGAACTCGGAGATTGGAACACAGAGCTGAAAACCGTGAAAAAAACATTTAGTCAATCCATGGGTCGTGGGCCGAGAAGGGACGGCCAGAAAAACATGCAGGAACCTACTCGTTCTGCTTTCTGGAGGGCATTAATACAGGCAGGAGTGCCTGCAGCTGAGATGGATGATGTGTCAGCAGAAGAGCTGAGGGCTGGAAGCCATTATTTGGATTAAAAGGGCCAAAAGTAGGGTCCAGAAGTTGACATCAACCTTCTGAAAGCAGATATTGTCAACATTGAACATCAAAGGTCCAGAATTAGAGAGCCCAGATTTTGACGTTAAATTAAAAGGCCCCAAACTTGAAGGTGATATTGATTTTAAAATGCCAAAGGTCAAAGGAGAAATTAAAACACCTGATGTTGACATTAAAGGCACAAACATTGACATTTAGGGCCACAAAGGATGAACTAAAAAGCCTACAGCCAAGATGGTTGAAGGGGAAAAGGGTGGATTTGAAATGTCTAATAAATATGTCATCAGAGCACTTAAAGGGGATGTGTTAAGCTGGCTGCTTTGAAGGAAGTGCAACATATGTTGTTTATAAATGGATCATCTGCAGCTGTAGTTTTGACAGCATCTAAAACAACTCGAAGTATCTAAAAATATCTGAGATGAAAAAAAAATTCACCATCTTGTTTTGCAGTTGTTTCACATTTAAAGTAAAAGTTAAGCTCTTTTCAAGAGGGGTTCTGTGGAAAAAGTTATGAACAAGTAATGTCTTGTCTGCTGCACATAGGCTTTAGAACACCTCAGTTTGGAAAAACTCATGAGCTAAATATTCTGAGTGGGGCCAAGACTAGAAGAAGGATTTCTTTTTAATAAATAAAAGTTAATTGTTGACACTTTTTGCATGAAGTGGTTATGTATGAAGAATTGTTTGATAAGTTGTAGAACAAGACGAATGACATTAAACTGCAATACAGCAATGTGAAGCATGTCAGCATTAGAAAAGAGGGTCACAACAGTAAATGCAGGGACAAATAGAGGAAAGGGACCATATCAGATCTGGCAAATGGATTTCATTGGTCCTTTGCCATGTCACAGGGGTGTAGATATGTATGTACAGCTGTAGATACATATTCAGGTGTGTTGGTGACTCATCCTTGTAAATATGCAAATCAGACATCTACTTTAAAATGTCTTAGTATGATGAAATAATTTTATGGGGTTCCCCTTCAGATACGAACAGATAATGGGACCCATTCTACTGGAAAACAGGTGAAAGACTGGTCAGCTGAAAAACATGTTGAATGGATTTATCATATTCCTTATCATCCACAAAGCTGCTGGGCTGATTGAGAGGATGAATGAACTGTTAAAAGAAATGCTGAGAAAATTAAATGAAAAACATGATTTGACAAACTGGAAAGTAAATTTGTTGCATGCTGTGTTTCAATTGAATAACAGACCCATTGCACCAGGCACCACTCCTCTAAATTGAATGATACTCCAGAAAAAAAAGAACCAATTAGTATGTGGAAAAGTGATGACAGAGCAGTGCTGCTTGTCAGAGCAACTCCTGGATCTGCTGGACTAGATCTGAGGACTCTAGAGCCAGTGACATTGATTTCAGGTCAAATTCAAGTTATAAAATTGGTCTGGGTCTGCAATATCCTAAAGGCAGGAGAAGAAAAATGGGTGAATGTATCTGTAAACAAATGTTATATAAGAGGAAAACTAATGATTCTTCCTCTATCTGTAAGCAGTACTTTTTGCCTCTACAGCTTGATGTTTCATTGATCTTTGCGGACTGGATGGGACCGCCCAGAGGACAACATGAGAAGCTGGTGGCAGGTGCCCGTCAGATGGGAGTGCAGGCTGTTTGGGCATCACGTGCCTTGTCGTTGATGGTCAACGCCTCATCAGCAACACCAGGACGTGTCTTGGAGGAGGATCAGGTGTTCACGTTTGGTTGAAAAAATGCAAGCAAGATCAGAGTGCAAAGTAACTTCACATGTTTGAAACACGAAAGGCTGCCTGGTGGGGCACGGCTGACTGTCCTATGTCAAGTGTCGGGCATGCTACAACAGGGAAACCATCCCAGTGGTACTTAAGGGATGTCAGATTAGAATTGTGTGGAAACCCCACTGTGTAACATGTATAAGAACGGTACATGTAAAACAGATGGAAAAAAAAAAAAAAGTTTGTCTTACTGCCAATTAAAGGAGGAGGAGACGTGCTTCGTTGGCAGTTACCCAAGTTGGAGTCTGGATGCCATCAGTTGTCATGACTCAAGAAGAAACGGCCAAAATACTGCTAAAGGAAATAAACTGGCAGCTGAAGATGTGGGGGAGCACAGAAGAAGTGCTCTCCAACATAACTGAAGCTTTGAACTTGTTTTCCTGTGTACCTTGCAATTTTTCCATGCACAGCTGCCAGAGGGTGGTGACCACATCGAATCATGATTGAGTGGAGGAGAGTATGGAACATTTCTGGGTAATTTTGAAACCTGAATTGACAAAATGTAATGATAACATGTGTGAGGGACATTGGGTTCAATACCATGTTAATAAGGCAACCACAGTTATGCAAATATCACATTTTGCCTGTTATAACTTTACAAGGATATTGGTTTTTAAAAGTACAAGGTGAGTGGTTTGAGCCACAGACAAATCTCACGTATGACATGCAATTATGCGAGACAGCTGATAAAGGAGTGATATGTATGCTGAAATTAGGTCATGTTAACCCATGTTTAACCAGAGACAAGGTATTGTGTGATTGGACTCATGAACTAGGCTAGAGCAACAATAAAAAGTCATCCTCATTTACCTGAGGTGACTTTCTCTGGATGTGTGTATGGTGTACATCTGTGGACTTGGAACAACCAGACTTATCAATTAACTAATTATAGTTCCACCACTCGAATAACAGAGGTACCATGGCAAACTTTGCACGTACCCTGGCGAGTCTCCCTAGACCGTTTCAAATGTGCATTGAGTGGGTCTACAGAGCTGAAACGAATGATTGAATCTCATAAGTCTAAACGTGTCAGATCTAACAGTGCCCACCTGCATGGCTCAAAGAAAGGTTTTTACATGTGGCTAAACTAATAGTGTAGGCGTCGGCTCACCATTGGTGGGATATATTTGCAGGAATATTATCTACGGCGCAAAATATATGCAGTATCTCTTTTGTTTGTTTAGTGAAAAGAAGACTAACTAGTTTGATCTATGTATCTCTGTATTAACTTTGTGTATTTTGGGAACTTGTTTTTATATTAGGAGGGTTAAAAAAAGGATTAATCAAAAACTTTATAATTCAGCCATTTAATATGAAAGTACGGATTTATATTACTGATGGCCCTTACGGTCTCGAAAAAACAGAAATTACTATAGATCCAGCATCCATCCAGACACATTAGAGATTGAGCATTTTGCTCACGGGTGGTACTACTTTAGGCGGACAATGTATGAAACTAGAATGGATATTTTGAATACACTTGCAGCAGAACTCGACCACTCAGAGGTCGGAAATCGTTTGGGGTTCAAAATTAAAGAGTTGTATTATGTTTTACATGCCATAAAGGCAAAGGGTCAGTTAATAAGTGCCTTTAAGTTCTTTTTCCCCTGTTTTAGTAGCTGCTTCATGTGTTCTTGTATCATCCACTGACGGTACGACGCGTTTATGAGCTCCCGCCTTAGGTGAGGAGACGAGTGATGAATTATATCTGTTGAGAAATCAGCTCCAGAATTTGTTCAGTTTTATTTTTGATGAATGATATCTATTGAGAAATCGGCTCCAGAATTTGTTCAGTTTTTTGTTGTTGTTTTTTTTTTTGGACGAATGATCTCTGTCCCTTCACCACTTGCTCTTGCCAAGATCGGACGCTTCTCCCTTCCCCTCCCTCTCTGCTTTGCTGCTCTGTCTGTCTGTGAAACTGCTTCTGAGCCTCTCTTGCATATCTTCTGAACCATAATTATGGACTTGTTTTGATCAGTTGGTCCCTCAATTCAATTTACAGCATTTCTTCGAAGAGAAGACAGGCTTTAGGCGAGCCGATTTGCCCTGTTGGCATGCACTCAACTGGATATCTCGTTGATATAAAAATATATTTTATAAGGTGTTAAGTCGCCTTTATGCCTATTCAAACATATATTTTGTGTGTGTGTTACTTATAATATTTAGACACTCTTTGATGGTTAGCGGAGGGACGAAGGGGGCAGTGTATCCTCTTTAGGAATGCTTTAATAAGCATTAGGAGTGCTTTTTGGCAGTAGAGCTTTGGCCCGCTCTGCAGTCACGGCGCTCCGTTACTGGAAGGACATGTTTTCAATGTCAGGTTATTGATGAGATACCGACTTTCTGTCTGTCCTCCTGACAACCATCAAACTTGTTTTTCACTGCTCTCACGCGATCCGGTCAGGGAGGGGTATATAAGAAATGTAACGAACACTGAGAAGTCAGAAGTCTTGCTGTGGACTAGCGCGCGGTGCCCAGCAGTTTTGGTGTGGTTCCTGTCATTGGGTCGAAGGCTTCCCGACCAAGTGTCACGGTGAGAGGTTCTCATATCATATTGTGTTAAGAGTGTACGAGTGTACATGTTTTGCTTGGCTGTTTTTCTGTGGCAGATTAATAAATGACACTATTATTTCTAGCAGAAACAGTCTCCTTGTTTCATTTTCCTCTCGTGTGAATATTCGGTGCCGACCGTTCACGACCCCTGTTAAAGAAATTTCATAAAACATTTTTTGGCGACGAGGATGGGATATTATTAAAAAAAATAATTCTGAACGGCTGCACCATGTTCAAATGAAAGGAAAAGAGTGTTGAGAAAAAAGTTGATGCGAGTACGTCTGGACAAGAGTCCACAGAGGTTGTGCCGGGTTGGGAGAGTTATCCAATTTTGGCTTTGTGTTTAAGAGGTGAGGGGGACGCCCCGAACCTTTGTGTGAGAGTTTAAAAACAGAGAAAAAGTTGATTCAGACGCCTGAGGAAGCGTGAGCTGAACGGAGAAAAAGTTGATCCAGACGCCTGAGGAGGCGTGAGCTGAATGGAGAAAAAGTTGATCCAGACGCCTGAGGAGACGTGAGGGGAACAGAGAAAAAGTTGTACCGGGATGGGAAGAAGTCCCATCCCAGTTGTTAGTGTTGTGTTTGAGAGGTGGGAAGAAG
>NC_056519.1:28806766-28811564 GCF_014905685.2 Nematolebias whitei
GACCCAGTGATGCCCACCCACTGCTCTAACCTCGCAATGAGGATCTTGTGGTCGATTGTATCAAAGGCAGATGTGAGGTCCAGTTAGAGGAGGAGCACAGAATCACCAGCGTCTGTGAATAGGAGAATGTCGTTAAAAACCTTTAGTAGAGCAGTTTCAGTGCTGTGGAGAGGTTTAAAGCCAGACTGGAATAGCTCTAAGATGGCATTATCCTCTAGAAAGCATTTCAGCTGGGACTCCACTATTTTTTCCAGTAGTTTAGCGACAAATGGGAGTCTGGAGACAGGCCGGAAGTTGGATATGACTGAGGGGTCAAGGCTAGGTTTTTTTCAGGAGAGGTTGGACAGCAGCATGTTTAAAAGTTATTGGCACCACACCTGAGGCTAAGCTGCTGTTCACAATGCAAAGAACAGGAGGGCCCAGAACAGGAAGAAGCTCCTTCAGGAGTCGAGGGGGGACAACGTCAAAAGGGGAGCCAGATGGCTTCATGCCGCACATGACCTGCTCCAGGGAAGACAGAGAGATGGGCTCGAAGTGGTCAAGAACAGCAACACAATGAGATGGGATGGACGGATCATGAGCAGGTGGAGAAATGAGTGCCCGGGTGTTTGCAACTTTTTCAGAAAAGAAATGGAGGAAGTTGTCACACAGCTCAGTTGAGGCTTCTAGAGGTGAAGGTTCACTGAGGTGTAGAACTGAGTTCAGGGTGGAAAAAAGGGCTCGAGGGTTGTGGGAGTTTGAGGCAATTATCGCAGAAAAGAACTTGGATTTGGCGGCTTTAACTGCCTTCTGATAATGACGCCAACTCTCCTTTAGGATTTGAAAAGAAACCTGCAGCCTCTCTTTCCTCCACCTGCGTTCTGCTCTCCTACACTGCTGTCTAACGGCTTGAGTGACGTCATTAAGCCATGGTTCTGATAAAAGTTTTGTTTTCCTGGTTTTAACGGGAGCAACACGGTCCAGAATATTTAAGCAAACAGAGTTAAGCTGAGAGGTTAGCTCCTCGGTGGAGAGAGACAATGAGAACTGATCGATCCTCTCAGAGCTAAAAGCTTCAGTAAAACGTGCAGCAGTGAAACGGTTAATGGCGCATGAAGTACGTGCAGAATCACATGACTTAGCAGTAGGACAAGGCGGGATGATATCAAACAAGACAGGCATGTGGTCTGAGAGAACGTTGTCACCGATTATCAAATTACAAACAGAGACATCACGTGTTAAAATGAGATCCAGAGTGTGACCGTGTTGTTGGGTGGGACCATTTACATGTTAAGTTAAATTAAATGAGTCCAACAAATCAAGGAAGTCCTTCACTAAAGGCTTTTCCTGACAACAGACGTGAATATTAAAGTCACCAACGATAATAAAGTGATCATATCTTGGTGTGATGTAAGCCAGAAAATCCGAGAATTCACTTATGAAGTCCTTGGAACGAGGGGGGCGATAAACAATCGCACACAGAACGGGAGGAGAATGTCCGAGTTCAAAAGCACTCAGCTCAAAACTGGAGCAGGGCATGAGGGTGGACAACTGTTTACAGGGAAAGTTGGATTTAAATACAGTTAATATTCCACCACCCTGCCGACCTGATGGCCGCGGGGCATTAAAACACAGACAGTCAGGAGGTAAAAGTTCCACCAAGGCGCTTGAATCACCCAAAGGCAACCAGGATTCCGTGAGAAAAAGAAAATCTAGTCCCTCATCTTTAAAAAAGTCATTTAGGATAAAAGTCTTGTTGGCAACAGACCTTGTGTTGATGAGGCACGTCCTGATCTGGTCCGACACAGAACCAGCCATGGTGGGGGTGGTGCGCGTCAACGGTTGCAGATTTTCAAAAACAGCGCCTCCAGGACGGTCCAAGCGCCGGGCCGGTAGACAACACTCATATCTTCCCTGGTCCGGGCACATAGGAAGCTGGCTGTGGAAACGTTGATCACGCAGAGCTTTGAGTTTTACCAGCCGGCCGGCACGTTTTCCCCGGCGTCTGGAGCGATATCTCCGAGAAAGCAGGCTTGGGGCCCAGCGTAAACAAGCAGGCACGTCTGCCAGAAGGGGTGGAGGGGGGGGGGGGGTCCCGAGTCACGATCAAAATGGTCCGAATCAGCGACAGCAGATGCAGACAATTGAAGATCGAGGAGCTGTTGTCGGTCATACACAAGCAGCGAGTTGATATCCCAGACAAAAAACGAAAAAAGCAGAAATAATCCAAACAGTATCGTCAGAGGTAGATTGCAGGCCATGTACACGGGCGCCATCTTACCGGAAGTCTTCCGGTATATCACTTGTGGAGTTCCTCAAGGCTCTGTACTTGGACGAAAGTTATTTATTTTATATGTGAATGACTTAGTAAATGTATCAGGACTCCTCAAATGTGTCCTTTTTGCAGATGACACCACATTTTTTTGTTTGGGTACTGATATAAAACGGATGTTGGAATTGATGAAGACAGAATTTGCTAAAATACAAACTTGGTTTAAACTTAATAAATTATTAAATTTAGATAAAACTAAATACATAATATTCAGTAACAAAAAGAGAACTGTTGATGATCCATTTAAAATTGAGGGTGTTGAGATTTGTAGAGTTAACGAGATGAAATTTTTGGGTGTAATCATTGATGAACAGCTAACATGGAAAAATCACAAATTCTGTAAGAACAAAAATAGCTAAATCTATTGCAGTATTATTCAAAGTCAGGGACTTATTAAATGATAAAGCTCTGTATATGTTGTATAACACAATCATTGTTCCACATTTAATCTATTGTGTTGATGTTTGGGGGAAAGCATGTAGAACATTTACAAAGCCTATTTTTATTTAACAGAAAATAGCTGTAAGAATCATCACCAGAAAGCATTACAGTCACCCATCAAGCACATTATTTTATTAACTGAAGTTATTAAAGTTCCATGAATTGGTAGATTATAGTATTTTATCAGTTATGTATAAGGCACAAAATAACACATTACCATTAAATATCCAAAGAAAATTTGTTAAAAGGCAAAGTTGTTATAATCTGAAGGGGATAGAGATATTTGTCAAACCAAAATTCTGAACTAGTCAGAAGGGAAGGTCTACCTCAATCCAAGGAATTGGATTGTGGAATGGTGTAGAGAGTGATGTTAAAAATGCCAAGTCAATATGTACATTTAAGAAAAAGATCAAAGCTGAATTGTTAAAAAAAAAAATGAAGTAGCTTAGTGTGTATTGCATTAGAGTTAGAAAAATTAGAAAGTTATTTGTTTTGTTCTGTTACTTGAAGATTATTATCATTGAACAAATTGTTTGAAAAAAGGGGCAGATATAATAAGATTTTTTCTTCTTTCTGCTGCCTTTCATTTTAAATTTCTTGTATTCTTTATAGTTTATGGAATTGTTTTGTTTTTTAAGATGAATAAACTTTATACCATACCAACCAACTCTGATATTAAAAACCACCTCACACAAACAAGCACATAGTGTCGTAGACATTCTGCAGAGGGGGACGACGATAGCGGTGAGCATGATCATAGATGCTGTCGAGGGCACTGTAAGAGTTATGATAAAGATGGAATAATCGGCCAGTGTCCTCCAGTGAGATCCATAAACATTCTCGAGGTATGTTGAGGAATAGCCAAGAATAATGACTATGAGAATCCAACAGTTCTGAAATGATGACACAAAGTTTATTCAGCTGGTTTCATCTGGTTATCAGTTGGAAATTCCTCAGGGAGAGGGTGGTGAGCGTCAGATCACATGTTCTCCAGGTGAATTCAGATAAGATGGCCTTTAAGGCCAGCCAAGGGAGCCAAATTCAGATGAATACACAGTTGTTTTGGGGATAGGCAGAACTTAATGACATCTACCTTAAGTCTGTGTTTGTCCACTTGGTTCCGAAATGTCCAAATTACATGGCCACACCAATGGAATGTGACTGAGTAAAATCCCCGAGATCTGTTCCATTCTGCCCAAAGCATTTGAGTCTGGGTACTCGAGACACGAACCAAACCATCATAAAGGCAAGCAGCGTGATTGGGTCCAAATTTGCTGCCGACGACTTCCTTGATTGTAGATAAAACCAGCAACCAGCCGTATCCAAAAAGCAGGAACCAGTTCTCGTAAATCCAATTAAATATGCGTCCTTAAAATCCACAAATGGCAGCAGAGATAGACACATAATCAAATCTTCTAAGTCAACGAGTGTTTTATGAAATTTCTTTAACAGGGGTCGTGAACGGTCGGCACCGAATATTCACACGAGAGGAAAATGAAACAAGGAGACTGTTTCTGCTAGAAATAATAGTGTCATTTATTAATTTGCCACAGAAAAACAGCCAAGCAAAACATGTACACTCGTACACTCTTAACACAATATGATATGAGAGCCTCTCACCGTGACACTTGGTCGGGAAGCCTTCGACCCAATGACAGGAATCACACCAAAACTGCTGGGCACCGTGCGCTGGTCCACAGCAAGACTTCTGACTTCTCTGTGTTCGTTACATTTCTTATATACCCCTCCCTGACCGGATCGCTTGAGAGCAGTGAAAAACAAGTTTGATGGTTGTCAGGAGGACAGACAGAAAGTCGGTATCTCATCAATAACCTGACATTGAAAACATGTCCTTCCAGTAACGGAGCGCCGTGACCACAGAGCGGGCCAAAGCTCTACTGCCAAAAAGCACTCCTAATGCTTATTAAAGCATTCCTAAAGAGGATACACTGCCCCCTTCGTCCCTCTGCTAACCATCAAAGAGTGTCTAAATATTATTAGTAACACACACACAAAATATATGTTTGAATAGGCATAAAGGCGACT
>NC_056519.1:28811574-28819863 GCF_014905685.2 Nematolebias whitei
CTCGTCTCCTCACCTAAGGCGGGAGCTCATAAACGCGTCGTACCGTCCGTGGATGATACAAGAACACATGAAGCAGCTACTAAAACAGGGGAAAACGAACTTAAAGGCACTTATTAACTGACCCTATGTGTTAGTATGTGCTTTTCAACTTACATGTACGATGTTACCGCTGCAAAGAAAGGCACACGAAAACAACAACAGTTTAACCGTAGCTGCTTAAAACCGCAGAAAGTCTACGGTAAATATTAACCCATCGAAAGTAAACACCATCCACAGTCAAGCTAAAAATTGAGTGCAACCAATGGCAGAAATTTTTGGATAAAGAGGACTTCTGCTCACCTGAATGAGAAGACACCTGATTTAGACTGCAGATGGAGTTGACCATGCCGATGGGGGAAGCTCACAACCGCTCCCACCTCGTTCCTGCTTCAAGTCCCTCATCGTCGGGGGTCACCAATTGTTATGTTATTCAAAGGTCTGAAGCAGGCTCTGAAACAAATGTGCACAGTATTATTGCAGGTTTATTGTACAGATAAGTGGAAATCACTAACTCACATGATGTCTGCCCATTTCACCTGAACCCCCTGTTTACAGAGCACATCACACTTTTCTTCAGAAACTGGTCATACCCCTTTGTGTCGTTATCTCCGCTCATAGGACAGCCTACTCTTACCACGTGATCAGCCTCTCAGCCAATAATACTTCCATCCTCTTTGTGAACAATAAGTGTCAGGATTGTTGCGGAGTGCAGGTGTGTAGCTAAAACTCTTTCCTACCAGAAACAAAAACCTGGAAATAAAGGTTCTTTATCGGTTTAATATGCATTTATACTGCAGACTGTAGGTGTACACAACTTTCAGTAACATACATGTAGGCCTCCACCCCATTTAACGATGGACGGTTTCTTTTCACAAAGATGGCCTCCTTTACTCCTCTCTCAAACCATCGTTCCTCTCTGTCCAGGATGTGAACATCTTCATCCCTGAAAGAGTGACCGCTGGCCTGGAGATGAGTGTAGACTTGGCCTGATGATGTTGATCTTCTGTGCTGGGCCATCCTTTTGGCCAGTGGCTGTTTAGTTTCCCCGATGTAAGACTGATCACAGCCCTCCTGACACTGAACAGCATACACAACATTACTCTGTTTGTGCCGGGGGACTGGATCTTTGGGATGAACCAGTCTTTGCCGTAATGTATTTTGGGGTTTAAAAGCCACTGGGACGTTATGTTTAGAAAATAAACATCTCAGTTTCTCTGATACTCCCTCAACATATGGAATGACCACTGGTCTGGGTCTGGGTTCCTCCTTTTCACCAGTTGGCTGACTGGAGTCCTGTTTGGGTTTCTTCTCTGCTTTCAGGAAGGCCCAGTTAGGATATCCACATTGCTCTAGAGCCTGTCTTGTGTGGGATTTCTCCTTCTGCCTGGCTCCTGAGCTAGTGGGGACGCTGTCTGCTCTGTGATACAGAGTCCTGATGACTCCTAACTTTAAGAGACTGAGCTGAATACAGCACCTCAGACTGAGGAAGTCTCTCGGATGAGAGACAAAACGTTTCTACATTTTTTTGTTGTTTTGCTTTGTTTTGTTTTTTTGAATGTCCAGAGGACCAGATTTAACTTTTTTAAATCCTAAGAAACTGGCTGCAGATGCCGTTTGATCAGTCCACCCAGACTTGGCTGGTCTCTCAGTTCCCCCGGGCTGTAGGACCGCCCGAATGCTGGGTACAACTCCTCCCAGAGCGATGGCCACTCCTCCCAGCAGTCTGCCGAGCTCCTTGTCGCTGCGGACAGCCAACTGTAGGTGCCGAGGGACGATCCTGTCCTTCCGCTGTCATGAGCCGTGTTTCCTGCTAGTTCCAGGATCTCAGTGGTCAGGCACTCGGGCACAGCTGGCAGGTAGATTAGAATGCGTCCACAGAACAAACTTTTCAACTCATTTGAGATTTGGGGCTGTAGTTAAGATATTATTTGAGCTTTTGAGATGTTAATCAGCTGCTGTTGGTTGTAGAAAAACTGCCTTGTTGCCATGGTTACGTATCATAACGAATGTCCAAAACTAAAAAAAGTTTCTGTAAAAATCCTTCCATCTGCACAGTATCTGATACCAGAGGAAACAGTCATCCAAAAATTGTGATTTACATCCAGAAAAAGAGGAATTAAAGTTTCCAAAAGCAAAATCGCATAACGAAAGTAACAGAGCTGCTCCAACATGCAGCCACCTTGAGCGGCGCAATTCTAGAATAGAACATTTTATAAGCTTTTTATATGATTGTCTATTTTTGTTTGTACCTCATTTGTGTTCTTTGTTTAAAACAGGTCTGTTTTGTAAATGAGTCCTCGTGGCTCAATGAAACAAACGTCTATAAATAAAGGTTGAATGAATGGAACCAAAATTTAGAATGGAAAAAGCAGATAAATCTTAAACATAGTAAATGCAAATCAAAAATTCCAAATAGCCACCAAGTGGCAGGCCCTATCAACGTTTCTCCTGGAATTTTTATAGTTCAATCAGTCTGTCAGAGTACCAGTGTATAGTCCAGAGGACCAGATTGAACTTTTTTGGATTTTTCTACCTGGATTATTGAGCATGCATCAGGATATAGTTCAATCAGTTTTTCTAGTTACAGCTGCTACTGTTATGTATATTTATTTGGTGTTTCCCCTACCACTGTATAAGCAGGGCGCCCCCCCCCCCCCCAACAAAACCGAGTGCCCTGTCTATTGAATCTCTACCCCCCCGACTCCCGTTGACAACTGCTGGCACTAATGTAGCGCTAAGCTCGTGACGCACAATACAGATACTAGCTAAACAGCTACAGCGTTCAGTTTCCCTCACGTTGGGCCATCTACATCCCCCGCCTTCCCACTCGAAAACTGTTGGTACAAACGGTGTACACAACACAGACATGTCTTCGTCTCTCCGACCCCCATCAACAAAAATTATGGAAGATATGAACACCCTGCCAAGTCAAGTAAACTAGGGGAAACACTGATATTAATAATTACTTTTTATAATCATTACTTTTGTGGAGTGACATGGTGAAGCAGTTGGTAGAGCTGTAACCTCTCAGCAACAAGGCAGGATTGAATTCCAACCTGAGACCCTTCTGGGTGGAGTGTGCATGTGTGGGTTTTCTCGGAGTACTCTGGTTTTCTCCCACAGACCAAAAACATGCATGCTAGGCTAACTAGTAACTCAAAATTGTCTAGGTGTGAGTGAGAGTGTGTCCCTGTGATGGAATGGAGACCTGACCAGGGTTTCCCCCACCTCTCACACAGTGACTGCTGGATATGGGCACCAGCAAACCCTGTATCCCATATAGGAACAAGTGGGTAAAGATGGATGGATGGATTACTGGTTGGCTGGCTGGCTTACTATTGTTTTGAGTCACATCAGCCCTGATGTTTAAAAAAAAATGTCTTTTATGGTTTTAAAGTTTTCCTATAAGCTTTTTGATTTTGTTTTTTAACTCACACTTATATGTTAATACTATTCATGTCTCTGTTTTTAGTCCTACAAGATTATCAACTTTGCTCCCACCCTTCTTCAAATTGTTGTGACAGAGCTGGTGGAATTTCCTGTACGCCAAGCAGGTAAGATTCAACTCAGTTCATTTATATAGCACCAATTCACAACTCAAGTCATCCCAAGGCACTATGCAAAGGAAACAAGAAAACAAGTCCAAATTGTAACTGCAGTTCTGTTTAAAATACCATAATACAAGCAGGGCGTCCCGTCCTATTAACAGAACTGAGTGCCCTGCCTACCGAAACAAACTGCTCACCGCCTGCCCCTGTTGGCACTGACGTAGCACTAAGCTAGTAGCGCACAATACAGGCACGTTAGCTAAAAAGCTAAAGGCAGTGCTCACACTGCCTCTTCCCTCATGCTGGACCCCGACTGTTCTGCTTGAAAACAGTCAGTACAAACAGCGTACAGCTCAGACGTGTCTCCGTATCTCTCTTCCCCATTGACAGAAATCACAGACGGGATGAGTGCCCCTCCATGGCAAGTTATTTAGGGGAAACAATGAAATAGATTCAGATTCTAATCAAATTAGGGCTGAGTACCTTTCTAAAAAAATCGGTATCGGTACCGGTGTCAGTACCTTCACTTCGGTGTCGGTTCCTGGACGGTTTTTTTTTCGGTACCAATTTTGTAATTACTATTAATTCTAACAAGAATAAAATTACGTTACACATTACAGTACAAATTGTGAGTTTTATTTTTTAACTTTGGTATTTTTCTATTCCAAGCAGTTTTTTAAAATAAAAACAAACAAATAATTTCCAGGTCAAAAGACCAGTTACAAACCAGTGACACGTCAGTGTCTAATGTTCACTGCTACACACTGAGGACCTTTTCACTGAACAGTTTTTCTTCAGAAACATCAACATGTCTGTTTTCTGTGGACACAAACAAGCTGCTCCTGGCTGATGGTGTCTCCAGCAGTAGAAAATGTTCACTCCGAGGCTGTAGATGATGATTGTTGCATACACAGATACCTGGTTGTCAGTTTGATATATTGTCCCTCACATTCCACCAGCAGGTCACTGGATTCAATGAGGTAGAGTTGATGCAGACATCTGCACCTCTGTGTCTCTGCCTGAATCTTCTCTGCGGTTCTCTGGGGTTTAGGGCTCTGATCATCTCCCTAATTGACATGAGAACAAAACATCAACAATAACATGGTTGTGCTATTATTACTCAAAAAACATTATCTAGGCTGATAGATAAAGGTTTAACTGGTCAACAAAATCCTTTAAAGTTTAATTTACCTCTACCGTGCAGCTCCACTGTAGAAAAAGCAGCAAATTTTTAACAACAAAGTGATTGTCCTGTGGCCTCCATCTCACTTTTCTTTTGTCCTCACATCAGGGTCAGAACCTCCTTTGAGGAGAACATGAACATAAACAGTGAACATTAGTGAACTGTTTAAGCAGCTGCTTCAATGGATGAGCACATTTTTACAAGCTAAGATTTATGTTACTGTCAATCTTTAGTTAGCTTCTGAGTTTAGCTAGCTACGTAGATAAAATAAATTTACACACTAATATCTTAAAGTTAGCGTTACATGGATCATATCCTTATGCATGCCCAATAATCCAGGTAGAAAAATCTAAAAAGTTAAATCTGGTCCTCTGGACATTCAAAAAAACAAAACAAAGCAAATCAACAAAAAAATGTAGAAATGTTTTGTCTCTCATCCGAGAGACTTCCTCAGTCTGAGCAGCTGTATTCAGCTCGGTCTCTTAAACAGCACCGTCTCAGAGTGGATCTACCAGTTTTGCTGCTGACAACCAAAACCAGCTGATCACATGCTCAAGAAGGACCATCAGCCTAACAATGGATCATTAGCACACTGATGACTGTTTAATGTTCACAGAGGGCTGAGTGATACTAGCAATCACAGCATTGTAAGAGGGGGACAGTTGAACCCGGAGGCCTCCACCCCTGTTTAACGATGGACGATTTCTTTTCACAAAGATGGCCTCCTTTACTCCTCTCTCAAACCATCGTTCCTCTCTGTCCAGGATGTGAACATCTTCATCCCTGAAAGAGTGACAGCTGGCCTGGAGATGAGTGTAGACCGCAGAGTCCTGGCCTGATGATGTTGATCTTCTGTGCTGGGCCATCCTTTTGGCCAGTGGCTGTTTAGTTTCCCCGATGTAAGACTGATCACAGCCCTCCTGACACTGAACAGCATGCACAACATTGCTCTGTTTGTGCTGGGGGACTGGATCTTTGGGATGAACCAGTCTTTGCCGTAATGTATTTTGGGGTTTAAAAGCCACTGGGACGTTATGTTTAGAAAATAAACGTTGGTTACGTACTGTAACCCCAGATTCTATGAATATAGGCGTAGCCCTTTAAGGCTGTCGCTGATGGGTTTATCCCGTTATGCGCAAGCATCATACTGAAAAAAATTAGTCCACGCCCACCTGCTGTGTGGGCCCCACCTGATCCGTATAAATTACATTAAGAGCAGGTAATCTGCTCCCAAATAGCTTATTTTTTCTTCAGCTATTCAGGAGCCAGTGAGGCCCGACGCTTAAAGGGCTACGCCTATATTCATAGAATCTGGGGTTACAGTATGTAACCAACGTTCTATGTCATATAGGCTTCGCCCTTTAAGGCTGTCTCTGATGGGTTAAGGGCGAAGCGGATGTGGTCCTCGCCTCACTGGGTCCATTCGAACACAGTAAGAAGCGGAAGCTTGCCCAAAAACGTCTTGTCACTCAGCTCCCCGTGTGCATAACTACGCATCGCGTAATTGTGTGCCATGCACAGACGCATGTTGTGTAACTATGCGTTCTGACAAAGCATGAACGCCCCGGAAAAACTTTCAACGGGGAGAAGATGTTGAAAAGAGGTGGGGGGGGGGGGGCATGAACCAACTGGTTCATGGCTGAGCAGTATAAACAGATTAATATCAATGAACTGATTATTGATCAAATGAACTGATTGGTAACAATAGTCATGAACTGATTAGTGACAATAGAACCAAAATCACAGACACAACTTGTGACTGATAACAACATCTCACACTGTGAAGCATGCAGACAGATGTGAGCTTAAACAGAGTTCCATGAAAAACAACAATATTCATTCTGTTAGAGCACTAAGGACAGAATGTGTCATGGAACGAGCCGTCACATCACGTAGGTAAAAGCGAATAAATGAGCAGTGTGTTGACCATGCAGCCGCAGTGCAAATGTCCTGCATTGACATACCATTATGCAGAGCAGTCGAAGATGCGATACCCCCTGGTGGAGTGTGCTTTGAGGTTGACAGGAGGCTCTAAATCTGATGCTCTGTAGGCTTCAGAAATGGCCTCACACAGCCAGTGTGACAAGCGCTGGGTGGATAACGGGCGACCTGCAGATGCATCTCTATAATGCACAAACAATTGTTGAGTTTGACGCATTGCAGCTGTGCGCGCTATGTAACACGTCAACGCCCGCACCGGACAGAGAAGATGAAAAGATGCTTCTTCTTCTGATCTGGGGGGGGGGAACTCCTCCAACGATATCACTCTTGATTTAAAAGAGCTCGTGATGTTTTTAGGCATAAAAGCTGGGTTTGGTCTTAAATCAGCTGAACTACCGTCAGCCTGGATTCTGAGACATGACGGAGCGGCAGAGAGGGCAGATAAATCACTCACCCTCTTAGCGGATGTTAAAGCCAGCAGCAGGGCTGTTTTAAGAGACAAGAATTTAAGTGAAACCTGATCCAAAGGCTCAAATGGGGCTTTGATCAGGGCTCGCAGGACCAGCGTTAAATCCCACTGTGGAACAAGTGGGCGTGAAACCGGCCTATGTCTTTGTACACCTTTTAGAAACCGCTTCATCGGCGGGTGATTAAAAGCTGTTCTGTCTCCGAACCCTTCGTGGCAGGAAGAGATGGCTGCAGCGTACGTTTTAATCGTGCTGAATGCCAACTTCCTATCCATCAGCTGTTGAAGAAAAGACAACACGCCGCCTAATGGACATGAGGTGGCCTCTAAACCTTTCTCTGTACACCAGCGCTGAAAAGCCGTCCTCTTTGATGTGTACAGAGCTGTGGTAGATGCAGCGCGTGAATCTTGAATTGTGCACACTACCTCCTGAGGGAGACCCATCCTCTCTAAGCGGGACCGCTCAGTGGCCAGACCCACAGGTGCTGACCTATTTCGGGGTAACTCCTGATCGCTCGTCCTGCTTGAAGGAGAGCATCCTCCCTCCACGGCAGTTTCCACGGACGACCCGACAACAGACGTTGCAGGACTGGGAACCATGGTGCGTTCACGCGCTCGGGAGCTACCAGGAGAGCTGTCAATCCCTCCTCCTGAACTCGGTTCAGGAACCGTAAAATCAGAGGAGGTGGGGAGAACGCGTACAGAAGCGTTTTGGGCCACGGGCTGTGAGCAAATGCATCCACCCCCAGCGGTGGATCATCTCGCGGGCTCAGGGAAAACCATAATTGACACTGAGCGTTCTCTCGCGTCGCAAACAGGTCCACAGCTGCTTTGCCAAACTTCTGCCACGTCTGAAACATCAGGTCTGGATGGAGGGTCCAGTCCGCGTGACGTGGGCCGCCCCTGGACATCACATCTGCCCCTCTGTTCAGGACACCGGGTATGTAAACCGCTCTGATGGAGAGCAGGTTTTGGTGAGCCCAACACAGTAGCTTTCGCGCAATGTGTAACATCTGGGCTGAACGCACACCCCCCTGGCGGTTTATGTACGCAGCAGTCACCATGTTGTCTGTGTGAATCAACACGTGTTGATTCTGTAGCACGGGAGCAAA
>NC_056519.1:28819963-28821869 GCF_014905685.2 Nematolebias whitei
TTGTCTGTGTGAATCAACACGTGTTGATTCTGTAGCACGGGAGCAAAGTGTTGAATCACATTCAGCACTGTGCGACACTCCAAAACATTGATGTGGGCTGATGTGTGGTGGGGCCACAGCGCCCCTACTGCTAGAGATAGGCATGTCCCCCCCCAGCCTGACAGCGACGCGTCCGTGAAGACTGACACGTGTGACGTGGGTCTGCTGACGGGAACTCCCTCTGACAGAACCAGGGTGTTTCCCCAGTGTCGGAGGTCTGCTCTCATAGAGGAAGGGACAGTAATCATCCGTCTTTTGTGTTTTACTGGATCCACACGCAGATGCGCAAACCACCTCTTGAGGCGTCTCATGTGTAACAAACCCAGCGGAACCACTGTGTGAGCTGATGACATCATTCCCAACAGCTTCATGACGGAGATGGCTGTTATCACTTTGCCAGGTCTTACGTGGCGGAGTTGACTTTTTAAAGTGTCGATTCTTGTTTGTGATAAGCGAGCCTTCATGGTAATTGAATTTAATTCCACTCCCAGATAAACAATTGTCTGGGCCGGGAAAATCGAGCTTTTCTTCCAATTTATGGCGAAGCCCAGGTTTAACAGGTGTTGACCAGGACTATGTGGGGGTTCAGGGTCTGGGGGTTGCCGTGGGCGGTGCTGGCGCTGTGCTCTCCCTGGGGTTGTTTGGACCCCCTGAGCTTGGCTCTTGGGTGCCATGGTTGGCCCGCTGGCCGGGGTGGCTGCCGGGGCCTGGCGGGCGGTCGGCTGGGGGTGCGTGCTTGGTTGTTGGCGGTGTGTGGGGGTGGTCGGTGGCGTGTCCTCTTCATGGTGGGGGGGTATCCTGTCGGCGGGGCATGGCCTGGGCCGGGTCTGGGGTGTTGGCTCTTCTCCACTCAAGAATGAATGGGTTTACCTCCTGGGTTTGGGCATGGGCTGCCCCCTGTAGAGGGCGGGTACATGTCTTGGACCTGGGGGGTATAGAGTGTGTATCGGGAATAAGAGTGAAATGTATCGTTATTGTATGTCTTTGAGTGAATGAATGTGAGATTGAGGTTGGGATAGTGTGATTGTGTATGTGTATGAATGGGTATTTGTTAGGCCGAGACTCGGACTGCCCCCTCTTTGATACAACTGGGGGTGCTTGGCATCGCGCCCCTATCGCGCGGCCCCCTGGTGGGGTGTGCCCTTGCCTGCCGGCGCGCTTGGGGCCCTTGGTATCGGGGGCTGGGCGCTTGGGCGTGTGTCGGCTCGGCCTGGTGTCTGCCTGGTGGGGCTCGGGTCCTCTGACCCTGTCAGGCCTTGGCCTGGGTGGTGTGAGTCCTCGGTGCCCGGGCCTCGGTGCCTGGACCTGGACCTACATCGGTGTGGCGGGTGCCGACGGAGGCCTATGAGTTTGTCGCTGTTGGCCCCGGGGGGTCACTGTATGTGGTTGCTGGTGGGGATCTTCCGGTTCTCCCCTGTGGTCCCTTCTGGGGGGTGGGTGGGTGGTTCGCCCTGTGTGGGTGGCTCTGGGGGCTCCGCGGTCGGGGTCCCTCCTGGGGTCTTGGGCTCTGGTCCCCACTTTTTCGTCTGCCTCTGGTCTTGGGGGTCGGGTCTCTGCTGCTTCACAATTACTAATAAATGTTCTATTAGAGAAGCCTTATACACTTATGCATGCTCACAACCACACACAAATAGAAGCAGGGATGTTTATGTAGGCTTTATATGTAGATATATAGATATGTATGTGAGTGTATATTCATGTGTATGTATGTATGTATGTATGTATATAGGCGTAGGTATGGGTATATATATTTATGGAAACTTACTGCAAAGCCATGAATATTTTAAGTTCTTTATACATATGTATTTTGTTGCTGTGTTTTGTCATGTTCTTTGCAGGTGAACAGACAGTGGCCGGGTGTTTTGCC
>NC_056519.1:28821969-28837278 GCF_014905685.2 Nematolebias whitei
CTTTTCCGGCAGCGAGGGAGAGTGACGAAGCCAGGTGGAACGTTGGATTACCGTCATCCACGCTGCAATCCTCGACAGGCAAACCGTGGAAGCGGCGCACATGTTGAGGATGGCGTCTGCCGACTTACACAGGGAGCTCTTTGTCTCCTCCGGCAGGTCTGTGGCCTCCAGTCTCTTTGACATGCTAAATGCTAGCAGCGCCACGTTGTTGCTAGCTGCGGCCTCCTGAAAAGCACACTGGTGGGCTCGGTTGGAGAGCGCGGTCACCGCCTGGTCGTGTTTCCCCGGAGGGACGGGACGCTGCTCCAACCTGGACAGCTTCGCTCCGAAGGCTTCCGCGAGGCTTGGCTCAAGGGGGGGTACCGAGGGATAGCTCCGTTCGGTGAACCCTTCCACTCTGGTGATGGGAGCGTAAGTGGAGACGGGCGCCCTTAACCTACCAGGACCGGCTGCGGCCTCGTTCCAGTACGATGTCACCGCTGGAAAACGAGGCCAAATGGGATCAAGACGGCGAGCCGGCGTGGAGCCAAACCTTCCCGCAAGATCATCCGATCTGAGCGGGGGGGGGGGGGGGGGACGGAGAGCCCCTTTACGTTAGCAGCTTCCCGGATAATGGCGGGCAGCTCCGAGAGGAGCGTGCCGACGGCAGGGAGCGGTGTGGCCGTTGAGGTGGGAAACCCCGGGGGAGTCGAGCATCCGCTCGGCCTCCCTCTTTCCAGCACTGCGCTGCCGGGGAGGGAACGAGCGTCGGGGCTGCTGCTAACGTTACCGGTCCCAGAGGAATCATCCGATTCACTCCGAGAGCCGGCGTCGAAGAAATCCATGGCGTCGTCCAGCGAGCAGTCTCCCGCCACGGACAGGCAGTCCTCGATGGTAGCCTTAAACAAGGCTGCTCTCCTCTGCCTTTCCTCCGGTGGAAGCTCGTCACAGAGGCGGCAGGAGGAAGCACGGGCGACGTGGCGGGGACCCAGGCATCCCTCGCAAGTGTCGTGCCGGTCGAAGCTGATCAAGTAACCGGTCTTGCAGGAGGGACACAAGCGGATGGTGCTGGAGCTGGACATCTCGTTGAAAAGGTCAGTTGTTTTATTATATTAGCTTGCTGAAGAAAAATGGGAGCAGATTACCCGCTCTTAATGTAATTTATACGGATCGGGTGGGGCCCACACAGCAGGTGGGCGTGGACTTATTTTTTTCAGTATGATGCTTGCGCATAACGGGATGAACCCATCAGCGACAGCCTTAAAGGGCGAAGCCTATATGACATAGAACGTCTCAGTTTCTCTGATACTCCCTCAACATACGGAATGACCACTGGTCTGGGTCTGTGTTCCTCCTTTTCACCTGTTGGCTGACTGGAGTCCTGTTTGGGTTTCTTCTCTGCTTTCAGGAAGGCCCAGTTAGGATATTCACATTGCTCTAGAGCCTGTCTTGTGTGGGATTTCTCCTTCTGCCTGGCTCCTGAGCTAGTGGGGACGCTGTCTGCTCTGTGATACAGAGTCCTGATGACTCCTAACTTGTGCTCCAAAGGGTGATGGGAGTCAAACTGCAAATACTGGTCTGTGTGGGTGGGTTTGCGGTACACCTCAGTTTGCAAATGTCCTCTATCAGAGACTGAGACCTCACAGTCCAAGAAAGCCAACCTGCCATTTTTTACATCTTCTCGTGTGAACTTGATGTATTTATCCACAGAGTTGATGTGGTCAGTAAAATGTTGGACTTCCTGAGATTTGATTTTAACCCAGGTGTCGTCAACATACCTGAACCAATGACTTGGTGGTGTCCCTGAAAAGGACGTCAAGGCTCTCTTTTCTACCTCCTCCATGTACAGGTTGGCAACAATAGGAGAAACTGGAGACCCCATAGCACACCCATGTTTCTGCCTATAATATTGCTCCCCATATGTGAAGTAGGTTGACTGCAGGCACAGTTTCAAGAGTTGACACAGTTGTTCTGTGTAAAGCGTGGTCCTGCTGCTCAGAGTGGTGTCTGATTTTAATTTTAAACTGACCACCTCTACTGCATCATCAACAGGAATGCACGTAAAGAGTGATGTGACATCAGAGACCATTGTTTCATCAGTCTCCATGATGACATCCCTCACCTTATCCACAAAGTCCATGGTGTTCTGAATGTGGTGTTCTGAGCTGCCAACTAAAGGGATGAGTACAGACGCCGGATATTTGTAAACATTGTAAGTGACAGAGTTAATCATACTAACAATTGGTTGATCCACTCTGAGACGGTGCTATTTAAGAGACTGAGCTGAATACAGCTCCTCAGACTGAGGAAGTCTCTCGGATGAGAGACGAAACGTTTCTACATTTTTTTGTAGATTTGCTTTGTTTTGTTTTTTTTTGAATGTCCAGAAGACCAGATTTAACTTTTTTAGATTTTTCTACCTGGATTATTGAGCATGCATCAGGATATTATTGTTGACTATTTTGAAATAGGCTTAGAAAGACCCTCAAATTTAAAAGCACGCGCACAAACCTTCTCTCATTACAAAGGTAGGCACACTATGAAATACCTTATTGGTATCACACCACATGGTGCAATTTCTTTTATTTCCAAGGGATGGAGTGGACGTGCCTCAGACAAGCACATAACAGAAAACTGTGGTCTTCTCTCCAAATTATTACCTGGGGATGTTGTGTTGGATGACAGAGGCTTTGATATTAAAGACAGTGTGGGAATGATATGTGCTGAGGTTAAAATCCCATCATTCACCTAAGGAAGATGTCAACTTCATGTTGCGGATGTTGAAAAAACTAGAGCTATAGCACACCTTAGAATCCATGTGGAAAGAGTTATTGGTTGTATGAGAAATAAATAGAAAATGTTCCACAGAACTATACCCATTAGTATCCTGATACATGCGCAATAATCCAGGTAGAAAAATCCAAAAAAGTTCAATCTGGTCCTCTGGACATTCAAAAAACAAGAAAAAAAAAACAAAGAAAAAAAAATGTAGAAAGGTTTCGTCTCTCATCCAAGAGACTTCCTCAGTCTGAGGTGCTGTATTCAGCTCAGTCTCTTAAATAGCACCTTCTCAGAGTGTAGTAAATAGTAATACGTAAATAAGAATAGTAAAAAGCCATCAGGTGCTAATGATCCATTGTTAGGCTGATGGTCCTTCTTGACCATGTGAGCAGCTAGTTTTGGTTGTCAGCAGCAGGCTGGTTGGTCCACTCTGAGAAGGTGCTATTTAAGAGACTGAGCTGAATACAGCACCTCAGACTGAGGAAGTCTCTTGGATGAGAGACGAAACGTTTCTACATTTTTTTTTGCTTTGTTTTTTGTTGTTTTGTTTTCTTGTTTTTTGAATGTCCAGAGGACCAGATTGAACTTTTTTGGATATACCCATTAGGTTGTTGCTTACATGTGAGGGTGAAGAGGTGACTCTTCTTGACAAGATTGTGTGTGTGTGCTGCAGTTTAGTGAACATGTGTCCTAGTGTGGTTGTAAAACCTTTGGCTAATGAAACCTGCACATGTTAATATGACACTGCAATGCTGATACTGATACATGGAAAATATAGATTGGAGAAAAAAAGAGTATACTATCTGCTTGCATTTTGAAATATTTGTACAGTTCCTAGTATTGTTTTATGTTAAATGTCGATTGTAAAAAATATAAAAATTGTGTTTGTGTCACTCATTGTTTTGTGTTGAAATGTACAGTTGAATAATAACATTGTAGTGGTTGTTTTTTCAAATTTAATAAAAATTCAACATGGTAAACATTGCTGTTACATTTGATTCAAGTTCTTCAGGTAACATGTAAACATTTGATGAAATACCAAAAAAAGGTCCATGCTCAATAATCCAGGTATACAATCCAACAATTTTTATTCAGGTCATCTGGACAGTTTCTTTTTTTTGCTGAAACGTTTCACCTTCTATCCGGAAGGCTTCATCAGTCAAGGAAACACACAACACCTTCCGGATAGAAGGTGAAACGTTTCAGAAAAAAAAAAAGAAACTGTCCAGATGACCTGAATAAAAAAATTGTTGGATCTGATGAAATAGTTTCACATTTTGGGTAAACATCTGATGTATTTAAAGTTTTTCAGGTAACAAGTATTCAAGGAATGAAATATTAAACTTCAAGTAAACAATGCTTGATTAAGCCTTTAAAAGTAAACATTTCAGGATGACCTGATGAAACAGATCACATTTTTAGGAAACATTTCATGTATTTTACATATTTTAGGTAAGAAGAAAAAATGTAATGAAATAGATAATATTTTAATGTAAACATTTTATGAAATTATAGTAAACAATATTGTAAACAGACTTTTCAAAATAAAAATTAAAGGTGACAAGTAAAGAGAGCACATTTTTAGTTGAATGCATTTCACATTTTTCAGGTGTCATAACATCATCAGGTAACATCATGAGGTACATTGGATCAAAACATTGATGCACAAAAAAATGTGCAAATACAAGTCCAACAGCATGATTCATGTGCTGTTATATATTTACATATTTATGCCTTCCTGAAAGCTGAAGTACCAGCATGCTCTGAGAAATATCTACCTATAAGCTCAGGAAGGCAAATATTTTTAAAGAAGCTTTGTGCTTTCTGTCGACGTGGTTCCCAGAATTCATGATCTGGAGAGACATGGACGACAGCCATGTTTTTCTGGGTCCACCCAACAAGGTCGCAGTGATTTGATTTTGTTACAGAAATCTCACTTTGTACCTGTGTGTAATATGGATGGTTTTTCTTCGAGTGTAGTTGATTGCCAGACAGCTGGAGGCAAAAGTTTTTGTCGTTTGCATCCATGGCCTGCTGGATGCTGCTCATCCTATATTTGTAAGGGCACTTTATCTCCAGGCAGCCATTCCCACAGCAACCACACTTTGTGAGTCCATCAGGAGATGCTCCAAGTTCAGGGAAGTTTGTGTTTATGATGAATCCACATGCTTTAAATTTTAGATTGTTGTGCCTGCTTGCAGTGATTTTCATTAGGGATGGGGCCGATCCAATCCATTATCGGTATCGGCCTCTGATACCAGCATAATTTACGTATCAGATTTTTCCGATCCACCTGCCGATATTTCCGATCCATGATGCACGTTGGCTTGAAACTATGGAATGAACTTCCTGAACGGCGGTGTGTCTCATGAACCCAGAGTAATAAGACCTGCCTCACATTCAGGAAATCCATTTCATAGTTTGCAGTCAGCTACAATGTGAGGACTGAGTTAGCAGCACTGTGGCTAACAGCTAACAAACTTTTCATCTAAACATGTCCGCTGTGTGGAAGTATTTTACACTAGAAACACCACAAAACAAGACAGCATCGTGCAATGTCTACAGAGCCATAGCGCCACATTAAACCACGGTAAAGTTAGTTTTACGATGGACATTCGAGCTCCATGGCTTCAGCGGGGCGCTACTCTTTGGTCAAATCGAAAGAGGCGACTCGACCCCGGCCAGCCGCGTCCAATCTGCCCGTCTCCGAGGAGGGACAGACTGAGTGCGGCTGCCCCAAATCAGGCTGCTTGCTTCAGATTGAACAAGAAGAAGACATGGCTGAAACCACGGAGCTCAAATGTTTACAGAGAAGTTGCTAAACTTCATCATGATTAATGATCAACAACTATCAGTTGTAGAAAACGAAGGATTTCACAATTTGATACTTGCAGTCAAGAAATAGTTTACCCTCCAGGAAATATTTATCAGTACAACAGTAGACAATCATAAAAAAACATGATTTGAAAATTATATTAAAAACAAAAACAGCTACATTATAGAGTGATCTAAAATACTAAAAACAGGAACATGTCAGTTGGTTTATGCCAGGTGTTTGAAGCCATTTAACATTTTATTTAATTTAATTCATTTAGAAAGAAGAAAAAATTATTATATCTGTCCCTTATAAAATATAAAACAACTTTAAACAATCACTTAAATTAATCACTTTAATATCCACTTCAAAGCTAGGAATTAAAAGAAACATGTTTTGTGTTAGCATAATTTAATTCTAACTTTAAAACTTATCCAGCATTAATAAAACTTACCTCAAGTTGCCTTTTTGGACATGCATGCATATATTTGTACAAATTGTACTTGAGAGGAGATTATTATAGCCTCATATAAAATCAATGATGATCATGATATCAGAACTGGATCGGTATGAGTTCAAAACACTCATGTATGTCTACAAATCACTGAACAGTGTCCGTCCATCCCCCCCCCCCCCCATCTCTCTGATTTGCTACAACCGTATGTCCCACCACGTTCCCTGAGGTCAGCGGACCAGTTGCTCCTCACAGTTCCAGGATCTCGTCTTAAGTGCAGAGGTGACAGGGCCTTCTCTGTAGCAGGACCAAGACTCTGGAACGAGTTACCTCTGCTTGTCAGACAGGCCCCCTCCCTCTCGGTTTTCAAGTCCCGTTTAAAAACTCACTACTATTCAATCGCTTTCAACACAAGATGATCTGTGTTTTGAACCTGTATGCTCCACACCGGTTTGTCGTCATTATCTGCATCGTTTTTATGTCTATATTCTGATTTACCTCATTTTGTATTTTGCTTTGTGTGTTACCTGTTGTTTTGTCTGTACAGCACTTTGATTGGCTTTGTAGTTGTTTTAAGTGCTTTATAAATAAAGTGGTATGGTATGGTATGGTATCGGCCGATACTCAGATTTAAGTATCGGGATCGGATCGGAAGTAAAAAAAAAAAGTGGATCGGTGCATCCCTAATTTTAATGTAGGCCTTTTGTGCATCACCCTCATGACTCACACCCTATTTTGTTTGCACTGTAGACACCGTGTTGCCTAGGTTACACACCTGTTTAATAACTGTCAGAGCTGGGCTTTCCAAACTGGTGGCAAATACAGCATGCATACTGGAAGCTGTAATTCGTGCAGCTCAACTTTCATACCAGGTGGAACACTTATGCTGCAGTCTTGTGCCCTTTTCAATAGCTTCTGCCTGCTCTTCAGTAACTATTGCAGCATATTTGTAGTTTTCACAGCACAGCAAAATAGCTGACAGGTCATGCGACTGTATGTTTTTGTTGTGCAGAGATGTAAGAGACGGAGGTAAGATACTTGGCTGCTCATTGTGTTTGAATAATTTGTAATATTCATTCATTCCTGACAAACCAGCAGCCTTACTGTACTCCAGTATTGTCAAGCAGAGGTGCCAAATCTTCTTGATTTGATGGTGGGATTTTTCTTTTTTGTGGATGGCTTCTTCTGGCTGGTGTTGAGACGTTTATCTGGATTTTTTGATTGAGTATCTTCTTTTGAGAAGCTGCAGTACTGAAATCCATTTTATAGCCAACTTCTGGGTGAATCTTACTCAGATTTCCAGTCAATATCCAGTATGCTGGCTCATCTGTAACTGTTTTTGTATCCTCATTGTTGCTTCCAGCTTAAAAAGCAGGGCACCTACATGGGTGCAGATCTCTGCTACGCCAGCCATACAGGTGCAGTGAGCACACTCAACAGAGCTGGTATTGCTCAGCATGACGCACGGTGTTAATGGTGGCTCAGAGAGTCTCTGAGAGTGCATAACCTGAGAACACAATAAAAATGGTGATTGAAATGACAGAAACATAAATTAAATTTATGATATTAAAATATAATAATAATTATATATATATATATATATATATATATATATATATATATATATATATATATATAAATTTCTATAATTATGTTATTAAACAACTCAAGGTAGTAAAAATTAGGTGTACCAGTAATTGCCATTTAGTTATGTTAAAGACGGAGCTGGCTGTGGGTCACTGGACCCGGAAACCCCCTCCAGCACACGTCTTTCCCCCCGGCTCGAATCTCCCTCAGAAGTGACAACTCTCATTATCAATAAATCAAGGAAATGTCAATTAAGTTTTATCAATTATATTAAATCAAGGCAGGAAAAGGTTACAGTTTACAGCGCTGGTCTCTCCAGTCTGTGACGCGATCACAAACCCGGAAGAGCCCTGATGTCCCATGTCATTACTCATTTATAGGGTCCTAGACTCCTCCTTCGCAGAAGGGGAGCTCAACCTGTCAGTGTATGAGGGGGCGTGACTAAGTGTGATCTCAGTGGATCTTATGTGGTTCTGATGTGTTAAGAAATATGAGACGGTGCTTCAAAAGCCTTTCTACGTGATCAGGCAAGCAGATTAAACTCTAGTCCTTGACAGATATTGAATCCCAGGGAGACTCTTTTTAGGTTGTTTTCACACCTGATAGTCTGGTAGACTCTGTTCGGTTGGGGACCAATATTCAGAACATTTTGTTTACATTTGAGCTGGTGCGTTTGCATTCACACTGCACTGTGCAGTCGAGCCAACCTGTTCCCCCACTCGCCTGTGGGTGCGCTGCACCAAGAACTACTGAAATAAACGACACAAAAACCTCTGAAGACACTTCTTCTTCTTCTTCTTCTGGAAATAAAAACAAAAATGGAGTGGCATCAAGTTTTAGCAGTTTTAGGAGTTATATTTTGTCATTTTTCAAAAATGGACTCAGCATGAGCAGAAGATGAGGCAGAAGACCATGGAGAATGTTGTTTTTCCACACAAGGCAGCTGACGGCTCCATATAAGGTAAGAGAAATGCGTGTTTGTTTGCCCTGCGTTGTACTCTACTTCTTGCTTGTGGAGCGGGGCCCGGTCTGATTACATTCACACTGTACTCGAACCGCGCTGGAGTTCTCTTTTACTGGGCCGAGACCTAGGTTTTAGACCGGGCCAGTGTTTGCCTTTTTGTTCCGTGACAAAATTCGATGGTGCGTTCACACCTCCCCAAACGAACCGGACTTCCTAGGAAAACGAGCTAGAGTTCGATTAAAGCGGACTAAACAGGGCTGGTGTGAATGCACCCTTAAGGCTCCAGTATACTGCCACGTATATCCGTTCACGCATACGTACGTGTGTACTGTACGCAGAGGGTTCAGACATGATACTCCAGCATACACCCCGAGCAGCTGCAGAGCAGCTTCACAGACAAGGGGCGTTTACCTTCAGGACAAATTGAGGTCGCCGATTGGTCATTTGCTGACACGCCTACTGGATTGATTGACAGGTCGGAGAAGAAAAAAAAGCAAGAGCTGGCAGCCTTCGCCGCAGCGGTGTTCTGTTTATTGTTTATATGTTGTTAATAACAAGATCTAAAAAAAAAAAAAAAAAAAAAACAGCGCTGGCTCTACAGCCCACACATCAGACCAGCCCACCAGGAAATCTCCAGACCCTCCCACAGCCATGCTGGACCTGAGTTTAATTCACTCTTGACAAATTCCTTCATTTCTCACCATTTCAGTCATGGCATTAACGGAGCAGGAAGAGATCAATGCCTCTTGGAAAAAAAAAACAAAAGAAAAGGCCAGATCAGAGATGAAGGGGAATTTAATGCATTGGTGTTGCATACAAAACAGTCCGTCGCTGGGCAGTTTATTGTGCGACACCGCGTACGCGTATGCGGTCGTAAAAATTTGAGCTTTGCACGGACATGCCCTGGGGGGTACGCACGTACCTCTGCGTACGTACGTGCGTACCTCTGTGTATGGATGTACATGGCAGTATACTGGGGGCTTTAGAGTTGTTGGTCAAATCGGGCCATAATTTCATTATAATCCCGTCTCTGAGCAGATCAAACCACAGGACCAGTCTAGATAAAAATATCCAACAACTCCCCCTGGTTCGAGGACCTGTAAGGTTCCTTGAATAAAAACTCCCACTTCAATACCGCCAGATATGCAAGCAATTGATCATTTTTCCTTTGGTTGAATGTAAAGTACTTCTTATATGTTGGCGGTAGATGCCTACAGGCTATAGCGTGTGACCTGGCAGCCTCGGGTCAAATAAAAATGTCAGAGCTGATGGCTAGCGTGTGACCTGCCAGCCTCAGGTCAAGAGAATTCTAGCCTCATAGTATGGGATGCTTTTAAGGCCTAAATCAGAGGCCAGATTATTGCCTACTCAGCAAAAATTAAAAAACAGTCTTCTTACGAACATAATAACCTAATGCAACAAATCAAAGAGATTGATGTAAAATATGCACATAATCATTGTCCGGAACTTTTTAAAAAGCGTGTTGAACTTAAAACAAGGTTTGACCTACTAACAACACACTCAGCTGAACGTTTGCTCTTGCATGACAAATCCAAATTCTATGTGCATGGTGACAAACCTGATAAACTGTTAGCAACCCTACTTAAGGGCTCTAGAGCAAGGCACACTATTTATAAAGTTCGAACACAAGACAGCAATACAGTCAGATTATGGAAAAATTAACGATGCATTCAGAGACTTCTACTCGGAGCGCTACAGCTCACAATTACAAACCAATTCTAACATGATTAATGATTTCTTAGCTAAACTTCACATCCCTGTAATCTCACCAGAACTCAAAAACAGGTTAGACGAACCCATCTCTCAGACAGAAGTCTCCCTAGCAATAGCCTCAATGCAGTCTGGCAAATGTTCAGGTCCAGATGGTCTTCCCTCAGAATTTTTTTTAACAATTTTCAGTCTTACTCTCTGCTCAGCTTTGTTCCACCCTTACCGATTGCTTTAAACAAGGATCCCTCCCTCAGTCATTTTACGAACCCTGTATCACACTTGTTGAAAAAAAAAAAGGAAAAGATCCAATGGAATGTGTCTCATACAGACCTATTTCTCTCCTGAATACAGATGTCAAAATTTTAGCTAAGATTCTTGCCCGTAGGCTCGAAACCGTCCTACCATCAGTTATTTCAAAAGACCAAACAGGTTTCATTAAAGACCGCCATTCATATTTTAATATACGGAGGCTTCTTAACATAGTTTATTCAAGCCTCACAATCTCAGATGATTGTGTTGTTTCTCTTGATGCTGAAAAAGCCTTTGATCGGGTTGAGTTTGACTACCTTTTTGCAGTTTTTAGTAGATTTGGTTTTGGAGGCAAATTCATTTCATGGATTAAATTATTGTATCATCATCTATCTGCTACAGTATGTACCAATTTTCAAACCTCAAAACCATTTAAATTACAAAGAGGCACCCGGCAGTGTTGTCCTCTTAGCCCCCTGCTTTTTGATCTGGCCATAGAGCCCCTCGCCATTGCAATACGTACCAGTAAGGAGATATCCGGCATCTGGAGAAATGACATGGAACATAAGGTGTCGCTTTATGCAGACGACCTTTTACTTTTTATCTCCAAGCCATCAACTTCACTGCCTTTGGCCCTCAATTTGTTTACCCAATTGGGGTATAAACTGAACCTTACCAAAAGTGAGCTTTTCCCTTTAAGTAATAAAGTAAATATGTCAGATTTTACCAATCTGCCACTCAGAAGTGAAAGACAAAAATTTACACATCTGGTTATATCGGTGACAAAAAAAAACCCCATAAAAACCTGTTCAAAGAGATTTTGACTCTACTGTTAAACCAAGTGAAAAGATCTCTCCCAAAATGGACGCCACTTTCCATGTCCTTGGTAGGACGTATCAACTCAATTAAAATGACTATATTACCCAAATTTTTGTAACTTTTCCAGGCACTACCCATTTTTATTCCTAATATATTTTTTAACGAGTTGGATTCAATTTTTTCATCCTACATCTGGAGGAATAAACACCCAAGGCTTATTAATAAGATGCATCTTCAAAAAACTAACGAGGATGGGGGGGTTTGGCCTCCCCAACTTATGGTTTTATTATTGAGCTGCTAACCTCAGATGCTTATGCCCCTTTTCCATTAGTACTGGTACGGGCCGACTGGACCCTACTTGGCCCGGTTCTGAGGCTTTTCCATTAGTACCGGTACTTAGCACCTGTTACTATTTTCAGTATCCTTGGCTCTGTGGTTCTAACCCGAACGAAGAGGTACTAAAACGTGAGGTCAGAACACTGTCACTGATTGGTCGGGGGTGGAGTCGGGGCGGAGTCACTAAATCCTTCAGAAACTTCAAAACAATGATCCGCCATTTGCAATTTCTTGGACTGGAGCAGCGGCTGGACTTATTTTAAAGATTTTAAAAACAATACTGTAGGGCTGCAACTAACGATTATTTCAATAATCGATTCATCGGCCGATTAATTTTCGATTAATCGATGAATCTGCAAAAAAACCCATAACGTTTTAATTTCCACCCCTTTATTCCAAAATTGAACATTTGACTGACATAGCAATTCACACAAAAAACAGGTTGCTATTTTACTATTCTGTTAGTAAAATATTGAATAATAAAAAATAAAAGTTAGTCAAATAGCTTAAAAACATAAATGTACACAAAAATATATACAAACGTGTCTTTATACCTGCACAATATGTAGCTACTTTGTAAAATGTGTCATTGAGGGAAGAGTGTAACCTGGATTAAAAGTGTGAATTATTGTAACCTGGATTAAAAGTGTGGATTATTGTAGTGAAGCCTTCGTCTTCAACCATCGACAGAGGCCTTATGTCAGTGACGATCATTTAAGGATGTTATCAGTGAAGACAGCTGCTGCTGTGGTGTCCATGATGTCTGTCCGTCATGAAGGCTGTTGTTGTTTGTTGTTGTTTTCTGGAATGAGAGAGTAAATATGTATTACAGCATAATTTACAGCAACTCAAGAAATGCCTTGTTTCACTTACAGCGTTAGGTTCAGGCAAAAGTAGCTAAAAGAGCAATTAAACACACACACACACACACACACACACACACACATATAATACTTAATTACACACATTTGAGTAGATGTAATAAATTACTTTAATTCCTGTTTAAATGCAATTCATCCAGCCATACCTGCAGTGTCTTCAGACTTTGCCAGCAAATTAAAAATTGAAGCTTAATCATTAAATTATTATCTTTGTGTTAGATTTATTTATAAATCACATTTAAACACTGCTTGTTCCAATTAAATAAAATAAAAAGTAACACACGTTCTGTATCACCGCCATTAATCAGATAAACAAACAAACAAACAGCAGCTTCATCTACCAGACAGACTGACGTTACATTTTCTCTCTTGAAACAGAACAATGTGTTAAATTGTAGAGACTCACCTGCAACACGAGTTGGGAGTGAGACATGTTGTATCTGCTGCAGCTTGTGACTCCGACATGTTTACGTTTTATCTCTGTGGTTCTCCCGTGTCGTGTTGGCGATTTTCAAAGCGGCATGCTTCTCATGTTTTATCTTTGTGAAGTTTTCCCACTCTTTGGAGGACTTGTGTCGAACAGTTTTCGCTGCGTCGGTCATTTGTAAAATTTACTTAAATTTCCTTTGAAAACAGCCTCTGCCCGGCTACCCCCTCGCTCTGTTCAACTCGAGCTGCAGTTTTTTTTTTTTTTCTAACTTTATTCAGTCAGTCAGCATTGACATTGAACTGCCCGTGATCAAAACGAAACGGCTCCGCAGCGCCGTGAAAGACGCATAATCGCGCGACACAACGAATCGATAACGAAATTCGTTGCCAACGCTTTTAATCATCGATTTTTATTGATTTTATTGATTCGTTGTTGCAGCCCTACAATACTGACAACATCTTGGTCTAATGCTGATGTGCTGGCGTTTTTTGTGCTTGGTGGCCGACGACATAATTCAGAGCAAGCTGGATGAAGCTCTGCTGGTGTACCCCGGTCCTCCCCCTGGAGCATCGGAGCGCCGGACAGGGCGTCATCTCCCCGGCTCCGAGTTCCGCTGGTCACCGCGGAAGATCCTTTGATGTGCCGACTCGGAGGCTCGGGTTCCTGATACCAGCCTTGTGTGCTCAGAGCTCCGCTGGTCACTGCGAAGCTGGAGATGGGGACACGCAGAAGGCCGTTGCGAGACCCCGGCCGCGCGTAATCATGAAGGCTGAATCCCGATCCCGCCCGGCAGTCAGGCGGACTGGACAGTCTGGGACGGACGGTGGAAGCGATTTTTAAATAAAATAATATTTTGTTTTTATACAAAAAATGTTTTTAAAAATTGCTGAAGCGATTTAAAAATTACTTCTTTTTTTTTTTACACGTAAAATGTTTTTTAAAATCGCTTCCACCATTCGTCGCAGACCCGTCTCTGTCCGCCTGTCTGCGCGGGTCGGGCCTTCATGATTACGTGAGGCTGGGGTCTTGGAATGGCCTCTGCGAGTCACCAGCTGAGCTCGGAGCTGGGAAGATGAGCCTGCCCGTCCTGTCTTTGGAGGAGAGGATCGTGTGAGACCAGCAGAGCTGGTCATTAAAAAAAAAAAGATATATATATATATGTATATATATATATATATATATATATATACATATATTTATATACTATTTAGCGTTGAAGATTACAAAAATAATAAAATAAACGGTGCCAGCTTCACCATGAAATCCTGTTTTCACTTTAATGACTGTTAACGCAGCTGAAAATCATAAAAAGTCACAAAACTATTGGATCTCTAAGGAATATTTCCCTCAAACATGTTTAAAGAAAAGAGACAACCTTCAGTTCAACTTTATTTTAACCCACAAATGTACAAATCACAAAACAAGAACTTTAAAGCAAAGCTAAAAATAAAATGTATATATGTGAACAAGAAAGAAAACCACACATCTAAAATGAACATTAAAAGTAGACACAACGAGTGCAAATAAATCAAATGATGATGAAAACCTATAAAAATTTAAATATAGATGTTTTTGTAGAATCTGGTTCATCAGAGATTTAATTTATATACATATATATATATATATATATATATATATAAAAATACATATTATATAAGTATATATGAATATATATAAATACATAATAATAATAATAATAATAATAATAATGTCATCACAATGTCAGCACTGTATGTTTCCATACAATGGCGAAATTAGTCTCTGCATTTAACCCATCCACCACCAGGTGGTGCAGTGGGCAGCTATTGAAAGCGCCCGAGGGACATTTTGGGGATTAGACGTGCTGCCCAGAGACGCCACGTGATGTGCAGTGACTGGGGATCGAACCTGGGACTCTCGGGTCCCAAGCCGGCTGCCCTGCATCTACACCATCTCGGCCCCTATATATGTATATAAATACATATGAATATATATATAAATACATATATTTGTATATAAATACATATGTGTGTATATATATATACATATATAAATACATATATATGAATATATATATATATATATATATACATATGTGTACATATTTGTGTGTATATACACATATATGTGTGTACATATATATTTGTGTGTGTGTGTATATATATATATATATATATATATATATAGATATATATAGATATAGATATGTGTGTATAGATGTGTGTGTATATACATGTAAATATGTATGTGTATATATATATATATATATATATATAAATACATACACACACACACACACACACA
>NC_056519.1:28837378-28842650 GCF_014905685.2 Nematolebias whitei
ATAATGGAAACACAACCTGTACCATACCGAGTAGAGTAGAGCCGTGCTGTACCTGTACTACAGGTACTAATGGAAAAGGGGCATTGGTGTCCTGGTATTTTTACCATAGCCTGAGTAACTGCCCTGTCTGGGTGACTATGGAATTACACAACAACAATAATATATCTATACCGGCTATGCTTTGTTCTCCACTTTCACTCTCCTCACCCAACTCCATTTTAAATCCTGTAGTGAAACATTCACTAAAACTATTGGGCCAGTTTAGGAAATACTTTAAACTTCAGGATTTTTCCCCTCTAAGCCCCATTGCACTTAACCATTTGTTTAAACCATCATTCAGGCACAGGAGCGGTCTTACTCATTTTAAGGACCTTTTCATTGTGAAGAAATTGGCATCATTTGAACAACTTAGCAATAAGTACGGTCTACCACAATCCCACTTTTTCAGATATTAGCCAGAAATTGTATTCAATCCCATCTTTCAGGCTCAGTTTCTCTACCAGAGCCTACACTGTTGGAAACCATCTTACAATTGAACCCGACCCGTAAAGGGCTGATTTCAAGGTTTTACAATCTAATGCTGAACATGATGGAGACATTGTCACCCAAACTCAAAACTTTATTGGAGGAGGACTTGGACATGACCATTCCAGATGTGACATGGTCTTCTATACTTAAACTTAATACAACATCTCTGTGTGCACGCCATTGTTTTATTCAGTTTAAAGTGGTACATAGAGCCCACTTCTCCAAAAGCAAACTGTCTTGTATCTATCCGGAAATCACCCTTTACTGTGACAAATGCAAAACTGCTGAGGCCACACTGGTTCGTATGTACTGGTCCTGTCCCAGCCCTGGTCAGTTCTGGACAGATGTTTTTAACACCCTGTCCAGATTCCTCAGAGTGGTAGTGATGAAGAGTTGCCTCTATCAGCCTCCAAAAGGCAGGTGGTGTCTTTTTGTTCCTTGTTAGCGAGGCATGCAATTCTAATCAGATGGAAGGTGTTGCTCCTCCAACTCATAAACAGTGGTAATTTGACCTTATGTCATGCTTGAAACTAGAAAAAATAAGGTGTTCTGTTCAGTACTCTACTGGAAAATTTTAAAAAATATGGGACCCCTTTCTTGATACATTCCAAAATATACATTAATATTTCAGGTGAATTCCATTTTTATTATTATTATTAAAATGTGCTCTCCCTTTTTGTCAGGTTTAAGGATGTAATGTGCAGACATAGGGCAGTGACTTGGATAGGAGTGAATGGGATTATTTTGATGAATTTTTGTTTAAGTATGTTGTTTAAACAGAATGACTCCTTTGTACCCACACATTACAATTTGTATGTACAGTGCCTTGCGAAAGTATTCGGCCCCCTTGAACTTTTCAACCTTTTGCCACATTTCAGGCTTCAAACATAAAGATATAAAATTTAAATTTTTTATGAAGAATCAACAACAAGTGGGACACAATCGTGAAGTGGAATGAAATTTATTGGATGTGTCAAACTTTTTTAACAAATAAAAAACTGAAAAGTGGGGAGCGCAATATTATTTGGCCCCCTTGCGTTAATACTTTGTAGCGCCGCCTTTTGCTGCAGTTCCAGCAGCAAGTCTCTTGGGGTACGTCTCTATCAGTGTTGCACATCGAGAGACTGAAATTTTTGCCCACTCTTCCTTGCAAAACAGCTCGAGCTCAGTGAGGTTGGATGGAGAGTGTTTGTGAACAGCAGTCTTCAGCTCTTTCCACAGATTCTTGATTGGATTCAGGTCTGGACTTTGACTTGGCCATTCCAACACCTGGATACGTTTATTTGTGAACCATTCCATTGTAGATTTGGCTTTATGTTTTGGATCATTGTCTTGTTGGAAGATAAATCTCTGTCCCAGTCTCAGGTCTCTTGCAGACTCAAACAGGTTTTCTTCCAGAATGGTCCTATTTTTGGCCCCATCCATCTTCCCATCAATTCTGACCATCTTCTCTGTCCCTGCTGATGAAAAGCAGGCCCAAACCATGTTGCTGCCACTACCATGTTTGACAGTGGGGATGGTGTGTTCAGGGTGATGAGCTGTGTTGCTTTTACTCCAAACATATCGCTTTGCATTGTGGCCAAACAGTTCGATTTTGGTTTCATCTGACCAGAGCACCTTCTTCCACGTTTGGTGTGTCTCCCAGGTGGCTTGTGGCAAACTTTAAACAACACTTTTTATGGATATATTTGAGAAATGGCTTTCTTCTTGCCACTCTTTCATAAAGGCCAGATTTGTGCAGTGATTGTTGTCCTCTGGACAGACTCTCCCACCTCAGCTGTAGATCTCTGCAGTTCATCCAGAGTGATCATGGGCCTCTTGGCTACATCTCTTATCAGTCTTCTCCTTGTTCGAGATGAAAGTTTAGAGGTACGGCCGGGTCTTGGTAGATTTGCAGTGGTCTGATAATCCTTCCATTTCAATATGATTGCTTGCACAGTGCTCCTTGGGATGTTTAAAGCTTGGGAAATCTTTTTGTATCCAAATCCGGCTTTAAACTTCTCCACCACAGTATCGCGGACCTGCCTGGTGTGTTCCTTGGTCTTCATGATGCTCTCTGTGCTTTGAACAGAAACCTGAGACTATCACAGAGCAGGTGCATTTATACGAAGACTTGATTACACGCAGGTGGATTCTATTTATTATCATCAATCAGTTGGGACAACGTTAGATCATTCATAGATCCTCACTGAACTTCTGGAGTGAGTTTGCTACATTGAAAGTAAAGGGGCCGAATAATATTGCTCGCTCCACTTTTCAGTTTATTTGTTAAAAAAGTTTGACACATCCAATAAATGTCATTCCACTTCACAATTGTATCCCAGTTGTTGTTGATTCTTCACAAAAAAATAAAATTTGATATCTTTATATTTGAAGCCTGAAATTTATCAAAAAGTTGAAAAGTTCAAGGGGGCCGAATACTTTCGCATGGCTCTGTAAAAGCTTAACTGGTCAACAATATCCTTTAAAGTTTACTTACCTCCACCATGCAGCCTCTACTGTAGTTAGAAGGAGCAAACTTTAACAACAAAGTTTGTGACCGTCCTGTGTCCCCCCCCCCATCTCTCTTTTCTTTTGTCTGTCCTCCTCACATCAGGGTCAGAGGCTCCTATGAGGAGAACATTAACTAACAGTGAACATTAGTGGACTGTTTAAGCAGCTGACTGGATGGATGAGCACACGTTTACAAGCTTCATCTGCTACTCTCAATCTTTAGTTAGCTTCTGATTTTAGCTAGCTACATAGATACCCATAAAATAAATTTACACACTAATATCTTAAAGTTAGCTTTACATGGATTCTGGTTTAATTCACTGCGATGTATGTGTTAAGCTGCAGTAACGTTAACAAATGTAGTGAACTAAGCCTAAGGTCAAAACCCTTGACCTTAAGAACCTTGTGGGACAGAAACTGTCATGTCATTGATTTGAATCCAGAAATACAGGTTCACCCATCCTGAGACTTTCTTTCTTGAAAATTCAAGTGAAAGAACACTCTCTTTTCTATTATCATTACTGTTTTACAAATGTTTGATAATCAAAGTGTTTTAGTTCAAACATTTTAGATGTTACAGTGAACTAATCAATTTTTATTAACTGTGAAAACAGTAACAATGATTTTTTAATCCTCATGCAAAGTTAGAATTCATGTTAAGGCCTGTTACAGAGTAATTATGCATTTTCTGATTTCCTGTCTTTGAATGAGCAGTGTACGTTTGCTCCAAGGTCGGAGTCGAAGCAGACAAGTGTTGGAACAACTGTCTTGTTTTTAAATCCTCTCAGACGTAAACAGAGAAGTTGGCACCTGTTTCTCCAAACTCGCCCAAACATTTCTCTCGCCTGTCTGAAAAACAGTTTCAATCTGTTCCATAACATTCTTGCTGTTTTCTGACTTCTAGTAACCTTTTACGTCACAAAACACACCCCTGTCTGGTCGACATCGACCAATAAGAAAACTCCCAAATGAACCGGAAATAGAGCCCTTTAAAATGTCGGTACTTCCTAGTTCTCTCAGATTTGATAGAGTTCTGTGAAGTGGCAAGTTCTGTGAGTTGCCGTTGGAGTCGGGCTGGAGAGTTTGCAGCTCCAGTCGTTTGGGAGAACAGAAGTCCAGCCATGATAAGGCTCTTCCGAGATTGGGATTATAACATCTTCCACCTCTGAGTGGAACTCGGACGAACCCCACTCATGTGAGGTCCACTGGCTGAGGTGAACTTGTGTCAGACGGAATATCGTCACTACTTCGGACGAGTCACAGCCATCCTATGGAGACGCTGGACAGGTAGCGTTAACTGGAACTCCGTATCCGCTGATTCATCTTCAGAGAGGTAACGAGTCAAGTTCACTACCGAGCGTACCGAGGAAAGCTGGGTTCGGATGGAGAGTGTCGTTTCTGGTCAACACTCTCCCTCACACACCATCTTTTACTCCCTTTAAACTTCATTTTCCATCTTTAAATTCTTCTATCAAGTAGAAATCATTCCAGATATTTTAGAAATGTCTGTGTAAAGTGCTCATCCACCGCCGTGTGGATACTTGATCATAATTGTACAGCTTGCTGATTAATTATGTTGTTATTTTCATATTTTGCCAAATTAATGTAAATGTTTGATGTTAAACTTTGATTCTGTAAATAAATGACCACATTCATTTTGATGGGTCAAAGATAAATAACGTCTCACGTTACATTTTATTAAATTCAATGCACGTTTATATTCAGTCCAGAAAAATGAAAGAATCCGTTTTAATCAGGTGAAATATCTCAGGATATGTTCATCTACATACTGGTGGCCCGTACGTACGTTTCTACATACTGGTGGCCCGTTACGTGTTCATAAATGGACTGTTGTATTCGTGTAAAGATTGAATATTTCATGTTGGCATGAAAAAAGTGCAGAGTAGCTGTGTTGAAATGCATACCATACCATACCATACCAATTTATTTATATAGCACTTAAAACAGCAACAAGGCCAACCAAAGTGCTGTACAAAAGAACACAAACATGCACAGCGAACAGGAAAACATAAAATAGAAATACAGATAAAAATAGCAGCAGAAGCTAACTAAAATGGCCAACAGAGTAGAGAACAGACCGGACCAAAACAAATCACACCGTGTTAAAGGCAAGCGAATAGAAGTGGGTCTTCAAGCGAGACTTAAAGACTGAGAGTGTGGGAGCCTGCCGGACACTCAGTGGCAACTCATTCCACAGTCGTGGACCTGCAACAGAGAAAGCCCTGTCACC
>NC_056519.1:28842750-28881436 GCF_014905685.2 Nematolebias whitei
CTGGTGGCCCGTTACGTGTTCATAAATGGACTGTTGTATTCGTGTAAAGATTGAATATTTCATGTTGGCATGAAAAAAGTGCAGAGTAGCTGTGTTGAAATGCATACCATACCATACCATACCAATTTATTTATATAGCACTTAAAACAGCAACAAGGCCAACCAAAGTGCTGTACAAAAGAACACAAACATGCACAGCAGACAGGAAAACATAAAATAGAAATACAGATACAAATAGCAGCAGAAGCTAACTAAAATGGCCAACAGAGTAGAGAACAGACCGGACCAAAACAAATCACACCGTGTTAAAGGCAAGCGAATAGAAGTGGGTCTTCAAGCGAGACTTAAAGACTGAGAGTGTGGGAGCCTGCCGGACACTCAGTGGCAACTCATTCCACAGTCGTGGACCTGCAACAGAGAAAGCCCTGTCACCCCTGAGCTTACGACGGGTTTCTGGGACTGAGAGAAGCATCTGGTCTGCTGACCTCAGAGAGCGCGGTGGGACATATGGCTGCAGAAGATCAGTGAGATAGGATGGGGCGGAACTGTTCAGTGATTTAAAAACGTACATGAGAATTTTGAAATGGATCCGAAGGTGAATGGGTAGCCAGTGCAGGGAGGCCAAAACTGGCGTGATGTGCTCTCTATAGCCTGTACCAGTTAAAAATCGGGCTGCAGCATTTTGGACCAGTTGTAGACGAGCAATGGAGGACTGACTGATTCCAAACAGAAGTGAATTACAGTAATCAAGCCTAGATGTTATGAAGGCATGGATCACTGTCTCGAGGTTCTTTTTGTTGAGTATAGGCTTCAGCTTAGACAGCCGTCTCAGCTGAAAAAAACAGGATTTTACCATCATGTTTACGTGACTGTTGAGTTTCAAGGACGGGTCCATTATCACCCCCAGATTAGTCACCTTTTGTTTCTCTAGCGGGGCTAGAGAGAAAAGGTCAATGTCATGGTTCATGAGTGAGCCACTGGGATGGAACAGCATGACTTCAGACTTCTTCTCATTGAAGCTTAAGAAGTTTAAAGCCATCCAGTCCCGGATGTCAGCCAGGCAGTCAAGAAGAGGCTGAATAGAGCGTGTGCCTCTGTGCCTCAGGGGGAAGTAAATTTGGCAATCATCGGCATAGAAATGAAAGGGTATGTCGTGTTTGCGGAAGATAGCACCTAGTGGCAGCAGGTATAAAGAAAAGAGAAGGGGACCGAGGATGGACCCCTGCGGTACCCCCCACTGGAGTGCGGTCAATGCCGAACTAAAATCTTTGATATTGACACAGAAGGTTCTGTCAGAGAGGTAGGACCCAAACCATTTAAGGGCTGACCCTGTGATGCCCACCCACTGCTCCAGTCTAGAAATGAGGATATTGTGGTCGATGGTGTCAAAAGCAGATGTAAGGTCCAATAGGACAAGCAGCACAGAATCACCTGCGTCTGTGGATATGAAAATGTCATTAAAAACCTTCAGTAGAGCAGTTTCAGTGCTATGGAGAGATTTGAAGCCAGATTGGAATAACTCAAGGATAGCGTGATCCCCCAAAAACTGTTTCAACTGAGACTCCACAATTTTTTCCAGTAGTTTAGAGGTGAATGGGAGTCTGGAGACAGGCCGGAAGTTGGACATGACTGAGGGGTCAAGGTTAGGTTTTTTCAGGAGGGGCTGGACAGTAGCATGTTTAAGTCTTTGGCACCACACCTGAGGATAAACTGCTATTCAGAACAGTGAGGATAAAAGGACCCAGGGTAGGAAAAACTTCCTTTAGTAGTCTAGGGGGGACCACATCAAAGGGGGAACCAGATGGCTTCATGCTGCACATTACCTGCTCCAGAGAAGACAGAGAGATGGGCTCAAAGTGGTCAAACACAGCCACACACTGAGAAGGGATGGACAGATCATGAGCTGGTGGAGAAATGAGTGCCCGGGTGTTTGCCACTTTTTCTAAAAAGAAATGGAGGAAGTTCTCACACAGCTCATGATCTGTCCATCCCTTCTCAGTGTGTGGCTGTGTTTGACCACTTTTTCTAAAAAGAAATGGAGGAAGTTCTCACACAGCTCAGTTGAGGCTTCCAGAGGTGAAGGCTCACTGAGGTGTAGAACTGAGTTCAGGGTGGAGAAAAGAACTCGGGGGTTGTGGGAATTGGAGACAATTAAATCAGAAAAGAATTTACATTTGGCAGCTTTAACGGTTTTCTGATAGTGACGCCAACTCTCCCTTAACATTTGAAAAGACACCTGGAGCCTGTCCTTCCTCCACTTTCGTTCAGCTTTGCGACACTGCCTCCTAACGGCTCGCGTGATGTCATTCAGCCAAGGCTCTGATTTAAGTTTCGTTTTTCTGGTCTTAAGGGGAGCAACACGGTCCAGAACATTTAAACAGGCAGAGTTGAACTGAGAGGTTAGCTCCTCAGTGGTAAGAGACACCGAGAGCTGTTCGATCCTCTCAGAATTAAAACCTTCATTAAAACGAGCAGCAGTGAAATGGTTAATGGAACGCGTACGTGCAGGAACGCACGTCTTAGCAGTATGACAGGGGGGGGTGAAGTCAAACAATACAGGCATGTGATCTGAAAAAACATTGTCACCGATTTTCAAATTAGAAACAGAGACATCGCGTGTTAAAACGAGGTCCAGCGTGTGACCATGTTCTTGGGTGGGGCCGCTCACCTGCTGAGCTAAGCCAAAAGAGTCCAATAAATCCAGAAAGTCCTTCACTAAGGGCTTCTCCTGACAACACACATGCAAATTAAAGTCACCAATAAGCAAAAAGTGAGTGTATCTCTGTGTGATATCAGCCAAAAAGTCAGAGAATTCATTTATGAAGTCCTTAGAACGAGGTGGGCGGTAGATGAGCGCACACAGGACCGGAGGAGAGTGTCCAAGTTCAAAGGCGCTCAGCTCGAAGCTGGCGCGGGACACCGGGATGGACAACTGTTTACACGCAAAGTTTGCTTTAAAAACTGTTAATAATCCGCCCCCGCGCCGACCTGATGGCCGCGGGGCATTGCAACATACGCAGTCCGGAGGAAGTAATTCCACCAGGGCGCTGGACTCACCATCAGAAATCCAAGATTCTGTGACGAACAGAAAATCCAACTCCTCATCTTTAAAAAAGTCATTGAGGATAAACGTCTTGTTGGAAACAGACCTTGCGTTGATTAAACACATCCTGATATTGTCCGACACAGGCACAGCCGTGGAGGGAGACGCGCGCGCCAGCGGGCGCAGGTTATGAAGAACGGCTCCTCCTGGTCTGCTGGTGCGGCGCACAGGTAAACAACTCCAGGTGTTTCCATGGACTGAGCGCGCGGGCAGCTGGCCAGCAGCCGGGCCCCGGGAGCACCACGGGTCAGAGAGGAGATGATCAGATCCAGAGCGAGTCCTGTTAGAATAATCCACACTTTGCCTCAGTTTCACCAAAATCCCTGCACGCTTCCCACGACATCTGCGACGTTTCCTCCATGGAGAAAGGCCAGGGTCACGCAGAAGGAACGCAGGAATCTCAGATAGGACCGGTGGGGGAGAGTGATGGCCGCTGTTCAAAAACTCCGCGGGAATTTCAGCAAATGTACGGAGCTCCAAAAGTGCCCGACGATCATACTGAAAATATGACTCGGCACAATGCACAAACCATTGTAAAAATAACAAAAATAAAATACAAGCAGAGAGCGAGAGACGGGCAGCCCTACACACCGGCGCCATCTTGGAAGACCTCATGCAGCGTGCTGAAGCTGCGGCGCTTGGAGTAAACGCAGCGTGTTGAGCTGAAACAGAAATGTTAGCAGCTACTGGTGTTTTGAAAGCTGACAATTCATATGTCTTTATGAAAGCTGAAATGGTACATCTGTTGTGTAACATAAGCTGATGAGCTGTGGAATACGTTATTCTGTTTAAACTGTGGTCCAATCGAACAGAGGTTCTGTTGGTTCCGGCTCGGTTCTGAGAAAATTCGAACGAGTTGTTTCAAATAGATGGAGAAACGTTTTAAGGACTGGACGAAGTCTCCACTAAGCTCAGAGTTGATTCGTTACATTTTTTAACAGAAATTGGTGCATTTTGACAGTTTAAAAGACGAAAAGTTGACGGACTTGTTCAGATAAAGCGAGCATGCTAGTTGGAAAAACGGTCCGTGATTGGTTTAAAATGGCTGAGTTGGAACGCTGTGAGTCGCTGAGGAGTGAGTGACGTGCCTACGTCAGTTCCTCTGACCCCGTTGTTGCTCTGTCATTGGTGGATTCAGTCACGTGACCCGGAAATAAGTTCGGTTGCACCGAACCTTCTCTGTGCTTAAAATCTGCTTTTTAAAAGTTGAAAAACGCTTTAAAGTTGATTGTGATACGATGCTCCGTGTCTTTGAAGCATAATTGATAAAGTTTTGCCAAGCTTGAGTTTAAAATCCGTCATTAAATGATGTTTTTGAACAACGCTAGCGATGCTAATTTTAAGCTAACAGCTAACGACCGGATGAGTGACGTGTCACGTCACTTCCTCCATGTCGGAAATGAGCTCGGTTGCAACCGATGCCTTCGCTGTGCTTACAATCACTAAATGAAGCTGCCACAAGTCCCCAAAAAACTCGTGTTCATGCAAAATGTCGTGCTTGTTGAAACAACGCCACGTTTACGCTTTCAAACCGTTCAGAAATGTTGATTTTAACCGAGTTTAGCCGAAGCTAACTTTAAGCTAAGCGGCTAACAACAGGATGTCAACAGAACGTCACAGGAAGTCGTCATAGGCTCCTGCTGGTATAAAGTTAAACACTGCCCCCTCCTGTAGGAACTTGAGATCACAGTTTCACTGTGTTTTAGGTTATTTTTGAGTGAAATTGAACGTATTTTCTTTCTGTAAGGCATTTTTGAGTTAATAAACGTTCCTCAAAGCTGAATAATCACTGTTATCTTGCATTTAAAAAGTAATTAAGGTATTTATGCTGAAAGGCATTTACCAAGAAGCTTTTATTCACTGGTAATTCCTTATAAAAAGGTACAAAATAAAAGTTAGAGACTTTAAAAAAAAAAAAGATACGGTTCAGATATTCACAGAGTTGATAAGTTTACTCATTTGCTGGAAAGATAATGCACGTTTAATTGCTAGATCATTAAATAAGAGTAAATATATCAGGAAAAAGAGACTTTTCTGATTTTATTTACCACCTAAACAATTACATCTCCTATTTAAAATTTTAAATAGCAGATATTGGCAGGAAAACAGGAGTATAACAGTTTTTCTGAATAAGACTGATTATTCCTCATCATCAATTTTCTTTTCTCTTTTCACCCACCTGGGTTGATGAGTAACTGTTTAAAATAGCGAATTTCTGGAAGTAAACGGTTTAAAAAACGTTTTAAACTGATGATTGCTGTGAGACTAAAAAGAAAAATTGCAGGTTTATAAAAATTCAGTGCTTTGGAGTAAAAAACACTGAAAGGCTTGGTTATCTAGTATCTGTTAAGATATAAGCACATAAAAAGTAACACTGCATAGAAGCATTTACTTAAATATTCATGAATTGGGGTAAAACCTGGACAGGTGCCCACATTTGAATAAGTTGACTTATAACAGTACTTTTGTGTAAACCCAAAGCTTAAAATAGTGTGAAAACTCAATGACATTTGAATACATATATTTACCTGTAAAATATCTGAAGCTGGCAATTGTTTTATCCAGAAAAAGTGCTGAACGGTGAATAACCATGACAGGTGTCAGGGAAAAAGATTTTGATCCTTATGAGATGAAGGACTGTTTAGAAGATGCGTTAGCGCTGCTGACAGCGTCCTTACATCCATATGGCAAACAGGTGGACAGCATGAACCCAAAAGAGTTATTGGACAATCTGATGGAGGTTGCAGAGAGTGTGACCTCTACAGAAATTACAATGTCAAGTTATGAAAAGCTGGCTAGAATTGCAATTTTGCTGAAAGAATCATTCTATGCAGTTGTTAAGAAAGCTGATTACCTTGCTACATACTGGTGGCCCATACGGGCCACCAGTATGTAGATGAACATATCCTGAGATATTTCACCTGATTAAAACGGATTCTTTCATTTTTCTGGACTGAATATAAACGTGCATTGAATTTAATAAAATGTAACGTGAGACGTTATTTATCTTTGACCCATCAAAATGAATGTGGTCATTTATTTACAGAATCAAAGTTTAACATCAAACATTTACATTAATTTGGCAAAATATGAAAATAACAACATAATTAATCAGCAAGCTGTACAATTATGATCAAGTATCCACACGGCGGTGGATGAGCACTTTACACAGACATTTCTAAAATATCTGGAATGATTTCTACTTGATAGAAGAATTTAAAGATGGAAAATGAAGTTTAAAGGGAGTAAAAGATGGTGTGTGAGGGAGAGTGTTGACCAGAAACGACACTCTCCATTCGAACCCAGCTTTCCTCGGTACGCTCGGTAGTGAACTTGACTCGTTACCTCTCTGAAGATGAATCAGCGGATACGGAGTTCCAGTTAACGCTACCTGTCCAGCGTCTCCATAGGATGGCTGTGACTCGTCCGAAGTAGTGACGATATTCCGTCTGACACAAGTTCACCTCAGCCAGTGGACCTCACATGAGTGGGGTTCGTCCGAGTTCCACTCAGAGGTGGAAGATGTTATAATCCCAATCTCGGAAGAGCCTTATCATGGCTGGACTTCTGTTCTCCCAACCGACTGGAGCTGCAAACTCTCCAGCCCGACTCCAACGGCAACTCACAGAACTTGCCACTTCACAGAACTCTATCAAATCTGAGAGAACTAGGAAGTACCGACATTTTAAAGGGCTCTATTTCCGGTTCATTTGGGAGTTTTCTTATTGGTCGATGTCGACCAGACAGGGGTGTGTTTTGTGACGTAAAAGGTTACTAGAAGTCAGAAAACAGCAAGAATGTTATGGAACAGATTGAAACTGTTTTTCAGACAGGCGAGAGAAATGTTTGGGCGAGTTTGGAGAAACAGGTGCCAACTTCTCTGTTTACGTCTGAGAGGATTTAAAAACAAGACAGTTGTTCCAACACTTGTCTGCTTCGACTCTGACCTTGGAGAAAACGTACACTGCTCATTCAAAGACAGGAAATCAGAAAATGCATAATTACTCTGTAACAGGCCTTAACATGAATTCTAACTTTGCATGAGGATTAAAAAATCATTGTTACTGTTTTCACAGTTAATAAAAATTGATTAGTTCACTGTAACATCTAAAATGTTTGAACTAAAACACTTTGATTATCAAACATTTGTAAAACAGTAATGATAATAGAAAAGAGAGTGTTCTTTCACTTGAATTTTCAAGAAAGAAAGTCTCAGGATGGGTGAACCTGTATTTTTGGATTCAAATCAATGAAATGACAGTTTCTGTCCCACAAGGTTCTTAAGGTCAAGGGTTTTGACCTTAGGCTTGGTTCACTACACAAACGTAAACTTACCAGCTAAAATCTCACACACAGCTCCGTCCTCGGGGGGTTCTTTGATAGGAGTCCGGTCGTGGAGATAATGAATCAGGCCGTTCATGCTCTCTAACACTCACAGGCACTTTAACACTTTAATGCTGAGAGGAGGAAGAGGGGGGGAGGCTGCTGTCCTCCTCTCTCCTCGCAGAAAAACACGGAGCAACTTTCTGCTCATAAATTGAAGCCGTTCGACAACATGCACTGCACACGTGAACCCCATCTGTGGGCGTCACCAGCACATAGACATACATTATACATAGATTAGGTACGGCAGCTCTATGCAGCTCTGGGTGTAAACACGTACTGTTTGTCATATGTCTGTGTTTTACCTGCCTGCGTGCTGAAACCATGTGACACGTTACAGCCAATACTGAAACTTGACACCAAAAAAAGAGTGACGTTTCAATCCATACACCGACCGGTGCAGTTCGGTCGGTGCTACAAAATAACCTTGGTTCGGTACTCAGCCCTAGTGGAGACTGCCATTTTAAGAAACTCCCACCAAGCTGTCAGAGAGGAGCTGATATTGATGCTTTTAAAGTATTCCTGTCATTTTATGTTTGAGCTAATGAATGGAAGGTTCGAGAGAGGGAGCTTGTCTGTTTCCCTCAGTACAAAATTCACCGCCGCCTAGTGCTGCACAATGTGGTCTCAAGGTCCTACGGCAATTCCTGTGTTGCCCATCGGAGAGCAGAAGTTGGTCAGAAAGTAAGTTTGTTCAAACGGCAAATGTAAAATAAAACCGCTCAACATGGAAGATCTACAGCAGGGGTGCCCAAACTTTTTCAGCATGCGAGCTACTTTAGAAATAACCAAGTCAACGTGATCTACCTACTATAAGGCTCCGTTTACACAAGAACAACCTCTGGAAATGTTAGTGTTTTTTCAATGATTTTTGGGAGTAATAAACAAAAAATGAACATGTTTACATGAGAATTGCTGTGGTTTCTATGTCATTCTGTTTACATGAGAATTGCTGTGGTTTCTATGTCATTCGGGTTGCCAGATACGAAATTATAAACTTTAGTACTGTGGCTTTAAAATGATAGTATTTTGACCTAAACTGTCATATTCATTCATTCAACCTTTATTTTGACAGGTAAATCCCATTGAGCCTCGAGGACTCATTTACAAGAGAGACCTGATTTCAACAAAGAATGATGACAACAATGGACAACAGCAACAACAATAAACAGTTATAAAAAGTCATACAATTTTTTTTTAACAAATAGGATGGCTAAAAAAAAAGAAAAGTAATAAAAAACAGCTAGATTCTAAGGCGAATGTAGAAAACTAAAAACAGGAACATGTCTGCATTGGTCCCTGCCAGGAGTCAACAGATTCTTAAAGCTACTTAGAGAGGCCAAAGTCGAGAGCTTCAAATCTTTTTGTAAGATATTCCAGGAAACAGGAGCGGAGTAGGGGAAGGCCCTTTTGCCTAGTTCAGTCCTCACTGAGGGAACACTGCAGGTAATAATGTCCTGAGAGCGCACGCTGTAGCTGCACTCACGCAGAGACATGTAGGAGATGTATGAAGGCAGCAGACCAAGAAGTGATTTAAAGATGAAAATGTACCAGTGAGAGAGTCTGCGTGAAGTTAATGATGTCCAGTTAACCAGTGAATACTGGGTGCAGTGGTGGGTACGATAAACACTAACAGTTATGAATCTTAGTGCACCATGATAGACAGCATCCGACATCTGCAGGGTTCTTGTGAGAGCGTTCATGTAAATAATGTCACCGTAATCAATGGAGGGAAGGAAAGTCACAGATACAAGGCGTTTCCTAGCGTTCAGAGTTAGACAGGATCTGTTTCTGAAAAAGAAACCCAGTTTAACTTTCAGTTTCTTTACCAAGTTTTCCACATGGAGCTTAAAAGAGAGATGCGAGTCGACCAAGATACCCAAATATTTATAGGAATCAACAAACTCAATGGGGACACCATTTGAGGATAAAATCGGAGAAAGAACTGCTGGGACCAACTTCCTATTTGAAAAAAGCATCCCTTTGGTTTTGTCAGCATTTAGGACAAGTTAGAGGCGGAACAAATCTGTCTGGATGTAGTTGAATGCAGATTTCAAAAGCTGGAAAGCCTTAGCAACAGTTTTAGCTCGACAATAAACAACTGTGTCATCAGCGTAGAAATGTATGGATGCATTAGGGATGTTTTTACCTACATTATGTATGTAGATTGTAACGAGGGTGGGCCTAAGACTGAGCCTTGTGGTACACCATTGCTGACTGTTAAATAACTGGAAGAAGTACCATTATGTTGAACACATTGCCTCCGGTCCGAAAGATAGTTAGAGAACCAACCAATGGTGTGTTCTGAGAAACCAATTTCTGAGAGTTTATGACACAAGATGTTATGATCCACAGTGTCAAAAGCTTTAGACAGGTCTAAGAAAAGTGCAACACAATAATCCTTAGCATCCAGTGCTTCAACAACGTCATTAAGAACCTTCAGTGAAGCACTGGTTGTGCTGTGTTGTTTCCTGAAACCAGATTGATGTGGAGGTAAGATGTTAAATGAGTCCAGGTAATTTTTGATTTGAGAGTTTATCAGTTTTTCTAGAACCTTGGCTAAAATGCAGAGTTTAGAGATTGGTCAATAGTTGTTCAGTGAGGTGGGGTCACCTCCCTTCAGCAAAGGTAGAACAAAGGCTGTTTTCCAAGTGTCTGGGATGGAGTTTTGTCTTATGGAGAGATTGAAGATGTGGGTCACAGGGACTGTGATGATATGAGCAGCCAGCTTTAAGAAATAAGGTGGAAGTTCATCTGGACCTGCAGATTTTTTAGGGTCAAGATCTTTTAACAGTTTATTGACCTCATTGACTGCGAATGGAGAAAAAGAGAAGGTGTGATTAACTGAGACTTGTAGGAGGGATTTGATTTGTAAAAGTTTGGTTATTACGTGAAGTGGCTGATTTTCCATTAGTAACTGTGTCAAATAAAGAACTAGAAGCAACAAAATGTTTGTTGAAACAGTTCAGGATCTCGTGCTTATTTGACACAGGAACAGCGTTAACGAGAAGTTGTGCTGGGAGGTCAGATGATTGAGGGTACCTGAGAGAGATTTGATGGTTTTCCAGAATCTGTTAGGGTCATTTAGATTTTTGGAGGTCTGAGATAAGAAATAGTTGCGTTTTGCTGCTTTCACAACAGTTGTACATTTATTCCTCATCTGTCGAAAACTCAACCAATAAGTGTCAGAGTCAGATTTTCTCGCTGTGGCCCAAAGATGATCTCCCCTGTGCATGAGGTCAGCTAGCTCTGGAGTAAACCAGGGGCTGTCTCGTCCCTTTATTCTGAACTGACGAAAAAACACAGTTTAAAGTTGTATTCTTTTATTTTGGTAACTTCCTTGAGCAGAAATATGCCAACTGAAATTAACTTGACAAAACAGAAAATTGACATGCGAAACAAATTAGAGCCAACGTCAACACAGAGAAGATATCACGAAAAAAGTTAAAAAGCAACTCAAGTTTAGCTTCAGTCGATAGGGCAACAAGGTTTGTAACTGTGTTTAAAGTAAATTGAGTAACTTGAAATATTGTGTTAATGGAAAGAAATGTACTAATGTAATGATCTATACAGAACAATAGACGGTAAAATATCTAATTATTGAATTTGTTTTTGTCTAGCTCTTACGTTGGTTGAAGACACGGACAGCTTCAATAAATCATTTAACCATCAGTTCTGGGCTTGCCTTCTTGATATTGACTGGATGCTACATAACATAATGTAACTTTTCATTCACAGATGTTTTATTTTTAATTTTTTGTATTTTTTGTCTCTGTGTTTAGCGGCCATCTACTTGAAGAACATGGTGGGTCAGTATTGGCAAGACAGGGAGCCATCTGTTGGTGAGATTGTCTTTCCCTTCAACATTCATGAGAATGACCGGCAGCAGATCAGAGATCACATAGTGGAAGCCATCATCCGTTGTCCAGAATCTATACGGTACACACATTCACTTGTACAGATACCGGTATTATGACATTTATGTTGACTTTTATATCAACCTGAAATTTTATCCTGAAAATGACCGTTTTCCATTGCACATGTTAGCACACACGTGAAACTGGGCTGCCATCTAAGGCGCCCGGGGAGCAGTTGGTAGGTTAAGGGGTAGAGAGGCAGGACAGCTGACTTGGGACCCAAAAGTCCCAGGTTCAATCCCCAGCCATTCCCACATGTCATGGTGTCTCTGAGCAAGATGCCTAATCCTAAATTACTCCCTGGGCGCTTGCATAGTTGCCTACTGCTCCACCTGGGTGTATCCCTTCATCACTTGCTCTTGCTGAGGTCGGACACTTTTCCCCTCCTCTCCCTCTTCGCAATGCTTTGCTGCTCTGTCTTGTCTGTGAAACTGCTTCTGAGCCTCTCTTGCATATATTTCGAACTATAATTATGGACTTGACTTGATCAGTTGGTCCCTCAATGCAATTGATAACATTTCTTCGAAGAGAAGACAGGCTTTAGGCAAACCGATTTGCCCTGTTGGCACGCACGCAGCTGGATATCTCATCGACTTGAAGATGATGATGTGTCTATCTCTGCTGCCATTTGTGGATTTTAAGGACGCATATTTAATTGGATTCACAATAACTGGTTCCTGCTTTTTGGATTCGGCTGGTTGCTGGTTTTATCTACAATCAAGGAAGTCATTGGCAGCAAATTTGGACCCGGTCACGCTGCTTGCCTTATGATGGCTTGGTTCGTGCCTCGAGTACCCAGACTCAAATGCTTTGGGCAGAATGGATCAAATCTCGGGGATTTTACTCGGGCACGTTCCATCGGTGTGGCCATGTAATTTGGACATTTCGGAACCGTTTGGACCAACACAGACTCAAGGTAGATGCCATTAAGTTCTGCCTGCCCTCAAAACAACTGTTTTTATCAGAATTTGGCTTCCCTGGCTGGCCTTGAAGGCCATCTTATCTGAATTTGCCTGGAGAACATGTAATCTGACGCTCATCTCCCCCCCCCCCCCCTCCTTTCCAACTGATCAACAAGAGGAAACCAGCTGAATAAACATTGTGTCATCATTTCAGGACTCTTGGATTCCCACAGGCATTGTCCTTGGCCATTCCCCGACATCCCTCGAGAATGTTTACAGGTCGCACCGAAGGAAACTGGCCGATTATTCCATCCTTATCAGAACTCTTACAGTACCCTCAAGAGCGTCCATGGACATTGTTCACCACTCTCATTGTCTTCTCCCTTTGTGGAATGTCTACGTCACTATGTGCTTGTTTGTGCAAGGTGTTTTTTAATATTAGAGTTTTTCTTCTCAGCCAATAAGAAAGAGTCTGATCGGATTTTTTTTGCCTCCAATTCCTACATGTGTCCTGTTCCACATTTTTGTCTGTCTAAACAGATCTCACTTGTAAATGAGTCTTCGAGGTTCAGTGTGATTTAGCTGTCTAAATAAATCTTCAATGAAAATCAATATAGTCTCATTTTATATCATGAATTAAGTCTCATTTTATATTGTGAATTAAATTATATTGATTTTTAAAAAGTATCATATATCTCCCAGCCTTAATTCTGATTATTAAAGGGTGAATATATTAATTACGTTGTTATTGGTCAATAAACTGACCAGCTGGTGCCCCACTTTTAACGAGTGCAAAATAAACACTGTACACTCGGGTGAATGGGGGGGGGGGGGGGGCTGTCCACTGACCACTACCTGGTAGTGAGTTGGCTTTGATGGTGGGGAAGGATGCCGGTCAGACCTGTGTCAATAGAACACATGCATATACACACACACGAAGACACATGCACTCACACACTGCATAAACACACACATGCACGCACACACTCACACACTCATACAACAAACATGCACATATACGTACGCACTCAAACATACACATACGCAAGTAGGAAGAATGTGGGGAGAAGAACAAGTGAAGGAATGGAGCATATTTCCCTCAGCTGAAACTGTTATATTTTAAAGTAGAAATATGATTTGTTTATTATAACCAAAAACAAGTAAATAATCAATTGATACTATAATCTTTGTGCTTTTTAAATGTATTCTGTTTTAAGTTTGTTCATATTAAGAAGGAAAGAAACTGTGTTCTCAGGAAATGTTTTTAGAAGCATTATGTGAGTAAAGAGTTATACAAGCAGAAAGTATTTCACAATGACGGACCTTAAAAACAGCTCCAAGCAAAAAACAACTCCTAATAAGGAAAGACAAGAGAGAAAAACAACTCAGAGTGACTCAGGCATGTCCGGACATAACCGGATGAAATGAGCTACACCAGATTTTAATATGTATAAGGAGTGATGTGGCAATTCCCATAGACATGCATGGAACCCTGAGCCAGGTTCAGCTCAAAGAAGGTTGGATTAATGCAGGTGGCATGATCTTTTGGAAGTGTCAGTCAAAACCTCACCCTATAAATACAGATGATTCTGTGAAACTGGGGCTGTTGGACCATCGGATTGTGTGGATTACAGGACAAGTTTTTGGATGGTTCCAGCTGAAGGAGAACTGGGGCAAATGGAATAGGCTTTGTTCCATTAAACAAAGCCTATTCCTCAGCCCGGATTATATGCTTGAACCCTTTTCTTCAAATTCAGACCAGCTGCAGGACCAGAAACGGCCTGCATTCAAATGTGAATGGGGAAATTTGCTTTTTGCTGAGCTGGAATTTTGAGGAATTCCACCAAAAAAGCGATGGTAAGGAGACGTTTCGCCAATATTGTCCTTAATAAAAAAAAAATTCAAATTAGAGCGGTAGCCTACAAATTGGCAGGCAGAAAGATCAATTACATTTTGAATTTGATTGCTTGGAATTGTGAAAGATTTGTCATTGTGGTGAGAGATAACATATTGGGGCTGGTAGAGAGTGTGGGTAAATTGTAGAGGTTTTGGAGCGCTTGAGTGAGTCAGGACGACCGAAGAACTCACAGAGCGCAGCCTGCCAGAAGGAAAATATCTGGGGCTGAACAGAGCAAACCTACAGTCATCCTCCAGCTTCCCCCCCAGGAATAGAGAACTGCTTTGTCCAGGAAGGATCAACATCTGAAATATAACTAAACTCTGAGTATTAATCGTTATGTATCCTCTTTGTGATCAAATGTAATCATTGTTGGACTGTGCACACCGCTGTTTCCCCTGCAAAATCATTGATTAACGCAAAGCAAAACGTAAAATTCTGGATTCTTATTTCAACACCCCTTTGTTCATGGAAGTGGAAGACTTGGTTCAGAAAAACAACAGAAGCACGGGAGGTTTTAAAAGGTTTAGTAGCTTTGATTATAAAACAACATCCTAGAATCCTATACTTGGATTCTAAACAAAGCTAAATTGGATAACAATTGCAACGTTAAATTAGGAGATGAGCTACCGTTAACTTGCGCTTCCTCGTCTGCCAAACATCCCCACTGCTGCTGCTAGGTCGGGCGAGGCACGAGGTGAGATTTTGGGTGTGGTGCAAGGATCGTAGGTAGTTAACAGTCTGGGTGAATCATCTCAACACATCCTTAGACTAAAACTGTCCTAGGAAACAGCTGCGGGTAACTTCACTTCACCACTTGCTCAAGCCGAGATCGGATACTTCCTCCCCCTCCCTCTCCGCTTTGCATTGGCAGCAAATTTGGACCCGATCACGCTGCTTGCCTTTATGATGGTTTGGTTTCATGTCTCGAGTACCCGGACTCAAATGCTTTGGGCTGAATGGATCAGATCTGGATTTTTACTCAGACATGTTCCATCGGTGTGGCCATGTTAATTTGGACATTTCGGAACCGAGTGGACCAAACACAGACTCAAGGTTGATGTCATTAAGTTCTGCCTGTCTCCAAAACAACTGTGTGTTTATCTAAATTTTGGTTGCCTTGGTGTCCTTGAAGGCCACCTTATCTGAATTTCGCCTGGAGAAAATGTGATCTGACGCTCACCACCCCCTCCCTGAGGAATTTCCAACTGATAACCAGATGAAACCCCGATGAAAAAACTTTCTACCATCATTTCAGGACTCTGGATTTTCAGAGGTTATTCTTGGCCATTCCTCGACATACCTCGAGAATGTTTATGGATCTCACCGGAGGACATTGACTGATTACAGTGACCTTGAGAGCATCTGTAGACGTTGTTGACCGGTCTCGTCTCTTCCTTCTTCCTGCTCTGCAGAATGTTTACATAAATATGTGCTTGTTTGTGCGAGGTGTTTTTTCAATATTAGGGGTTTTTCTCAGCCAAGAAAAAAGTCTGATAAGAATTTTTTTCGCCTCCAACTCCTACATGTGTCTAGTTAACCACAGGTTTCACTTGTAAATGAGTCTTCGAGGCTCAATGTGATTTATTTGTCTAAATTAAGGTTAAATGAAAAGGATCCTAGGTAGTTAACAGTCTGGGTGAATCATCTCAACACATCCTTAGACTAAAACTGTCGTAGGAAACAGCTGCGGGTAACACCTGAGCCATAGGATTAGTTTTGAGACCCGTTGGAGGAGTAGGCTGCAGTGAGGGCGTGGCACGTGTCCTGTGTCTACCTTGCTCGGGTAAGCGAAACATGGTGGCAGCGGTGGGATACGTTTTTTTTAGAGTAAAGGCCCCCCAAAGAGAAGGCGCGCATCAGAGGACTAATCAAGCGCCGAAAAAAGAACACAGCCCCTAGAGTTGAGGGAGTGTGAGTGGCTGGACCAGGCCACCGGCCAAGTACCCCTTAGTAAACCACTAGGCAATGGGTGGGGTAGAAGGGCTTACGAAAGATTACTGACCATAATCCACGTAGTAAGTTAAGCAGCTAGTCTGTTCCCATCTGAAGTACAAGGAAAAGGGCCAGGCGGCTCTGCGGAACAGACACTCGACATGACAAAAACAGAAAAATGGGCGAAGCTGGAGAAGAAATGGAACTAGAGGACCAGTCCGAGTCAAACGATCCGACAGCAACAACACCCGAGTCAGAGAAAGAAATAATTGGAGTCAGGGTAGGAATCCTCCCATATGGAAAAGGCTATGGAACCTGGCACCAACAGGTACAGCTCCAATTCAAAGACGGTAATCTGGAGAAAGATGAAGAAGTTCTGCAACAAAACCTGAGCGGGTGCATCGAAGAAAAGGGTGTGTATTATTGCGACAAGGCAACAGATGGGCTTCAACAGATAGTAATGCAAGACCCAGCTAAAATAAAAACCAAAGCAGAAATCAAAAAGTGGCTGCAGTGGTGGGTGCAGATAGTAGAAACACCAGTAAATGCGCTACTGGCGGTGGTGATCAGTCCCTCCATTGAGTATGACCCCCTAATAAAGATGGTAGCTAAGGCATCAGGATTGGGATGGCTCGTAGTTAACCACGATGCAAAAGCAGTCCCTAAGTTCAAGGAGTATACAGATGAGTTAATGAGATTAGCTATGTATGAAAAGAAAAGACAACAGAGTCCAGAAGTAGGAAAAGAACGGGCATCACGAACGGGCTCTCCAGGAGACACAGAGGATGAGTCCGAATCGGAGCAGGAACAGGAAGCAGAGGACACACACAAAAGTGAAATAGTCAAATCAATTAAGGCAGAAAAGGAGGATCTGAGTGTTGTCAAACCTGAAAAAGGAGCATACAACCCAGCCTCTCATACAACCCCCCATTTGGGAACTTCCCATTGGGAAGCTTCCCCCTGGGCCATAGCCTGTATAGCATCAGTAAAAATAATGACCCAGATCTGGACTTAGATGGTGAGCACCTTAATCCGATAGCCAAAGTCGAGAAAAGTGTCAATGACTGGTATTTTGAAGATGAGACAGAAAAAGAAAAGGTTGATCAGTGTCTAGATGCCATTGCCCAAAGTCTAGCAGTAAAACTGAGCCAGCATTGGATAAGCAGGGAAGAGTTGAACATGGGACCCCTAGGAAAAACAAAGCCGCAACAAAAGTTAGAGCCAGGTGATAATCAAAGAGATAAGAACGAGGACCCGGGAGAGGGTTCCTCAGGAATACCCAAGGAAACCCCCAGAAAAAAGGAATCTAAAGAGAAACATCGGGAACTAAAGCTTGAAACCAAGTCCAACCAAAAAGATGAAAGGGAGCCCAAAGCGAGGCTGAAAGAGAAAATTAGGCAGTCACCAAAAGGCGTGCCCAAATTCCCTCTGACTGAAACCCTTAAACCTTTACCCGAGGAAATACAAATTGTACCATTCCAAAACGGGACCCGGGTGTGTAGGCTGAAGGGAAGCCCTTGGATGTAGAAGCCAATGGGTTGTTGGTGTTCACAGATCACAAATATAAAATCCATATCTCAACTTTCAGAAAAACTTTGAAGAAACTAGCGGGGAGTGAGTATCAAGTAGAGGTAAATCTATTAAGACAGTGGGGGAAAGACTCTAAGCCAAAAGTGAGCCTAACTAGCGGTGTTGACCTTCCACATTATGCCATAATACATGTCCCAATTATAAGCTACAAGGAAGCGACTTGCAATGAAGGATATATGAGGGAAATGTTAGGAGCCCTCGAAAAAGCAGTGACCCGAGCCATAACTCAGGGTTTTAGGCAAGTAGTGATGAGTATAGACGGGTTGCGGTCCCACAACCTACAGTGGGAAATAGCTGAGGGTGTGGCAGTTCATTCGGCTATGTGGTTAGCAAAAGAGATGCCTGCTGCAGCAGCGTTGAAGGAGTTGATCATTGTAACTCCCACTCATCTAGATGAAGATCGAAAAGCAAGGGTCGTAGCCTCCCTGACAAAACTGGAGGAAAAACCGATCGAGGAACCCCTAAAGCTAGGGAAAGAGGACATAGAGAAACCATCAACATCACAGGGGGTAAAGAAAAGCAAGGACCCTTTAAGGATTAATCCCCAAGAACCGAAAACGCCTCTGACCTCACCCTCAGAGAAAGACTTGAAAAGTTCAGCCACAAGACGATGGAGAAGTGGCGCGGAATCACAAGTGGGACAATTAGGGTGTAAGACACTTGCAAAAATACAACCATTAAATGGAGAGAGTGAGGAGAGCGATGAAGAGAGCTCACAGGTGGAACCAATTACAGAACTGAGCAGGAAAGCACCGATGATGAAGGTAGTGCCAGCTTATGATCAATAGCAGGCCAATACGATGGTCCAATCAAACCATTGAGAATAGGGCAAAGGAAAGGACAGAAGAAGGGGGTAGAGATACTGGATGTACACAGAGTATCAGAAAGATTGGCCAGAGTCTTGAGTTGGGGTCCAGTGCAGGCGAGCGATGGGCGCCAAACCTACATCCCTGAAGCTGGCCAAAATCATTATGATATTCCACCAGTGTGGGCAGACAGATCAGAAGAGACAGTGGAACTGACTGTTAAAGCTACTTTGGGAGAGTGGGCCAACATTTTAATGATGCCCTCATACCCTACATTAGCAGCCCACAAACCCTTAACCAGTAAGTTCAGAACAGCTTACTTGGAAATAGTACACAATGTGATGCTAAGAAGAATAAAAAAGACTGCCTATAGATACGCTCAAGAAACAGAAAATAAATTGCTAGATGAGATATCGGCTGACGAAGAGGATATGTTAAAGCCTTGAGAAGTGTAACAAAAGGGAGAAGGGGAGAACTCACTTTTGCTAAGATGCCCCATGAGACCACTGTTGCCCAAATAGATCAGGCAGTGAAGTCTTATGATCTAGAACAGCAGTTCTGGGAAGAGAAAAAGAAAAATGAAATAAGGCAAAGCCCAAAACAACCGAAGGCAGCACAGAAGACCCCTCAGCAGCCACAATACAGAGAGCAAACCCCGAGGCCGCCAGAATCACAGTATAGAAACCAACAACCAAGGAAATTTCAAGCCCCAGCTGCAAATCCATATCCCTAAAAGTGGGGCAAATATATACCTCCAGAGGAATATGCAAAGCTCACCCCAGAAGAAAAGAAGGCCCTCCATGAATCCTGCGCGGAAGGGAGTGGGGGGCCAGCTAAATAATGGCCGAGAGGTCGCGGGTCACCCTGGAGAATGCCTATTGGGATGGGGATGAAATCTACACTAAACTAGGTGGAGAACCTTACCTGATAGACTCTGGGACAGAGGTGTCTATGACCCGCAGAAACCTAAAAACAATAGGACACCTCACGGTTCAATTGGCTAATGGAACCATAGAAAAATGCCTTTTGGCTTATGGCAAGGAATTATATGGATAAAAGGACCCTAGAACCTCATGACAATAACAGACTTAAAAGAATTAGGAAAGCCAAAATGGGACCGAAGAGCCCTGAATAGACTACTGGATAAGCTCAAATCCAGGTTAGTAAAAATAGGGCCAACTCATGAAAAGATTGAAATGGGAGAATGGTATAAACCTGTAAATATCCCCGAAGTAATAGAGCAAAAATTAAATGAGAGCGACTTCTCCCCGAATGGGAAAGAGAAGTTAAAACAGATCATCGTGTCGGCCTCAGCGGCCAAATTTAAATATGACTGCAGGGATTTGGGTCAAAAATTTGTACACTTAATCGAAGGATTAGTGCATCCACCTGTGCGACAATATCCCCTAAGTCCACGGGCAGTTGAAGAAATGAACAAGATTGTAAGGGAATTAAGTGCTTTAGGGATTATTAGAGAAGAAGCTAATCCTATTACTAACAGCCCCATCCAGACACAAAAGAAACCTGAGTCTGCCAGAGGAGGATGGCGACCAGTAATCAATTTTAAGGCACTTAACAGATGAACAGTGGCCAATCGAGCTAGCCTAATCAGACAACAAGGTACTCTGAAAACCCTACAAGTGAAAAAGTACAAATCCTGCATTGACTTGGCAAACTGATTCTTCTCATTCAGACTGGCTAAACAGTCACAAGGGAAAACAGCTTTTACCCATCAAGGGAGAAGCTACGTCTGGCAGCGATTACCACAGGGATACAAAACTCTCCAAATGTGTTCCAGTCAGCCGTAATGGATGTGCTTAAAGACTTAGGTGCCACAGTTTACATCGATGATGTGTTTATCGCAGATGACACAGAAGAAGAACATCTAGAAAGATTAGCAAAGGTAGTGCAGCGAGTCACAGAAGCAGGGCAGAAGCTGAACCTGAAAAAATGTCAGTTTGGGCAGTTTTGGGTAAACTATCTAGGGTTTCAAGTGACAGCCGATCTGGGACTCTCAGAGGGCTACAGAGAGAAACTTGAGCAGATCCAGCCCCTCGAATCCGAAAACGAGCTGCAAAAGGTCTTAGGCCTGTGCAACTATGTGAGAGATTATGTCCCTAACTATCAAAAGTATGCCAAACCCTTGTATGCTTGCCTAAAGAAAAGAGAAGGAGAAAACGAACAGAAAAACAAAAAAGCCTGGATTTGGACCGCTGAAAACCAAAATGACTTGGAAGAATTCAGAACAAAAAAGCCTGATGACAAAACTCGTAGCTGAAGTTAACTGTGAGGGGAACTATGCCATGATAGCAGTCAAAAATGAAAATGGAGGTTTAGTTACTCTCTGGAGTTGCACGTTAACCTCAGTCGAGAAAAAGTTTCCTCAGGAAGAAAAAAGTTAGCAGTGCTTACTAGATACTGGGAAACACTGAAAGATCTAGCTCAAGGACAGCCTATTAAAGTAATAACACAGAGCCAAGTGCACAGATATCTCAGAAAGGGAACAATTGAGAGTACCAAAGCTACTAACACAAGGTGGGGTAGATGGGAAGACATTTTGTTAGACCCTGATCTAGAGATAGGACCGGCACAGCCGGCGAGCAGAAAAACGACAAAAGAGACACCTGAAAAACAAAAAATGCATGATTGGACTCTCTACAAGGATGGCTCCAAAAAGGGATCCGATCAGGTGGCACATTGGGGATTTATCCACAAATATCAGGGTAACGGGTGCTGCCGTAGGAGGGGGAGAGTGCCAGGAAGTGCGCAAACAGGAGAAGTTACGGCAGTACTCGATGGACTGCTGGAACTGACAAACAAAAAAGTGAAAATGGCAAAGGTAGTAACTGACAGTCATTACTGTGCACAAGCCCTGAATGAGGACTTATCCATCTGGGAAGAAAATAGATTTGAGAGTGCTAAGGGAAAATTGGTGGCTCACCTTGACTTGTGGAAGAAAATAGCTGAACTCAGCCTCAATCTACAGTTAGAGGGGAGCACCAAAAGTCCCACACTAGAGAAGGAAAATACTGGCAGGGTAACGAAGAAGTCGATCGTTACATCCAGCAGAGAAAAAAAGTTTTTGTCGGGATCGAGAAGTGGGACAGAACCTCCGAAGGTCGGAGGGTCCCAGAAGAGTACTTGTTATAGGTTGTGCGGGGCGTGCATGAAGGCCTCGGTCTTGCAGGCGTGCAGCCTACACGTAAGGAGTTGGAGAGCCAGGAGCTCTGGGTCCCTTTAAAACAAATCTGCAAGGTGCTGCAGGACTGCGAAGTATGTGGTCAATATAATGCAGGAAGGCGAGGGCACCGAGTGGATGGGCAAACTCTCAAAAGCACCGTACCCTGGGGCTCAGTATGCATGGATGTAGCTGGGCCTATGGGAGTCACGGGCAAGAAGGGAGAGAAATACCTTCTAGTGCTAGCAGACTCGATGTCAGGGTATGTGGTAGTGAAGCCAGCAAGAAAAGCTAATGGCAACAGTGTTGTTGGCATGTTAGAGCAAGTCTGTGGGTCGTTAGGCGTTCCAAAGGAACTGAGAACTGATAATGGAACGCATTTTCGCAATGCACAAGTGGATCACTGGTGCCAGACTTTTGGGGTAATGCGTGTGTATTCACTTCCCTACACACCTCAAGCCAACGGAGTGGCCGAAAGAGCCATAGGTTTAGTCAAAAAATTGGATAGCTAAAAATGCTAATACCAAAGAATGGAGTACTAAAGCTGTGGAAATAGGACAGGCCTTGAATGACAGGCGTCAAGCTGGTAGACCCTCCACCTCAGAGGAGCTTAACCAATGACAGTTCACCACACAGGAAACTGGGCGGGGCTCCGACGATAAGGAGGAACAACCAGACCCTGAAATCTCAGTCAAGATGGGGCAGAAGATGTGGGTCAGAGCACAGGATCACACGTCAGCAGTTGCAGTAAGGCCCAAATACAACGCCACAGACAGAGTGAAGAGACTGTTAGACAAAAACACAGTCGAGTTAGTGAAGATAGGGATCCAAGGAATAAAGCAACTGAAGCCAATTCCTAGCTAAGTTGAAACCAGAAACCTGAGTATGGCCAAAGAACCAAGCACCACGCTCCCCTATATTAGAATGGCCACTATATGCGGGGGAGTTATCCTACGAAGAACAACTTCAGAGCTTTGGGCAGGTAGGGCCCTGAAAACATTGGAATATGCTAAAAAAAGGATACCTGTCAACAGAAGATGAAACCATCAAGTGGAACAAGCTAGAAAACAACTGTGTGATCTGCCTAGAACCAAGTGGTCTGCCCCGTCTTTGGGAAGGACCAGGGAAGAAGAAACCCTTCAAACCTAAGGCGAGTAAGGAACATGTCCGAGATTTCCAAGTAAAACCTGTAAAAGTAATGGATGCATTCATTTGTGGGAAATGCAGAGTCGCTGTCCTGCCTGGGATGATTATAATAACACAATGGGATTTGAGTGGCAAAGGCCCGAGAGACTGTACTTGTGAGTGGAATGGAACCGTCGTGAAATACTGCAGGGGCTGTCAAACAGAAATGCAAGACGGTCAGCTGATACACTCAGAAAGGGCAGTGGGTTGGCAAGTAAGGAGATACTACGACCCCCTTTAAATCTTTTAAAGCCCAGTTGGCCGAAAGAAAGTCTGAGGCCCCAAAAGAAGCCCCAAGAATGCAGCAGTATGACCAAGGGCCGAATGGAGCACCCTCGGCCCCACCTTTATATCCAGGGATAGTTGAACCAAATGAAGGGGAAAAGGCTAAACAGAAAGGGAAATGTTGTAACCCTCGAGATTTGTTCAAACAATCAGTGCAGCAAGCCTGGCCCTATAATCCATCGATGGGAAAAGTGAGAAACACACCTCTCAGCACTAATCAGTTTCCACTGGTCTTCAGGGTGTTCAGGGTTCCGTCGGGGACAGATGGTGGTGAAGTAAACCAGCTGCCTGATGAAGTGAACGAAGAAGCTCAAAAAGGCGGCTGGAAGGGCCCCTGGGAGCTAACAACGTGGGCTCAACTGGTAGCAGAGGTAATCCTAAACCAAGATCTCCCATTTATCGACCTGCCGGAAGTTCCTCGTGAGGCAGGGACCAGGCATACAAATCTATACTACCACATCACCAGCCTGGATGCATGGGCTATACACGAGACTAGACCCAATCAAAAAACAGCTGAGTATCTAGTGACCCGGAAGCCTGGGATAGAAAAGGAGTGTTGCAGATTCCTGGAATGGCTGCACAACGGGTGGACACTCCCATAAGGCCAGACTCCACCCAGAGGGTTAGAGTTTCCGTGCAGATGATCATTGCACCATGCAGGGGAGTGTACTCCGTTGGGGCCACAATCCACCCGATTGAAGACAGTAAAAACGACGCTGAAAAGCCTCAACCAAGTAAAACAGACAAAAGACGAAGTGTGCTGAAAGCTTGGGCCGGCAAGACGTTCCCAAGGAGATGGAAACTCACAGACAAGAAAGCGAACGAGTAAAAACCGACCGAAGGAGCGCTAGACTCATCAACGGATCTCATCGCAGAAAAAGGTTAGAAAGACAATCGTTAAAAGATGTTATAAGATGCCCTAGTCATATCTGGAAAGGAAGAAATAATATAAAATCAGCTGAAATCATCGAGGAATGTTGGTCATGGGACGAAACTACGTTGAGGACTGCCCCGGTGTGTTGGCCGGGCGAAATGGACTTCTTCCCAAGATCTAATGAACAACCCCGCGAATACGTATGGAATTTGTTATTTCAAAGATCCAGAACCAGGCCATACGAACCAGCCCTGATTGTCAGAGGAGAGCTGGTAAAATTAGGCAGACCCAGAAAAGTCTATTCAATTTTTACAAACAAAACAAAGAATTATCACAGCTAGAGTGTAAGAACCTTCCGAAAATCAGATCTCACCAGGGCGTCTCCATATATTACTGGCTTCATGTTAATAAGCGAGCAGTGGGGGTTACCATACAACTCCAGCCCGATGGGAACGCCGTGGATCTTTAATGTTGTTTATCAGCAGGTGTTGGGATGGCAGGTTAAGGTCAAGTGGGGCCCCAATTACGGAGAGCCTTACCAAGCACAATACTGTGAAATCTCGGTGGGAGAGCTGATAATTTGGGCGACAAGCCCAACCCTGAGAACGAAGATCTATCAAAGGGAATGTGACAAATATCGAGTAGTGGTCGAAAATACTAGGCTACCCCTGCGAATCTGTACGACCGAGTTTCTACGCCTGTCAACCACTGGAATGGATACCCCACGAGACCGGCATACAAGGCGACGGTGTCTTACCGGGGTCACCCCCTGGTCAGCACCGTAACTTCACAGATGGAGGTGGGCGAGCCTTACAGATGGTATGAGGCAAAATCACGCGCCTATTCCAGACAACGGATACAAGAAGCAATGGACCAGTTCCACAGGGGAGAAAGCCCGTTCAACAGCATCTTTAACGGGCTAGATAGCCCCCAACTGGAGCCCATCATGTGGCGTATCCACCAATGGAAGTGGGTGTGGAGAGGATTACGACCAAACGTGCCACACCTATCACCTCTATGTCTAGAACTCTATAAGGAACAAGTGACAGAAGCAGAGGGCAGAGCTCCGGTAGAAGTCAAGAGTGAAGCATCCATGCCCGTTGGGTAGAAAGTAGTCTACTGCTGTCATGTCTGCTCGTCCCATAAAGCCCGTAAGGAAGGAAGACATTATACACTCTTAAGCAAATTGACGTCGCTGTAGACAACGCACTAATTCAATATGATCGAAAAGGCCCAAAGATACCAGCGATAATAAACATAAAGGATGTAATATGGCTTGACAAGCCACAACAGGACTTTTCTGTATGGACCCCCCCCCAAGAACTTTTTCTATGAAAACACCCAGTACATCAGGAGACCTCGCCTGGATGAACCTCAAAAGAAATATAACCGGAGCCTGGCATGGCTCCCCCAATACAGCACCCCTATCTGCTCTTGTCCACCAGAGTCCCCATGGATATTCAATGTGGTTTATTTGATTATATCTGGATTAAGAATCAAACTCAGGTGGGGACCTAACTACAGAGAGCCATACCAGAGCCAGTTCTTCGAAATTTCAGTAGGAGAAATGGTAATCTGGACCACAAGCCCACCTATGGTGAGCGCCATCCAAAGAAAGGTATGTAAACTGGAGCGGTATGTGTTAGAAAACTAGCACCTGCCCCTTAGAATAGTATGGGATCGAAAGATGGCCCCTTACAATTGGTTGGTGAGTCCGAGAGCAAGATTAGGATACAGAGTATGGGTGTTGTATAAGGGCCAGCCACTAATAACTCAAGTAGAAGTATTAGCTGAAGAGGGCCAACAGGAAATGGAGTATTATTCACTAATCAACCATCTCTGACCAGTAAAACAAAAAGAGTGGGAAGCTGCTTTCAAGCCATTATGGAACAGACGTGAACCCCAACCCAAACCCAAAGAATGGTTGATGATGCAGTGGAAATGGGTGTGGAAATGTTTGCAACCTGTATTGCCACACCCCTCTCCACTATATCTAGAACTCCTTAAAGGACGAGTGACCACAGTCAACAGACACTCTGAGAAAAGGGCAAGAGCTAGGAGCAACACAGGCCCTTTTCCAAAATAGTCCCTCTAAAAAACAGAAACCCGAGCAGCGATGATTCAAACAGCGAAGATTCAGACAACTCCGATTATGATTATGAAGCGACCCCCGACCGACCTAAGAACTGTCTAAAGATTACGATTTTGGATAAAGCAGCTTGTCTACGTACCCTGTTGCGGGGACTCATATTGTTAATAGGCTTTATAATGTTGTTGGTTATTTTACATCAAGCTGGAATAAGACCATGGAGCCTCACACATGTGAAGGTCTCCCACGGGAGATCCAAGTATGCAAACATGACCTGTTGGGACATCACTCGAAGAAACATCTTCATGCCATGGAGACAGAATGAGACCATTCAAAATCAAACTTTGACGTGGAATCAGAATCAGAATAAACTATTGCCATTGCACCGAGATACAACGTGAATATGTACGTACAGTCGTCCGAAGATGGGCAGAGTGCACGAAGCTGCGGCTATAAATAATTAGCGCGGCCTTCTTATTCTTATTCAGAATAATATTTTGCTTAGATAAGAAAAGGAAAGAAAACATGAGGAGAGACGGTATAAAAAAAATCTCTCACACCGTGTCCTAGACGGGACACAATTTGAGGCATCAAAAAAACCTACCACAGCAAAGCAACATAAACAGACGTTATACATTTACATATAGGCGGTGAAAACATTGAATTTTTAAGGGAAAGTTGTAGTATAGTCCAGAGGCCCCCCCCCCCCCCCCCCAGCCTTTGTCCAGATAAGAGGTGACGTTCATCTTCAGCTCAGTTGAAGTTCTGTTACATGTTCACGGCCTTGGGGAAGGGAGGGGTGAGGAAACAGTCAAAGCATCTTTGTTGTTTTCAAAACATTCCAGGAGGAGTTGAGATAAGTCCGGCATCAAGGCCACAATTTGGGTCAGGCAGAACTCGTGAATTGTTGTTTCTGCCTTTAAAGTCTTGCTGTACATATTCTCTGATGGAAACTCCAAAACAGCCGAATTGATCCTTTACTCCAAAAGTTGAGCTCACAGCTTCTCTAGATTATTCCACCATTCATGAGTGCTGCCAGTGAGATCACAGTCCTGCTACAGCTGCTCCAATTCCCTGTCACAGCTCCACATTTAGTCCGAGCACTGTCAAGCTTCAACACCTCCACATGAATTTGTAGACAACCAGATTTCACCAACCAAACAGTAGAATCTAGTTGTTATCATGAATCCAATTTGTTCCTTAGAGGTATAGGGTCCTCCTTACCCTGACTCCTGTCGGGAGAAGTTGATCGATTTTGTTGAGAGACCAGCTGATCCTTCCAATTAAGAGGTATGCAGGGAAAAAAGACAGGCTTTTTAAGGGTTCACAGGACAAAAGAGCGCAGCAGGGAAGCGGGTGGGGGGGAGAGAGGGAAAAACACGTCTGGTTTCACCGTAGAATAGCAGGAAAAAAAAAAAACAAGGAATCAAGTGTAACGGAACGGGCTATCGAGCCTGGAGGAAAAAGCTGAATCTCACACCTGAATGGATAGCAGCTATCGACGCTGAGAACCTGACCGGAATAGCATGGACCATCACCGACCAGTTAGTCCTGCAAGATGGAGTTATAGTTTGGATAGCAGTCCTGAAAAAACAAGTTAAAAGAACAACAAGATGTATTTGGATTCATCCTGACAAAGAACCACCTGAATGGCAATGTGATTGGGCCTGCCGACCACTGCCAGGGTTGGCTCCCCAAGGCCACTGGGATAGTGAAGTGATCTATCCCGCTCCACCAAAGGATGAAAGCTGTCAGGCGATTTTCCCTTGTTGGAAGTTTTGGGGCAACATCCACTTAGATTGTGACAAAATACCCCCACTCATTCGAAGAAACCACACCGGAGCATATTGGAACCGAACTTGAGTTAAAACTATTCACACGGTGAGGCACAAGAAGGTGCTCAAACCTAATGCTACTGACGGACAGCCTAACAGACGACCTGATGGGGTAACACCCCCTATGGAGCTTTACCCTGAAACACCCCTGCCAAACATGATAATGATGGTAGAGTTAAAACCCGACGAAGGAGTTAAGACGGATGCAACAGAATATTGCAAGGAACACAGACTAACAAAGCTCCCCATCTGCTATTGGAATCTGTATGGTGAGTGTAAAACTCAAAATTATTTACCAATAACCCCAGTAGCAAATCAACGATATTATTACTGGAGTTGGGCAGCTATATTTCAGCCTGTTAATGCGTGGCACGAAGATTGGCTGAACATGACATTACCATGGGTATGGGTGGTTCCTGGTTTGCCTCACTTCTAAGGTGACTTTGTGGAGGGGTGTACCAGGACTTACACAGGCCTGATGGGACCATATTACTCAGACATGCATGTTCAGAGGCTGCCCAAACCAAACGAGCTACTTAGTGCACCAAAAAGCAATTTTTACAAGATTGACGAATGTGTAGCCGAACGAATTTTCCTTAGCCTTAATAACTCAGTGTGGGAGAGTAGCGGGGCGTCACCTAGATGCCGACTGTGGGAAACAGAGGTAGCAGTCATGTCCACCTGGCGCTATGACTGTACAGAACTAAAGAAAGAAAAAACGATCAAAATATTGCTCCAGGCCTGGCATGAGTACCACAATAGAGATGACTCACGTACCTGGTGGGGATTTCAGGAGGAGGAAATAAGAGAATGGGTAGTCCCTTGCTTTAAACACTCCTCTAACTATTGGATTAAGTATCAATTCTTAGCTACTGTTTACTCCAAAGAACAGGACATATGGTCAAATGCTTTATATCGTCCCGACAGGTATGTCAGCCCAAGACCATGGAATATGAAGTGCAATAAGCAAAAAGATGTGTGTGTATTCAGCTTAGCCCAAAGGCCTTGTTACAAGTTACCCAGATGGGAAACTTACTGTCGAAGTCATTATAAAGAAGAATTCACAACTCATGCAGCTGAGGTAGTGTGGAAGAAGTATAATGACGGAAAATGGAGAAGATCTGTACCCGACGGTACAAGTTGCACTAACGTCATATTAGGGTATCAGCTAAAAACTAGGAAGAATATTCAAGGAGTAATTGTCCCCTTCGTCTCTGATTCTATGATTGCTCTGGCCGAAGGACATGCACTGAGACGACGCCTATGCTTTGGCGATGAGTTGTATGGCTACGATTGGGTAGGCCCAAACAAAATCTATTCTAATCTCACATGTCAGTATCCAGAAGAAAGTTGGAAAAAATGTGGCCAGGGAGATGAAGAACATAACTGTGCCTGGTATGAAACTGTGAGTTACACAGTAGGCCGTAAAGTCATGGAAGTAATACATGGAGTAGGAGAAGTGATCAAGGAAGGCGGAAGAACCGTCGAGGGATGGATAGTTGATCTTTTCCTTCAGATCTGGCCTTATTTGGCAAGCTTAGTTGGTGTGATAGCTGTTGCCTTATTAGGACGTGTGCTCCTACAAGAAGGCCTCAAGGCCATGTGCCGCCCATGTGGGAGGAACTACAAGCCACTCCCACTAGAACCAGGCGCTGGCTTGGCTCAAAACTGAAACATCAAGGAAACGGTCTCACATCCGCCCCAGAGCAGCAGAGAGCATAACTCAAGAAATCCTCAAACTCCCAATCATCATGGACTGCCAGACAACTAGCACTCCGACAGATGTGAGTATCTTCCATGAAGAATCAGTTAGTACTGCGGTACCCACTCAGACCTCCTGGCCACGGTGTCCGTCCTACTTTAAGGGTAGCACAGTAGAATATTTTTTAATAATGATTGCATGGATGTGCTTCTGCCACACGGGTGAATGGGGAAGAGGGCGATTAATGCGATTCCCTGTGGCCTTCCAGGCTTATGCTAAGATAATCGTGACCCATGTAATACTGAAAAAAGCTAAAATAATGCCACACTTATTTGTCACCTACTTACTGGGAAGAGTCAAGCTCTCACTCTGACAAATAGCAGTGATCTCAGCTTGGCTGCTAGTGGACTCCATTGTGGTGACCCTTGAGTGTGTGGCCACTTTCACCCCCTTACCTTTACCCATCACAAACTGTGGGAACACAGCTAGAAGAGTCGTGACGGCAGTGATGGAAGGCGTCATGGCCATCACTGTATTAGCGCACCTGCTGCACCAAACCCTGTCCTTGCGACTCCAAAATAGTCACCGTTGGACCATGAAAATAGCAATCCTAATCGGATGGGCCTGGCCTGGGAAGTCTGTTCTGTGCTATACTGGACTGGTCTCTGTACCACAGTACTGATCATAGTTTGGATGATGACGTATGCTGCCATCTTCAAAACCAGACCTGAACTTATTCTTGCTGCACCGGAGGGGAGTGGAGGCCATGGAATCTCCATGGATTGAACCCCCAATCCACCGAAAATACAAAACTTAATCAGTATAACCAACAATACTTAAATCCCCCCCGCTAACGCTATTATTAATCATTAATCTGTTTGTTTAACTTCGGGTCACATTGCTCCATGAGGTCTTTGATGTCGGCTGATGGCCTGTATAGGCCCAGTAACGGTTGAAGGCCTCTGAAAAGCAATGGAACGCGGGGAAAAAAAGAAAAAATAATAATATAAATAAAATAAAATAAAAAATATATTATAGTAGTTTTATTGTAGTGTTAGAACTTGTTTTACCCCCTTTTGTTGTTACAGGAGCATGAAGTAACCTGCTGTTTCTGTCATAAAGGATTAACAGAAACGAAGTATCTCTGGGCTGTTGGTTCATCCTGGTGGTGCCAGTGCTGTCATTCTGGCTTAGTGGCCAGAACTGCGGTGAATGGGATTCTTGTCTCAGACGAGCCACATAGCCTACCGCAAGTATCGGCTGCAGTGTGCATGGAAACAGAACGTACCTGCAAAGTTATCTGGACCTCGGCTCTGAACTCGGTGCCCTATTGGCGAAGGGGAGCTATCCCACCATGAGCCTTATACTGCCCAGTGGTAGCACCTCCATAATGCAACCAGGTTTGTGGCAATCCATCTGTACACGGAGCTACCCTTGGTCCCAGTCCCATCCTTCGGGATTACGCAAGGATCATCAGAAACTCTGCCCCCGACATTGCCGGCCTCCTTAGGGGCAGACCTGGGAGACACTCCACCACTGGTTCCGACTCCCGCAATGACAGCAATTCAAGATCAGAATGTAAACCCACCTAACGTCCATCTGGCACCAACCCTGATAGTGACGACCCAGCATCAGATACCAGCTGTTACTTCGCCTGACCCACCACCTACAGTGGCTCAGCCTGAGAACGAGCCCATGGATGTGAGGGCAGCCTCTCCTGAACCACCCCTTCTCTCCCTGGAGTGCCCAGAACTGTATCAATTGGAAACCTACCTTGATCATTTCGTGAGCACTGAAGTTGGTCCGCCTAGCCCAACCAACTCCACAAGCACTGCACCAAAAAAGCGATGGTAAGGAGACGTTTCACCAATATTGTCCTTAATAAAAATTTATTTCAAATTAGAGCGGTAGCCTACAAATTGGCAGGCAGAAAGATCAATTACATTTTGAATTTAATTGCTTGGAGTTGTGAAAGATTTGTCATTGTGGTGAGAGATAACATATTGCGGCAGGTAGAGAGTGTGGGTAAATTGTAGAGGTTTTGGAGCGCTTGAGTGAGTCAGGACGACCGAAGAACTCACAGAGCGCAGCCTGCCAGAAGGAAAATATCTGGGGCTGAACGGAGCAAACCTACAGTCATCCTCCAGCTTCCCCGCCCTAGGAATAGAGAACTGCTTTGCCCAGGAAGGATCAACATCTGAAATATAACTAAACTCTGAGTATTAATCGTTATTTATCCTCTTTGTAATCAAATGTAATCATTGTTGGACTGTGCATACCGCTGTTTCCCCGGCAAAATCATTGATTAAAGCAAAGCAAAACGTAAAATTCTAGATTCTTATTTCAACACCCCTTTGTTCATGGAAATGGAAGACTTGGTTCAGAGAAACAACAGAAGCACGGGAGGTTTTAAAAGGTTTCGTATCTTTGATTATAAAAACAACATCCAAGAATCCTATACCTGGATTTTAAACAAAGCCAGATCAGATAACAATTACAACGCTAAATCAGGAGATGAGCTACCGTTAACTTGCGCTTCCTCGTCTGCCAAATGTCCCCACTCCTGCTGCTAGGTCAGGCGAGGCACGAGGTGAGGTTTTGGGTGTGGTGCAAGGATCGTAGGTAGTTAACAGTCTGGGTGAATCATCTCAACACAGCCTTAGACTAAAACTGTCCTAGGAAACAGTTGCGGGTAACACCTGAGCCATAGGATTAGTTTTGAGACCCGTTGGAGAAGAAGGCTGCAGTGAGGGCGTGGCACCTGTCCTATGTCTACCTTGCTCAGGTAAGCGAAACACCTGGCAGACCCAAACGTATTGTGAAGGTCTGCTGGGAACGTCTGGCAGAATCTCCCTTGAGACGGAGCTTTAACTCCCACCTCTGAGAGATCTTAGAGCATGTTCCAGGGAAGGTAGGGGACATCGAGTCCGAGTGGGCCATGTTCCGCACCTCTATTGTCGAGGCGGCTTATCAGAGTTGTGGCCACAAGGTTGTTGGTGCCTGTCGCGGCGGTAACCCTCGAACCCGGTGATGGACACTGGCTGTGAGGGATGCTGTCAGGTTGAAGAAGGAGTCCTATCAGGCCTTTTTGGCCTGTGGGACCCCAGAAGCAGCTGATGGGTACCGGCAGTCCTAGCGGCATGTGGTCGCTGAAGCAAAAACTCGGTCATGGGAGGAGTTCGGAGAGGCCATGGAAAATGACTTCCATACTGCTTCGAGACAATTCGGGTCCACCATCCGGCGTCTCGGGGGCGGGAAGTGGTATGCCACCAACACTATTTATAGTGGAGGTGGTGTGCTGCTGACCTCAACTCGGGATGTTGTGGGTCGGTGTGCAGAATACTTTGAAGACCTCTTCAATCCCACCGACACGTCTTCCACTGAGGAAGCGGAGCCTGGGGTCTATAGGTCGGGCTATCCGATCTCTGGTGCTGAGGTCACCGAGGTGGTTAAAAAGCTCCTCGGTGGCAGGGCCCCAGGGGTGGATGAAATTCGCTTGGAGTTCCTTAAGGCTCTGGATGTTGTGGGGTTGTGTTGGCTTACACGACTCTGCAATATTGCGTGGCCATCGGGGTAGTAACCCTGGATTGGCAGACTAGGGTGGTGGTCCCCCTATTCAAATAGGGGGACCGTAGAGTGTGTTCCAACTACAGGGGGATCACACTCTTAAGCCTCCCTGGTAAGGTCTATTCAAGAGTTCTAGAGAGGAGGGTCCGTCGGATAGTCGAACCTTTGGTTTTTTATTAATTTTTTTCTTTCTGTACTGCGGTGAAGTCAGACGTGTCTCCCGGCGCTTCGTACCCCCCCCCCCCCCCCCTCCCCCCTGTCATCCTGTCAACACTTATAAAGCCTTTTTTTTTGCATACCTTCCTAATTCGAAGGACTTGATCAGCTGGTCTCTCAACAAAATTGATCAACTTCTCTCGACAGGAGTCAGGGTAAGGAGGACCCTCTTACCTCGACGGAAACAAATTAGATTCATGACGACAATTGCTTTTTATGCTGTTTGGCTTGGTGAAATCTGGATTGTCTACAAATTCATGTGGATGTGTCGAAGCTTGGCAGCACTCAGACTAGGGCTGTATACTGAAACGAGGTTCTTTTGTAGCACCGACTGGATTGCGTCGGTGTATGGATTGAAACATCACTCCTTTTTCGGTGTCAAGTTTCAGTATTGGCTGTAACGTGTGTATTATGAAATTCTTTATCAAAAGGGCTCGTGAACGATCGGCACAGATATTCAGACAAGGAAAAAGTAAAACACCAGAGACTGTTACTGCTAGGAATAATAAGTGTCATTTATTAACCTGCCACAGAAAACAGCCAAGCAAAAAACATGTACACTCGTACACTCTTAACACACAAAATGATATGAAAGAACTTCTCACCGTGACACTGGCCGGGAAGTCGTTTTCGACCCAGGTAAAGAAGAATCACATCATCAACTGCATGGCACCGCGCGCGCTGGTCCACACAAGACTTCCAAATTTAAGTTGCCTGTCACACCTCCTTTATACCTTTCTTCTGACCGGATCGCGTGAGAGCAGTGAAAAACTAGTTTGATGGTTACCAGAACAACGGATGAGGAGCTGGTGATTTATTACCAATAAGGAGCATGGTGACCTCAAGGCGGGCCAAGACCCTGAAGCCAGAAATACTCCTTAAACTTTTACAAAGCATTCCTAAAGAGGGAACACACACCCCTCCATCCCTCTGCAAACCATCAAAGAATGTCCCAAATATTAACAAAGGCAACATAAATCATTCCCCCCTTTGTCTTTGTGACATGTTAAACAAAGTACAATCCCTAATATGTGAATAACACGTTGTATAAGTGTGTTTTCAAACTACATGTAAATGAGTGTAAAATAAGTATAAATTGACATAAAAGCATCAAAATAATCATTCCTATATCATTCCACCCTTGCCTTTTATGGCAATTTAGACATTTAATTCTGAAAAGTAACACACACAAAATGTATATGTTTGAATAGGCATAAAGGCAACTTAATATATTGATATAAAACATATTTTTATATCAACGTGTCACGTGGTTTCAGCACGCCAGCAGGTAAAACACAGACATATAACAAACAGACTACATGTTTACACCCAGAGCTGTATAGAGCTGCCCTACAGCTTGTATGTCTATGGTGCTGGTTACGCCCACAGATGGGGTTCACGTGTGCACCGCGTGTGTTGTTCAACGGCTTCGACAACACACGCAACTTTCTGCTTACAAGCAGAAAGTTGTTCCGTGTTTTTCTGCAAGAAGAGAGAAGGACAGAAGTCTCCCCCCTTCTCTCAGTATTAAAGTCAGCCTCTGAGTGTTGAACGGCCTGAATCAACATTCCACGACCAGACTCCTCTTATCAAAGAACTCCGAGAATGGAGCTGTGTCTGGGATTTCAGCTGGTAAGTTTACGTTTGTTAACGTTACTGCAGCTTAACACGTACATTACGGTGAATTAAACTAGAATCCATGTAAGGCTAACTTTTAAGATATTAGTGTGTAAATTTATTTTATCTACGTAGCTAGCTAAACTCAGAAGCTAACTAAAGATTGACAGTAACAGATAAAGCTTAGTTTCTAAAATTGTGCTCTTCCATTGGATCAGCTGGTTAAACATTTCAGCTATTGTTCACTGTTTGCTAATGTTCTCCTCACAGGAGCCTCTGATCTTGATGTGAGGAGGACAGAGACAGACAAAAGAAAAGCGAGGTGGGGGCCACAGGACAGTCACTAACTTTGTTGTTAAAAGTTTGCTGCCTTTTTCTACAGTGGAGACTGCATGGTGGAGGTAAGTAAACTGTAAAGGATGTTGTTGACCAGTTAACCCTTTATCTATCAGCCTAGATAATGGTTTTTGAGCAATAATAACACAACCATGTTATTGTTGATTTTTTTGTGTTCTCCTGTCAATTAGGGAGATGATAGGAGCCCTAAACCCCAGAGAACCACAGAGAAGATTCAGGAAGAGACACAGATGTACACAAGTCTGCCATCAACCCTAACCTCAGTGAATCCAGTGACCTGCTGGTGGAATGTGAGGGACACTATGCCAATGCTATCAAATTGGCAACCAGGTATCTGTGTGTGCAACAAGCCTCATCCACACCCTCAGAGTGAACATTTTCTACTGCTGGAGACACCATCCGCCAGGAGCGGGCTTGTTTGTGTCCAGAGAAAGCAGACATGTTGATTTTTCTGCTAAGTGAAAAGGTCCTCAGTGTGTAGCAGTTAGCATTAGACACTGACGTGTCACTGGTTTGAAACTGGTCTTTTGACCTGGACATTATTTATTTATTTTTATGTAAGAAAACTGCTTGGAATAGAAATACCAAAGTTAAAAAATAAAACTCACAATTTGTACTGTAACGTGTAACGTAATTTTATTCTTGTTAGAATTAATAGTAATTACAAAATTGGTACAGAAAAAAGTACCATCCAGGAACCAACACCGAAATGAATGTACCGACACCGGTACCAATACCGATTTTTTTAGAAAGGTACCCAGCCCTAACTCAGACTCTATTATGTGCAGCTGCATCAGAGAGCTGGATGGATCAGGACTGTGGACTCTCTAGCAGCACACGTGAAGGTGGGAATAATCTTGGAGAAGCTGTGAGCTCAACTTTAATTAATCAAATCGGCTGTTTAAAATTTCCATCACAGGATAATACCAATGAGACTTTAAAAGGCAGAAACAGCAATTCTTGAGTTCTGCCTGACCCAAACTGTGGTCTTGATGGAGGACTTATCTCAATTCCTCCTGGCATGTTTTGAAAAAACAAAGATGCTCTGTCTGTCTCCTCACCTCTCCCTTCCCCAAGGCCGTGGACATGTGATGGAACCTCAACCAAGCTGATGATAAATAACACCTCTTATTTGGACAATAGCTGAGGGGGGGGGGGGGGGGGGGGCTCTGGACCATTCTATGACTTTCCCTTAAAATTAAATGTCTTCACTGGCCTATATGTACATGTATCACGTCTATTTATGCTGCTTTGCTGTGGTAGGTTTTTTTGATGTTTCAAATCATACCCTGTCTAGGGCAAAAAATTGAAGGAAAAATTGTAGACCTGCACCAGGCTGGGAAGAGTTAATTTACAATAGGCAAGCAGGTTGGTGTGAATAAATCAACTGTAGTAGCAATTGTAAGGAAATGGAAGACATACAAGACCATTGATAATCTCCCTCTATCTGGGGCCACACGCAAGATCTTATCCTGTGGGGTCAAAATGATCATGAGGACAGTGTGCAAAAATCCTAGAACAGCACGGAGGGACCTGATGAATGACCTGCAGAGAGCTGGGACCAAAGTAATAAAGACTACACACTATGCAGAGAGGGACTCAAATCCTGCAGTGCCAGGCTTGTCCCCCTGCTTAAGCCAGTACATGTCCAGGCCCATCTGAAGTTTGCCAGAGAGCAAATGGATGATCCAGAAGCGGATTGTGAGAATATCATGTGGTCAAATGAAAGCAAAATAGAACTTTTTGGTAAAAACTCAACTTGTCGTGTTTGGAGGAAGAAGAATGCTGAGTTTCATACCTACTGTGAAACGTGGGGGTGGAAACATCATGCTTTGGGGCTGTTTTTGTGCAAAGGGGGCATGACAACTGATCCGTGTTAAGGGAAGAATGAACGGGGCCATGCATCGGGCGATTTTAAGCCAAAACCTCCTTCCATCAGTGAGAGCATTAAAGATAGAATGTGGCTGGGTCTTCTAGCATGACAATGATACCAAACACACCACTCGGGCAATGAAGGAATGGCTCTGTAAAAAGCATTTCAAGGTCCTGGAGTGGCCTAGCCAGTCTCCAGACCTCAAACCCATGGAAGGAGGGAAATTAAGTCTGTGTTGCCCAGCAACAGACCCAAAACATCACTCCTCTAGAGGAGATCTGCATGGAGGAATGGACCAAAATAGCAACTACAGTGTGTGCAAACCTGGTGAAGACTTACAAGAAACGTTTGACCTCGGTCATTGCCAACAAAGGTTATGTTACAAAGTATTTAGTTGAACTTTTATTATTGACCAAATACTTATTTTCCACCATAATTTACAAATAAATTCTTATAAAATCCTACAATGTGATTTCCTGGATTTTTTTATCCTAATTTTGTCTCTCATAGTTGAAGTATACCTATGATGAAAATTACAGACCTCTCTCATCTTTCAAAATAGGAGAACTTGCACAATCAGTGGCTGACCAAATACTTTTTTGCCCCAATGTATATATGTGTGTGTGTGTGTGTGTGTATACATTTCTTTTGAAGATGTTTCTAATTTATGTGCTCTGAAATAACCCATTTTTATTCTTCCTTTTCATAGTGCCCAGTTGACTATGTGTCTGAGAGCCATCATCAAGCATGATTTCCCTGGGCGCTGGACAGCCATCGTAGACAAGCTTGGCTTGTATTTACAGTCTCAACACAGTGGGAGCTGGTATGGAAGCCTGCTTGCTCTCTATCAGCTGGTTAAAACATACGAGTGAGTAATTCCACTTGTGCTGCTGTTCTCCATCTCTGATCATGCATTTTAAGTACTTAACTTCATGTGGTTTTCGAGGACACCTAATGAAGAGATGGTTACGTATTTCAGTGGTGTTCAACAGTAGGCCTTGACGCATGTTTCTGATGTTTCTTTGCCGTAATACACCTGGTTTAAATGTATGGGTTATAAACAATGCATTTGCATAACTTGATAACATTTTACCATACCATACCATACCAATTTATTTATAAAGCACTTTAAACAGTGACAAAGCACACCAAAGTGCTGTACAGGGACAGACAGAACAAGCACACAGCAACAGATTACATAACAGGACACCAAAAAGTAGAAACCAACAAAAACAATAATGGATAACAACAACAACCACAACATGACCAACACAGTGTGATGCACACAGACTCAGCACAGATCACACAGTGCTGAAAGCCAGGGAATAAAAGTGTGTTTTTAAGCGAGATTTAAAAACTGTGAGGGAGGGGGCCT